>NC_080076.1:42268500-42571021 GCF_949987535.1 Balaenoptera acutorostrata
CTGTGCAAAAACCAGTGTTTATAAATATATTTAATATACTTATAAGCTACTCATTAATAAAAGTATCTTCAAGAACCATGTAAAAGATTTTAAAAACTAAACAATAAAATGTGTTGAGAGTGGTGATGTATTTAGGGGAATTATTAAAAGCGTAGAAACAACTCTACTATAAACAATAATAGTTAAGGTTCTTTTTAATGCACACATCACTGAATTTAACTGAGACTTCCTTGAGGAGTCTAGCTTTCTTCAATAATTCTTAAATTACTCAGGACAGTACACAGTTTGTGAAAATCTAAGTTTACAACGAAGCTTCTCTTGACTGACGTCCACTGAACCAATCTGCTGGATGAATACTCTATATCCCCTCAGTTTAATTTTTACATGCACAATATTCAATGGTTACCTTATTATGACTTATTCATAGCTGTGCCATGTAATAAACTATGATTACCTCTGCCTTCTCTGAACAACTTTACAAAATTTTCCCTGGATTTAATGATTGTTTAATTTTTTTCTTGCAATGGTTTTCTATGTACTTATTACTAATTCAATCCCAAATTCTCCATCAATTGTCTAAATCTCTCCAAGACATGCAGCCTTATCAGGTACGACTTCAACAACATCTTGAAGTCTCTCCTGGTGAGCATTTTCTGAGCTGCTCCCACCCGGGCTGGCTGCCTCTCTGCCTGCACAACTCTCACCCGTGGCTGTCCTCACACCATCTTCCAGAGAGTCCCACCATCTCTCGCACATCAGATCTCCTGCCTTCTACATCCTGTGTCAACCTTTTCCTTGATTTAAGTCCTCTTTTGGTGGAGCACAAGCCAGTAACTTCCCAAGAAAAGATATGTGGCGGCAGTTCAATGTTTTGAGACCTTGCATTCCCAAAATGTCCTTATTTAACCTGTGCACTTTATTGTTGATTTGGATGCACACAGAATTCTAGGTTGGAAGTTATTTTCCTTTAGAATTTTGCTCCTTTGTTTCCAGAGTTGCTGCTGAGAAGTTTGAAGATATTCTGATAAATAATCCTTTGACTGTGATCTGCTTTCTTCTCAAGAGAAACTTATAAGAGGTCTTTTTCAGGGAACGATTGCCAGTGTTCTGAAAGTCACAATGCCTTGGTGGTGCAGTCTGTTTTCATCTGTTGTCCTGAAAACTTAATGCTCTTTCAATCCAAAACCTGTACAGTCCAGTTCTGGAAAATCTGGTGGATAAATTTTCTCCTTCCCACCTGCCTACCCCTCTCCTCACTTTTTTTGTTGTTCTCTTTGAGACTCCTATTAATCAAATATTGGTCCTCATTGATAGTCAATTCAATTTCATATGCTTTTACTATTGTCCATCTCTTTGATCTATTTTTATGGAAGATTTCCTCCTAACCTGCTACTGAGTTTTGTTTTGTTTTAATTCCCAAAAGCTCTTTTTGGTTCTCTCAGTCTATTTTTTGAATGGTATCCTATTCTTGTTTTATGGTTGTAATATGTTTTCTTATTTCATTGGGATTACTAATTATTTCTTTTTAAGTTTTCTTCCCCCTGAATAGTCAGTCTTTGCTTCCTCCAAGTTGCTTAAAGTTTTGAATTATACTTTACATGTTTGAGGGTTTCCTGTGATGTCTAGTATTCCTTGGCCATCTATTACTAAAAATGGAAGGCCAAAAAACTGAATATAAGCTCTGAATATTTAAGTGAGGCTTAGTGACTATGAGTATCCTCCACTGGAGTGACCAGGTTATGCTATTAAGTTGGAGAATCTCTGATGTCAGTGTTTGCAGTTGTTTTGCTTTTCTCTAGGGCTAGTCCAATTCTGCTGAAAAAGATCCTCCAATCTCCTGCCTGGAGGGATAAAGCCTGGCTGCTGGCATTAATGGGAGCCATAGAAGGCAAGGTGGCTAGGGGGTCTCAACAGCTAGAATGTATATGTTCACTTGGTCTACCTTTCTCTGTACAGTTCCCTTGCTTTTAACTGGGCCTGTTGTCCTCTAGTCCAGATACCTTGTATTACCTTCTTCGTACGGCACAACTGGGCCTTCTATTGCTGGTAGGAGTGTAAGTTGGTACAACCATCTTGGAAAAATGTTTGGCAGCCCGTGCTAAAGCTACTTAAGTGTCTACCCTATTCCTTTCCCCAATACATATACCAAATAGAAATGAGAGCTTAAGTCTTCCTAAAATGTGCACAGAAATGTCACCATAGCCTTTATTCACAATGGTCAAAAAGTGGAAACAACACAAATATCTATCAACATGTAAATAAACTATGGTATATTCACATAACAAACCACAACACTACAGTGGACAAGAATAAGTTTCTGATATATGCAACAATATGGATCTCAGAGACACCAAAGAATATAAACAGTATGGGTCCATTTATAAACAGTTCAAAGAAAGACAAAGCTAATCTATGTTTAGAGATCAAAACAATGGCTGCCCCTGGGGGTGGGAGTATTGACTGGAAAGGAACATAAGAGAACTTTCAGGGGTGATGGAAATGTTCTATAACTTGATTTGGATGATGGTTAGACAGGTACATACATATGTAAAAATTCAGTAATCTGTATGCTTATGACTGTATACTTCACCGTTTTAAGTTACACACAACTTAAAAGAATCTTGTAAAAAATTAATTATATACACCAAGGTGGGAAAGCGGCGGGGGTGGGTGGGTGGGATGAACTGGGAGATTGGGACTGACATATATACACTAATATGTATAAAACAGATAACTAATAAGAACCTGCTGTATAAAAAAATAAAATAAAATTCAAATCAAAAAAAATTAATTATATAAATGTTTTGTTAATAATGAAGTTTAAAATCCCTACTAATCTATCAAGATAAAGAATTATCTTCCAAAGCCTAAAATATATAGTCCCAATGATCACTAGAACTTGAGGTATTATTTTATCAGCATTTAACTATTTAAGTGGGGGGGTAAGTAGTAACTTAGTGATGTAATGATCACTTTAAGAACAGTCGACACTAAAGTGCAATTTATTGGGAATTCATAACATACTTTTCATTCATATTAAATACAATTAGGACCACACTAGGTACTTACCCTTCTAACCTAACATCTGGTAAAGATCTGTTGAGTGCAATCATCTCACTTGCCATTAAATTGAACTGATTGATTTTAAACATCTCTTTCATCTTTTCTTGATCCTCTTTAGGAATGACGACTGGTTTCCCCATTTCTCCAGGACCTTCATGAGGCTTTTGTACTGGCTCTAGAACTAAGAATAAGGAGGAAACTTAACTAACATTAATTGTATAACAATTGATTCATGTTTCTGTTTAATAACATTTGAGTTTAAACTATGCCCTCAACAACCAGAGCCATTTCTGAGCCCATCCTCTCCCAGTCTGTGACACGGCCTAGGGGCTGCCTTGTCCTCCGCTTCCACGCCTCGTCCTGACTCAAGACCTCCTCACTTTGTACCACTCACCTGAACCACTTCATGGCCTTGGCACTCCCATCTCGGATATCCTTACCACATTAATCTCCCTAAAGCATAGCCTTCATTGTGTTATTCTCATGGTCTTCTGGAGGCCAATCTCTTTAATAGGAAATTTAATCTAACTTCCCAAACCCACCACCTGCTGGGCTCTCCACCTCCCACCCCCCAGATCCTCATCCTCCGGTTAAACAGCACCCACTACTTTCCTCCATGTGCCTCATGTCTTCTTGCGTTGGTGCCTTTGCTCACACTGGCCCCCTCCCTTGGCACCTCCTTCCTACCTCTATCTCTAGCAATACCAAACTCACACTTGTCCTTCAAGGCCCAGCAAAAACAGCTTCTCTCCTGCAGCTTTTCTGCATCTCTCTAGAGTGATCATTTACTACTCTTGACTACTACATCATTTTGTCCAGGGCTCTATGTCTCTCATCAATAGTTCTCTCTTATTATGATCGCTAAACCTGCCTATGACACCCTCCCCTAACTAGATTATGATCTCTTTTTTAGCTGGAGTTTTTTGTTCATTCATGTACCTTCTGTGGAGTTTAGCAGTGTTTTATAGGCATTTTATAACTACATGCTAAATTAATATGTGAGTAAAAGTGTTATTCAAAATAAGTCAAAATGAAATCCTAGAACTGACAATAGTAGACATTATAATAAGCATTATGCAAGGTGGAGCATCAAGAAATATAATTCTTGAGACTTTCTTTTAATTTGAATTTCTTTTATGCTTTGAGCTTTTTATTTGTTCAAACATTCATTGTAAACTTTTTTACTTTATTGCACTTAAGTGAGAAAATACAGCCTTCCAACAATAAATATTTAATGAGCACCTACATCATAGCAGCCACTGTGCCAGGCACTGAGGATCAGTGCAGACAACACATTACATGTTCTCTACCCTCATGTGGCTTAAACTTCCTACCTTTTGAAAGGTATTAACATTTCCTTTGTGGGCTAGAAAAATACTTCATTTTTAAAAATGCTAAGTGGAATGTGTTAAAATTATGTATTCCATATATGTAGATTACATATTTGAAATATATCTAGTAAATAACCTTATTAATGAAAAAAAAGAAATATAATTCTAATCAGAAGTAATGTTATCTCGTAATATACAGTTGTCCCTCAGTATCCATGGGGACTGGTTCCAAGACACCCCCCTCACCCCACCCTGCGGATACCAAAATCCACAGACGCACAAGTCCCTTATATAAAAAGGTGTGGTACGGTCAGGCCTCTATATAACCCATGGATATGGAGGACCAGCTATATCAGTAAAAAGAATAATATTCCTGATCAGCAATTCCCAAATCTTGTTCCTTGCTATATGCTTTTGAGATGTTGGAAAGTGTTCCAAGAAAAATATGTTCTAGAATATATTAAATTTGAAAAAAAATTGTTAAACTTCCCATCTAAGAGGGATGGGTAGAAAATGAGGTGAGGATAAGAACGGGATGAAAATATCTGTTTTGTACATTACTTGTTTATTTTTAAAGCTGAAAGTTTTATTCTCCTACAGTTTGTTTTTTAGGCATCCCCGAAAGTCTCTGGACAAAAATGAAGACATCAAGGCAGTAGACAAACCAGCTCATTTCAGCCAAGCTTCATCTGCCCAAGAACAGCTCTAGTTGGTAAAGCTGACCTATAGGATGACTGTTCAGATGGGGTACAAAGGAACCTACCAATACCAGAGCTGCAGAATATTATTCACTGGGTCTTCAAAAACTCTGTCTAGAATATAAAATCTATTCTAGAGGACTATCAAGGAAAAAAATGGTGGATAATAACTTTCCCCATTCTCAGAATGAACTGTGATTCCAGGAAGAAAGTTAAAATATTAGGAAATAACTTAAATTATAGGAAACTCTTATAACACAATTTTTAAAAACAAATCCCGCCTAATTTTTGTCAAGTAAGCTCTTTAAATATAAGAATTAAAAATTTTCAGTGACAAAAATTTTCAATGCCAAGTGTAATAAAAACTGTAAGTACAGAAGTATAATGCCCATATAAGCTTTTAAAACTTTAAATATCATAAATTATAAAACTCTCAGAGTCAATTCTTACTTACCTGTCTCTGAAAATAAAGAGTAATTAACAGATTTGGGGGTTGGGACAGTCAGGGGTCAATATAAAGCAGCGGAGTTCTAGAGGTAACAGTTATTTTATCTGCATGGCACAGATAACCTGAAGAGCAGGTGGGAGACATCTAGTGGCCCTGATTATAAATATCCTTCAGTTACCTTGCCCTATTTTAGCATAAGATGATGCTTTAAAGAAAAGTTAAAATGGAAACATTTTCACACTACTCAGTTTTTTAATTGAGTATTAAGTTATACAGAACACCATCTATAACATATTTTTGCTGGGGGCAGGGTGGAGTAGATCCTGAATCTGATCAAGCCTCTGGATTAACTTACCAATTCACAGGAAATATAGGGGACAGAGGAAATGATAAAAAAACATTAAAGGGATGCAAATCCTGACTGTGGGAAATTGGAAAAAACAAAAAAAACCAATTTCTTCTTCTTCAATAACCACCAAAAACGGGGGGTGGGGAGGACAAAAAGAAAGAGGTATCCATGTATCTATGCCAGAAGACTAGCTTTGAGTTGATAACTGTTGAAGCCAGATGATGGGTATATGGGAGATCAATTTTCTATTTTTCTCTACTTTTGTTTATGTTTGAAAATTTTCCATGAGGATTGGGGGAGCATGAAGGAGCACTCAAGAAATTATTACTGTAAGAACCAGTAAGTATAAACTTGATTGCTTACAGCCTAAGAGACTGTATGACCAGAAAGTTAAAATCCTGCCCCATCACAGTGAAGTAAAACTCTAGCCTTGAGGTCTTAAAGAATTGGGCAAAACTGTACAACATATAAAATTCTCCTGGCTGCAATATTTTACAAATTTGGTCACCTGGTACTTACTAATAATCTAAATATCTGGTATAATACCCACATTGTATACTTTAACCTACTGATACACATGAGATCTCAGAGCTGCATTTAAAATGACCATTAATCAAAAGTTAAATGACTACTGCATGACTTACAGAATCCACCACAATACTCTAATTTAGAAATTATAATATCCTGAAGAATTACACCAACCAGTAAACTAATTTTCTTTGGCAAAGATGCCAGGATAAAATGCAACTAGCTAGTGAATATTTTTACTACTAATGCACTTGAAGTATTAAAAAGCAACTAACAAAGAAGATAGTAAGCATTAGCTTTCCTTGTATTCTACTTACCAGTCTTTCATGTAAATTAAAAAAAGAGTTCAGTGAAACTTGTTTGAAAGCAAATGAAATGGGTTTGGATAGTATCATTTCCCGAACTAAAAAACAAACTTTTGTTGCCATAAAATTTTATAGGCAGATCATTTCTAAAAATCAAATCAACTTTGACAAGGGGGTGACTAAGGTGTTATTCCAAAGTATTATGTGAGAACAAACATTTTATTATACACTTTAGTTAAACTTCATTTACATGACAATGCAGAGAAGTTTCATGTTTTAGAAAATTTAATTTTCAAAAAAACTACAGGTTCACTCTGAATGCTTTTTTGTTTTGATTTGGTTTTTCAAATGCCATAGAAAACGAATATCCTGGAGACCTTATGTGTTCTATCAAAAGAGGCCTACATTCCTCCAGGTCACTGACTGTACTTGCTAATTCCACTAAGAAGGTCCACATCCTTGGTGCTATCACCTATCAACCCTCTCCCAACAATTTTAGTGAAAGATCTGTTCAGTGGCACCACAATTCCTCAGCAGCCTTATGTTGAGAGCCTTAACAGCCTTAGGCCTCTGATGCTACTTGAGACCTCTCAGCGCCCACTGCACTGAAACTTCACATCAGAGCAGATTTTTCAAACTGTTCTTGTTTTAGCAAGATTTGTCCCCCTTCCCTAAATCATTTCCTCACTCTTTCCCTTCAATCCCTTAAGGCTACATGGGACACAGTTTGAAAAAATGGATGCTCTAGGGCCCCACCTGGAACCGCTGGCCTCTCCAAGTCTCTCCCTTCAGCTATTAACTCACCTCTTGGCTTACTGCTCAGTGCTTCTCTCATCCTTCCGCTGCTCACGTCCTTCTCAGTCTGTCCCACTCAACACCCTGATGCCCCCAGGCCATTATAAAGCTTCTATCAATACATCGTCTTGTCTCAACAGGGGCCCCATCTACCAGACTTAAATCCGGCTCTTCCCCAGAGCCCACTAACCTCACAACCCTCAACAACTTTCATTCTCTGTCTCCCAGGAGGTAACGATGCTCTCTCATAGCTCTACATTGTTACTTTCAGACCATTTCTCCTTTACTTCGTACTTCTGTTCTTTGTATGAAAGCTACTCCTTTTCTTTGATGCTCATGCTACTAGTGGTTTTCCAAAACTGTATTAACCTTAGAATCCTCTTCAAGGATAATCCTTTTCTTCTGGTTGATACCACACTGTCTCATCTGCTGAGAATTGGCTCTTTCAAGTATTACTTCATTCCTTTATATTTTAAACCTCTCTCTCAACATACATAAAAAATACATACATACATAGAGAACCAACTTTGGCTCCATTCCCTTCTTTTAAACTACTGTACTATCTATCTCTTTGTGTGGAAGCTTCCTAAAAGGATAAGCTACACATCAGTAATAGCAAATCCACTGCCACTGAAATGGCACTTGCTAGGGTCACAAGAAACCCCCTGTTGGGAAACACATCAGAACCACTTCTTCATCTCAGGTAAAATCTCTGAACAAACATCACTCCTGGATTTCCATGACCCCACTCCCTCTGGCTTCTCCTCCTACTCTGACTTCCAGAAGCCTTATTTCCCTTTGCTGACCCTCCATGATCCTCTCCAACACTGGCCTGTCTCTTCCAACATCCACACACTGCTGGGGCCCACACTGCCGCCCCCGTGCTCTACCCCAGCCACCCTCTGCTGCCGAACATCCCTCCCAACACCTCAACGTGAAATGCTCCAAACGCGACTCATCCTTCTGCCTTCTCACCAAAGCCACTCCGCCTCTGGGGGCCCCACGTCGTATCAATTCATCCAAAGAGGAAGACCTGAGAGTCATCTTCGACTTTTCACTTTCCGTTATTACCTACATTCAGTGACTCCCCATGCTATGTAAATGCCACTATTTACAAACTTCTCATACATTTTATTTCCTCCCATCTCCAGTGTCATTTTAGTGTAGGCCCCAAGAACTTCTCCAAACCTTCCCAGCGGCTTCACAACCAGTCTCTGCTGTCTCATTCCCTGCTAGTATTGGGTGGGCCAAAAAGTTTGTTTGGTTTTTCCCATACGATGGCTCTGGTAGCGCTTAGTTGTCTTTAACTTCATTTGAAACATTTTTGTTAGATTGTACTGTGACAGCTGTCATATCAGCATGCATTAAAAAAAAAAAAATTGGTGAATTTTTGTGTAGCCATTTTAATACTGAGGACGGAAGAAAAAAAGCAACATTTTCGGCATGTTATGCTTTATTATTACAAGAAAGGTAAAAATGCAACTGAAACACAAAAAAATATTTGTGCAGTGTATGGAGAAGGTGCTGTGACTGATCGAACGTGTCAAAAGTGGTCTGCGAAGTTTTGTGCTGGACGATGCTCCAAGGTCGGGGAGACCAGCTGAAGCTGACAGGGATCAAATCGAGACATTAACTGAGAACAATCAATGTTATATCACATGGGAGACAGCCAACATACTCAAAGTATCCAAATCAAGCGCTGAAATCATTTGCACCAGCTTGGTTATGTAAATCGCTTTGATGTTTGGGTTCCATGTAAATTAAGCGAAAAAAAACCTTCTTGACCGTATTTCTGCATGAGATTCTCTGCTGAAACGTAACGAAATGTTCCGTTTTGAAAACAAATTGTGACAGACGATGAAAAGTGGATACTGTACAATAATGTGGAATGGAAGAGATCGTGGGGCAAGTGAATGAACCACCACCAATCACACCGAAGGCTGGTCTTCATCCAAAGGTGATGTTGTGTATATGGTGGGATTGGAAGGGAGTCCTCTATTATGAGCCCCTTCCAGAAACCAAATGATTAATTCCAACAAGTACTGCTCCCAATTAGACCAACTGAAAGCAGCACTCGACGAAAGGGTCCAGAATTAGTCAAAAGAAAATGCATAATCTTCCATCAGGATTAACGCAAAACCACACGTTTCTTTGATGACCAGGCAAAAACTGTTACAGCTTGGCTGGGAAGTTCTGATTAATCCGCCATATTCACCAGACACTGCACCTTCAGATTTCCATTTATTTCGGTCTTTACAAAAGTCTCTTAATGGAAAAGATTTCAATCCCCTGGAAGACTGTAAAAGGCACCTGAAACACTTCTTTGCTCAGAAAGATAAGTTTTAGGAAGATGGAATTATGAAGTTGCCTGAAAAATGGCAGAAGTTAGTGGTACAAAACTGTGAATATGTTGTTCAATAAAGTTCTTGGTGAAAATGAAAAATGTGTCTTTTATTTTTATTTAAAAACCGAAGGAACTCGTCTTTTAAACACCAAGCCAATACATCAGCCACGTGACCACCAAACTTCCTTCTGAAAGTCTGGATCCCATCAAGTTACTTATTCCCTTGTTTAAAATCCTTCAGTGGGACTTCTCTGGTGGTCCAGTGGTAAACAATCTGCCTTACAATGCAGGCGACAAGGGTTCCATCCCTGGTCAGGGAACTAAGATCCCACATGCTGCAAGACAACTAAGCCTGCATGCCACAACTACTGAGCTCGCGGGCCTCAACTAGAGAGCCTGCATGCCACAAACTACAGAGCCCACGCGCCTTGGAGCCTGCGCACCACAACTAGAGAGAAGCCCGTGCGCCGCAACAAAGAGCCCGTGTGAAGCAACAAAAGATCCCGCGTGCCGCAACTAAGACCTGACGCAGCCAAAAAAATCCTTCAATGTCATGCCTCACCTACAGGATTTAGACCAAAACCCTTAGCATGTCATAAAAGGCCTCCTGTAATGTGGCCTCTGCTAACCTCCCAGCTTCATCCCGTGCTCTTTCCTCACATTCTCCTATCCATCAACTCTGTCTCTCACTTGCTTATCTTGCACATGCTTCTCTCCTTTGCTTGGAAGGTATTCCCCTCACCCATCAAACCTAACAAACACCTGTTCACCCTGATACTACAGCTTGAGCGTTACACTTCCTTGCTGCACCTTCTCAGATGCCCCACGGTGTTCCTTCCTCCTGCTCTCATGCACATCTCTAGTAGGCTATCTAGCATATCACTATTTTACCATATTCTTTCCCTCCTGTTGGATTGGGATTCCCCAAAGGGAGGAACTTTTTTGTATTGTTGAAGTGTATGTCACTAGCACGTAGCACACTGCCCAGCACATATCAGAGTTTAAAAAACACTCACTAAGTGTGTCTTCACCTACTACAGCAGTCCCAGTCTTTCTTACTTCTCATGCCTTTGCATTTAAGACAGAACACCATGAGCTCCCTCTATAAATGGCAATGAATTAAGGTGGAGTGAGGGGAAAGTTAATCTGTTCCATTTGGGAAAAGAATTATGCTAGTTTCTTACTGGTGAATGGCAATACCTTTGATTTGATTTAAATGTTGACAGAGTTATAGCTCTAACAACAGTTAAGGAGGTAGTGTCTTGTCACCCAACAAACTTACTAAACAGCAGGGCCATAAAGGAAACCAGGAAAGTCAACAAATTAGTAGGCAAAAAAATTATGGGGAAGGTGAAAATTAAAAAGTCAGGGGTTAGCCTAGGTATTACTAAAGTCCAGTGTTAGCAACTGAGCCTAATTTGAGGCAGATTTCCCATGAAATAAACAGAACTGGTTACACAATCCCATCTGTAAAAATTACAATAAGTAGGCACACTTACCAGTACAAATAAATAATTTTAGATTATAAATTTTAAGGGACCAGGTGCTTTCATTATAAAAGTGCAAGATATTTAAATGTGGCTATATATTCAAATAAAGCAGTAATCATTTACATATAATTCCTAAAAATAGAATTACTGTTTAGCCAGATATTCTATAACTAATCACAGAGAGTTCAGAGGGCAGAATAGCTGAATTACTGATTCACAATGCAAAGTCATTTTCATTTTGTTAAAAAAATAAATAAAAGGCAGCATTTGTTTTTTAGTTTAAACACAGAGTCTAAAACTGAATTTTTCAGGTGTCCTCTGTCAAAAACGTCAGTACTTCCAAACTAGATGCTTCATATTTGTGTTTCCTTCCTTTTCCATATCAGATACTGCAGTGTTCTCACTGCAGCCCTGATTTTATAGCCTGATCTTTTCATAAGTTCTCTCTAAAAGTGCTAACTGGAGCTATCTACAGCATTAACAAAACAAACTCACCAGACCACATCTACCTAAAATGACTTCTTCCCTTAGGACTGAGATGGGAAGGCTGGAGAACTCTCTCATACTTGATAATGCAATTTTAACGCTCCACTCAGCATTATGACACTAGACTAATCTCCTGTACAATTTTGGTAGTTCCAGCTATGAGATTCCCTACAGTATTTGGTAATATAACTTCCAGAAAATTAACTACATCTAACATTGAACAAACAAATTGACTTTAGCAATTCTATACAGGATACTTTAATACTTTTAACTGTTAGAAGAACCCACTGGAGAACTGATGGAACTATGATCATCATCTATAGGAAGTCAGGGATTACTATTAATCTAAAAATGTTAAAATTTTATAGTTTCCAAATTAGTTAGTACAAACAAGTGACATATATATCAAAACAGGTCCACTATTATAAAATGTCACTCACCATCCCCAGCAGGAAGTCCTCTCTCTTTTTTTTCATCACATTTGTTGCATTCACTGAAGTAAAGCAGCAGGAACATATCCAAGAGTACCCAAATCAAGGAGGTGGCTAGGACCACCTTGCAATATGCAAATTTTCTCATGGCACTTTAAGTCAAATGCAAAATTTTAAAATATATATATATATAAATATACAAAGATCATGAAAATTATTCCAATCCAGTTTCATCAGAAATCACGTTCATAACCTATAGAAAGAAAAAGAAAAAAGATTAACTTAAAAATTCAGAACCTAAAAAAGAACCAATGGATTAATTCAATATGAATATGAAATTCGAAGAATAAGTTTTAAAATCAGACTTGAAAGAATACATGTAAAATATATAAAAATAGTAACAAGAACATGCAAATAACTCCTACAAATCAATATACACAATCCAATAGAAAAATGGGTAAAGGACGTAAATAAGCACTTTGCAGAAAGGAAACCTGAATAGCCAATAAACAAGTGAAAAGGTGCTCGATTCATTACAATGAGGAAAATTCAAATTAAAACAGTGAGCTACTATCTTATATCCATCAAACACATGGGGCTGAACTGCCTTCTATTCAAGTGCCGTATTAAACACTAAAGCAAAAGCTAAGCCATTAACTGCCCCAGGAGTTTAAGAAACCAGTAATTCCCAGTCCATTTTAACCACTCACATTCAGTTCCCAGGGTCCAAGGATTTATATGAGTTCTCCTAGTACTTTTCTAGAGCAGTTTAATTGGAATGATACTTATCCCTCTGTCCCACTGAATCCCATTCTAAAAATGCTAGTCACCAGCCGTTCAGAAACAAGACTCATGGAAAGTATAACAGAAAAGAAAAGGGTATCGGAAGATCTGAGCCCTAGTCCTGGCTCTGACAGTAATTTTACAGACTTCCCTGATGTTTAGTTTCTATCCACCCCCCCCACCCCCAATCTGTTAAAATATCATGAGAAAATGACTGGAAGAACTGTCCTTTGGGATAGCTAGACCAGAAACACTTCTGGCACATACGGCACTCATCTGGGGGAGCTCTGGAGCAGTCCGAGGGACCTCAGAGAGGTAAGGAGTCATCCCACCGAGCCGCTGACACCAAGGCTCAAAGGTCTGTGTCACTGCTGATCAGGAGACAGATGAGCCAAGTGCATTCAGGGGAGTGGATGGAGGAAACACACACTGGGCACAGGTGAAAGCCAATGAGCAGATGCTCTGAAGGGCTGGGCTGATGGGCAGCATAGCAGCTTCTTACAAGGGCAGTTTTATGTAGCATGTTCCATGGTGGGCAGTAGAGATGTCTCTACCTAAACAATCCAGGGCAGGCCAGAGAGTTTATTTATGAAAAAGATACAACAGTTCTTTCCTACTTCACAAGGTGGCTAAACAGCAACCTGAAAAGCACCCCAAAATACCAAGTAATACTTATAAATGTAAAGTATTATTTCTGTTCATCTCTCTGGGGACTTTGATCTCTTGCCTATTGGCCTCCTTTCATCAAACCAACACTCCCTGACTGCTCAGTGAGAACAGGGATGCTACTGTCATATTCTTGCCTCAAAATCATACTTACTCAATATCTGTCACATGCAGTGAGCAACAACTGACATCTGTGGTGACCAGGGTGAGGGGAAGAGCAAAAGCATTATAATGCACAGTGTCACGGAGCAACAGTTCTCTCCAGGGAAGCGAGATACAGATTATATATGTATATATTTCAAGCCACTTTACATGAAAGGCTACCTCTTTTGGTCACTGGCAAAGCAAGCAGTCGAACTGCCAGAGCAATAGCTGGGATTCAAATGTAGTTTTGTGTTCTCTAAAATCTGCTGATTGTTATTTTTTTCAATGCTTACAGCCCAGAACACTTAAATGTAAATCTTTATAACTCTGTACTCATTCCTATTTAATTTTTCCAAGGCAGCAAAATTAGATTCTAAAACTGAAGATGAAATGCAGTGGGTGTGTGTGTGTATTTGGGAGAGCGGTACAGAGAAAGCAGGAGGTGTAGAGAGAAAGGAGGATAAAGGAGAGGCAAACATCTTTGAGACCTTGAGTTATGCAGAGATTCCTTAGATGGTAACAATAAAATGCACAAATCATTTAAAAAGATTGATAAGTTGGACTTTATAATTAAAATCTGCTCCTCAAAAGACAGTTAAAAAAATAAAAAACAAGTCACATATTGGGAGAAAATATTTACAAATTACGTATCTGATAATTACTTGTATCCAGACCATATAAAGAACTCTCTAAATACAATTTTTAAAAATCCTGATCCAATACAATGGGCAAAAGGTTTGAACTGCTGCTTTACCAAAACAGTGATACAGGTGGCAAAAGAGCACAAGAAAAGATGTTCAACATCATTAGCTATTAGGGAACTGCACGTTAAGACCACAATGAAACACCACTATGCACCAATATAAACAGTGAAAGGAAAAAAGAAAACTACCAAGTGCTATCAAGGAACTGCTGCAACTGGACCTCTAATACATTGCCAGTGGAATGCACAATGGTACAGTCTCTCTGGAAAACAGTTTGGCAGTTTCTTCCCACAAGAATCTGCAATTCCATTCCTAGCTATTTACTTAAGAGAAAGGAAAACATACGTCTACACAAAGGCTTGTACACAAATCTTTATAGCAGCTTAATCATAATCATCAAAATCTGGAAACAATCCAAATGTCCATCACCTGGTGAATGGATAAACAAATTGTGGTACACCAAACAGTGAAATACTACTACCCAGAAATCCAGCAATTAAAAAGAACTCTTGATATATATGCAATAATACTGATGAATCTCAAAAGCTTTATGCTAAGTGAAAGTGGTCAGTCACAAAAGGCTGCATACTGTATACTGTATGATTCCATTTATATGAGACAAATCAGATCAGTGGTTGCCAGGGGCTGTGGAAAAGTAGAGGACTGCTCTCAAAGGGCCGTGAAGGAACTTGTGATAATGAAAACATTCCATCTCTTTCTTGTGGTGGCGGCGGTCATTTTGTCCAAACTGGTACAACTACACCTAAAAGGGTGAATTTTACTGTACACAGATAAATACAGGGGAGGTGAGGATCCTTCAAAGAAACAATTCCAATTTTAGGAGAAAAACTGTTGTGTATTTCTTCAAGTGATACATACCAGAATTTATCTTGGAAATTATTAAAAGCTCAGAGTTTTTGTCTCAACCACAATAGATTAAAACCTTCCATGTGAAATGCATTTAACTCATTATTTTAGAAGGTATAAAATCTGAATTAATGTCAAAGTACAGTGATCAATTATATCAGTAAACTTCTGGTTCTATCCTACGTGTCATATGTCAAGTTTTTCCAAAGGTTGATCAGTATTTTCTAGGGCTAAATAATTATTTTCTCTTACTCCATATACTTCTAGCCAAGGCTCTCCAGAAATTTCAAGCCTAAAAAGAGAGTCTCAGCTCAAAAGCAGCTTTGGAGAAAACAGAAGCATCATTCTCTTGGACCTAAAACTTCAGTCTTCTGAGTATGTTAAGGTGCTTATCTCCCCTCTCCCAAGAACACTGAATTCTCAGGCACCTACACCTAGAATCACTAATTTTGCACTGTACTGACCAGGCAAAGGTATGATATGAGACCCTTCAATAGATCTATTCATTTAATTCGTAGCTGAAATTTCTGCCAGAAAAACTAAAAAGACTTAAAAAATGATATTTATCCTCTAACATTGTAAAGAGAAGCAAGATTATTTTATTTACTAATTATATATTCCATTTGCTCTGTTTCTCAGAACTATAATGAAACCTATTCATTCACTTATTATTATTTCATACATTCAAAACACACAAACTCAGTAAATGTAGGGAATGTGTCAAATGCAAGGAATACAAACATGAACAAAACATTCCTTCCCTTACGAAGTTTAGAGTTGGCTCCAGGAAAGCAGGCATTAGTCGAACACTCACATAAATGTAAAATTTCAATCGTGATAACTGTTTTGGGGGGAGGTACACAGCACTATACACATCTGTAACAGAGATCTGACTTTGTCAAAAAAGGCTTCCCTGAGGAAAACATGATTTGAAGAGAAAATGAGCATTTGGGGCAGTGAGTAGCAAGGATTCTATAGCAGGAAGGAGCCCAACACTCAAAGGCCAGTGGATCAAAGACAAAAGAGGTGAAAACTGTGATTGCGACAAAGCTGGAGCTGGATAAAAGTGGGCAGATTCAAGAGGTATTAAGGGACAAACTCAATGTGATTTAAGGATGAGTCAGGTGGGGGTAAAGAGGAGGAAATCCTGGCCTATACAAGTGGATGCAGAGTGTTGCCAGTCATAGAAACAGGGACCGGTAAAAGAGGACCAATTTTTGGAAAGGAGGAAAAGATGGGAAGAAATGTAAGTTTGACTTTGGACATGCTGAGTATGAGGTACTTCTGATACCCTCAAAGAGATGTTAACCACAGCTGAGGACACAAAAGTTTGAGGCTCAAAGTGGGGTTCTCTGTATATCTCTGTAAAGATATACAGATAGAAGCCCCTGCTCTTGTGCAACTTTGTAGGGGCAGACAGACTAAAAAAAAAATCAATACATGAAATAATTTTTGTGGAGTGTAATTTCCCTCCTAAAGTGTGGGCTGGACTTAGGGACTTGCTTCTAACCAATAGAATATGGTGGAAGTAATGATGTGTGATTTCAAGACTAGTCATAAAGCACAGTTCTTCCCAGCTCTCTCTCAGATCACACACTCTGGGGAAAGCCAGCACCGTGTCAGAAGGACACTCAAGCATCCCTATAAAGAGGTCCATGTGCTGAGAAACTGAAACCTCCTGCCAACAGAGTACTCTCTTGCGAGGCATGGAAGTGAACCATTTTGGAAGCAGACCCAGTCAAGCCTTCATCTTGACTGTAACATCATATAAGATCCTGAGTCAATACCACCTTGCTAAGCTACTCCTGCATTCCTGACCCAAAGAAAACATGAGATAATAAATGTTTATTGTTTAAAGCCATTAAGTTTTGAGGCAGTTAGGTAGTTCATTACTCATCAATAGAGAACTTCAACAGAAAACTAGGACTAGAAAGGAAATTCTTTAACTTATAGCAAACTTATTTAATGATGGGATTCCTGATGCATTTCTGTAACATTGTAAATAAGAAAAGTTATGCATCCTCACTCCAATCTGATATTGTACTGGAGGTCTAAACAATAAGACAAGAAAAGGAATAAGAATTAGGGGATTAAAAAGAGACAAAATCATCTGCAGATAGCATGTCTTCTATATAGAAACTCTAAAAGAAATCAATAAATAAACCATTAGAGCTAATTCATTATTTCATCAAGGTTGCTGAATACAAAGGTGAACATATAACATCAATCATGCTTCTTCATGATAATAACTAATTAGAATATATAAAGGAAAACAAATCACATTCAAAGCAGCTATAAAAACGCTAAGGTATTTGGAAATAAACTTAACAAAATATGTGCAAGACATGGAGAAAATTGTGGAGCTTTGTCGAAGGACATAAAAGAACACCTGACTAATGGATAGATGTACCATGTTCACGAAAAACAAACAAGCAACTTCTTCCCTAAATTAATTTAATTCTAATCAAAACACAAATGAAACCTCTAGGGACTGGATTTATTATAAAGCAGAAGTATCTACAGCCATGAGGTACCCCAAAACAAACCTAAACATGTGTGGAAAATTGGAAAGGTGCTACTATAAATCAGAGCAGAAAACTGATAAAGGAACAAACAGCTTTCCAAATGGTAAAAAATAAATTTAGATCCTACCATATACCAATAACAAAAGTAAATCTATGAATAGATAATAACTGAAGCCAAAGTTGTCAAAACAAAGTAGCAGCTATTCTGGCCTATTACATTTCTGCCACTGTCTTTGAGTTGTCCAGTGATTATTAATTAAAACAACACTGAAAAGGCCCATTCACTAGTTTAAAAAATGTACCAATTTTGGGCTTCCCTGGTGGCGCAGTGGTTGAGAATCTGCCTGCCGATGCAGGGGACACGGGTTCGAGCCCTGGTCCAGGAAGATCCCACATGCCACGGAGCAACTAGGCCCGTGAGCCACAACTACTGAGCCTGTGCATCTGGAGCCTGTGCTCCGCAACAAGAGAGGCCACGATAGTGAGAGGCCCGTGCACCGTGATGAAGAGTGGCCCCCACTTGCCACAACTAGAGAAAGCCCTCACACAGAAACGAAGACCCAACACAGCCAAAAATAAATAAATAATAATTTTTTAAAAAAACCTCACATTATTAAAAAATAAAAAAGTACCAATTTTTAGGTATTAGCACATGTAACAAAATGATGCCCACATTCAATATAAATTTGGATATTCTCTTTTCTTAATTATTTCCCAGGTGTTACCCCAAGTTTAGAGGTTGGTGGAACAAGCTAATCATTTGGGGTATCCAAAGTACAGACTCCTATAAAATTTACTGGCTGAAATGTTTTAATTTAGAGCATTCAGTGTTTGGTATCTTAAGTGGAATGTCAGTTTCCAAGGTGATAAACAGACTTAGCTTCTAGCAATACCTTTAAAAGTGAATATTTTTCCTAGTTACAAAGTAATATATGCTCAACACAAAGAACTTGGCAAACACAGAGGAGTAAAATAAAAGATACAAAGCCATCTATAAACCCCCATCCCAGCTAAACACTATTACCAGTGGGATAAGTGCCCTCCCAGTCATTCAGAATAGCTCATAGATATGTCGTTTTAAAGCAAGTTTGTAATGTCTATTTTGACTCAAACATTTTAATGTCTTAAATGTCCCTATCAGGGGGAAAAGAATGGAATGGCTGTGACTATAAAGGGGTAGCAGGAGAGACCTTTGTCATAATGCTGTTGTGATTTTTTTTAATTACAGTAATACGCTCAACAGACATTTCTAACCTCTCTTTCCACCCCAACCACTGAGTAGCCTGTCTTAGGCAACAAATGTCTTAATGGTCACTTCAAAATAGCCCTGATATCCACAAAGCTATGTCAAAATGCCACATATTGTTTTATACTTAAAGAACAAACATAAAATAGACGCAAACCGAGATGGCTTCCTGGCTCATGATTCTGACTTGTGCTCTCCCCACCCTCCCCCAAGGATTTCTTCTGGTAACAGACCTAGCCCCCTGGCCACAGGATAGCCAAATGACCTGGCCAGGCCAACCACAGGACCTCACCCCTTGGCTTCCCGAGTCACAGAGCTGGAAGCCTGTGCTCATCTAGCACTGCAGTCAGCTACACTGCCCAACATGTAGAGAAAGCTGACCTGCAGTCCAAGAGGATGAGCCCAGAGGCACACAGGACGAGAGGCAAAGGTGACGGAGTCCCTGACTCTACTTTGGCTTTTGTGAACACCCAGGAATCCTTCTATTAATCCCCTTTTCTGTTTATGACAGTTTGAATTGGGTTCCTAACACACATCTGGGATGGCCACTGGGGGGATGGGGGGGTAGGGGACAGAGGAGACCTACAGGTAAAAATCAAACAGGTTCTGGTCCACTGGTGAGGTTCCCCTCTACTACTCATAAACAATTATACATTATGAGGCAGACTACACTATTTGAAAAGATACTTTTTAATGCCCCAAATCACAAAAACATATCAAATATCAAAAGTAGGTATAGGGCTTCCCTGGTGGTGCAGTGGTTGAGAATCTGCCTGCTAATGCAGGGGACACGGGTTCGAGCCCTGGTCTGGGAAGATCCCACATGCCACGGAGCAACTAGGCCCGTGAGCCACAACTACTAAGCCTGCGCATCTGGAGCCTGTGCTCCACAAGAGAGGCCGAGATAGTGAAGAGGCCCGCGCACCGCGATGAAGGGTGGCCCCCGCTTGCCGCAACTGGAGGAAGCCCTCGCACAGAAACGAAGACCCAACACAGCCAAAAATAAATATAATAAATAAATAAATAAAAGATTACTATAAAAAAAAAAAGTAAAAAAAAAAAAGTAGGTATAAAACAAATCACAGATACAAAGGATCACAACACAAAATACACATGTATCCACCACTCAGTTTAAGAATAAGAACATCACCTTTAAAGTTCCCTCTCCAATACCATCTCTTCCCTAGCTCCTCAAAGACCACCTCCATTCTGAACTTAACATTCTTTCTTTTCCTGATAGTTTTACCTCACTGTTATCCTTAAAAATGCCTTGTTTACATTTTCTGTTTCTGAACTGCTTATAAATGGAAAAATCTGAGACCTGCTTTTCTTCTAACACTGCGTTCCTGAGAACCATCCATTTGTTGTGTGTAGTTGCAGTCAGTTCATTTTCACTACTGTCTAATATTCAATTGGCTTATATAATTATACACTATAAGGCTTACCACACTTTACCCCTTCTACCCTTAATGAACATGTGGTTATTTCTAGGTTTCTGTTATTACAAGCAGTACTGCTATGAATATTCCTGAACACATTTTCTGGAACAAACGTGCCAGGGGTCAGCAAACTTCTTCTGCAAAGGGCCAGATTGTAAACATTTTAGGCTTTGCGGGACATAAGATCTCTACTGCAACCACTCAAATCTGGTGTTGTACCACAAAAGCAGCCATAAGTGATATGTAACCAAGTAAGTGTGACAGTATTCCAAAAGAACTTTATTTATGGACACTGAAATTTGAATCTCATGTAATTTTCATATTACAAATTATGAAATATTATTTTTATTTTTTTAACCATTTAAAGATGTTAAAGACCTTTCTTAATTCATGAGTTGTCACACCAACCCTGATCTAGAGTACATACCTAGAGGAATTAGGTCATAGGGTATACATATTTTTAATATGACTAATATGGCAAATTTGTTTTCCCAGGTGTTTGAAACAAATTAGAAAGAAAAATGAGAGCTCTGGATGCGTTATAACCTTGGCAACAGCTATTGATGTCAAACTATTTTATTTTTTTACAATCTGGTAAGTGTGTAGTTGTTACCTTAATGTAGTTTTAATCTGCATTTTCCCACCATCTCTGACATTACTGGTCATTCCATTTCCTCTTCTCTAATGGACCTACTGAAGTTTAGTCCATTATTCTATTGGGTGGGGTCGTTTTGTCTTTTTCCTATTAGTTTGTGAAGATCTTTATACAGTCTAGATTCTAATCCATGTCAGTTACATGTACTACAAGTAACTTTTCCAGTTTATAGCTTATCTTCTTAACAAGAGGTGTCTTTTATTATTTTTTTTCTTTTTGACTGTGCCACACAGTTTGCGGGATCCTAGTTCCCCAACCAGGGATTGAACCCGGGCCCTAAGCAATGAGAGCTCGGAGTTCTAATCACTGGACTGCCAGGGAATTCCCAAGAAGTGTCTTTTATAGTTTGCATTTTCTATGTCTTAAGAAACTCTTCTCTATCTAGAGATCATTAAAAATAATGTTTTAATGTCTAAAAATTTTAAAGTTTTACCTTTCCAGTTTAAGTAGAGATTCAATGTCATCTTCTTCCATGTGGATAACCAATTGTCCCAGTACTATTTGGGAAAGTTCATCCCCTCCCTAGAAGTGTGCAACGCCAACTTTGTTATAAACCAGGTTTCTGAGGTTCTATGTTCTGTTCCATTGGTCTGTCTATCCCTACACCACATGGCTGTCTTAATTATTACAGCTTTATAATAATTTTTGATACACAGTAAAGCAAGTATTCTCACCTTTCACTACTTGAGGAGGGCCTTGGCTACTTCTGACCCACTGGCCTTCCTTAGCTATGACCACCATTTAATTACTTAAAATGATATTCCATCTACTGCAAAAGAAATCTAGTAGTTAAAAGTGCTTACATGTCTATGGTAGAACAATTCTACTGTTCTGAAAAAATAAACCAATTACAAATTCATAAAGGTCATAAAGAAAGAAGTTGGAGATGAAAAGAGGAATTCAAGAGAAGTCTAAAAGAAAAGCTCTAAAAATGCTTTTCAAAATGACAGCACTATTAAAATAAATGCACAGCACCTAACCTTTATGTCTACTATATTGTTATCCTTAAAAAAATGGCTTCAGTATTTTAGAGTCATAATCCTTCCATGCTGTCTGGATATTTATTGAGTCTTAGCCAACTACGTTCTTGATACCATGTCAGACACTGTCGATGGCAGGAGCATGAAGGCAGTGATCCACACCACAGAAGCTGTTATCACACTGTTAAATACCAGTGCAAGAGACACGCCATTCACATTACAAAAGAGAAACATCAACTCAGGAAACCTGGCAGGAAAAAGACATCCAGATAGGGAAGTTTCTAAATAGGTTTTATCAGGCAGTGTAAGATACTAAACTTTTCTGCAACAAGGTTTTCTTTAAATTTTTTTCTATAGTTGTTTTGTTTCTGTCTCTCCTTTAGCTAAATCCCTTTAAGGGCTTCCCGATGTCCTGTTATTTTGTTCTAAAGAACACTATCTGCAAGACCCATAGGGAGAGTCCGCACTTAAGAAATTCCATGGTCAAATAAGTTAGGGAAATGTTACATACTCCATTCGCTGTACATCATTGCACCAAACGTTCTGTGAAGTCCTGCAATAAGGAAAGCTATGTAAGTTTGTTAACTCAGAACTTCTCATATTCAGGCATGGAACCTTCCCCATCTACTTTGTCTTTCTTTTTTGCATAACACAAACCAGGTTTCAAAGAGCAATAAATAAACTAGCAAAGATTGGTTTCAAATCCTGGAACCAGGCAATTTTTAAATTATGGGTTATTTTCTTTCTGCAAAACTATTATTTCTGTAAATCTGCAAATTGCATAAAAAAGAGATCCCATTGTGTTTAAAAGCTTCTCACAAGGCAGACCTTCAGAGAGAGAGAAGGTTAATTTTGTAATACCTTGATTCAACTAATTTAAGTTCATATTTCTGTACTGTTCTTTAACATAACATATACCTGTATATAATACAAGTAATTGTGGACAAAAATGGGAAATCCAACAGTCACCATTATATAAAACCCTAAAAGAAAAGAATCTACAAACCTCCCCTCAGATAAGTGAAATTTGTAAACTATTTCTATTATCGATTATTTTTTCTAAGTATAGAGTATCATATTATAAAAATATATCATCATTAAATTTTGCATTCAACAAATGCAGCATTATTTCATGTAGAAGTCTGAGAGGAAGGAGTTAACAAAGAGTCCTACCCAGTCCTTGCTAAACCCTGGGGGATGCCTACAGCCATGGCAATGACCCCTGGCCAAACTCTGAGAACTAAACTCCTGGAATGTTCACAGTCACTGGTTAAGGATGTTAGAGGTGATGAGTCAGGATGTACCAGGCTGTCAGCATTGTTTAAAGTAATCATCAAGATTTATGATGTGCACCTGGTATCTGGTCTGGGGCCCTAAGTTTCAGTTGCCATGGCTGGCCACATGGCAGTAGTATGCCTATGTAACCAGCTTCCTATAAGAACTCTGGACTGGAATACTCACGGGCTTCCCTGTCTGACACATCTTGTACGTGTCTCTATCTCTCACAGCTAGAGGGGAAATCATGTCCCTGTGATCCTCACAGAGGGGAGATTTAGAAGTCCGTGCCTGATCTCTCTAGCAATCACCTATATATATCTTCTTCCTGCTGTTCTTGCACTGTAGCCTTTGCTGTAATAAAAACTTAGCCATGAGTACAACATTATGTTGAGTTGTGTCAGTCCTTCCAGCAAATCAAACTAGTGGGCAGTCATGGGACCCTCAAAACAAACACCACTAAAGAATTTCGTTTGCCATAATACCTACTTCTCTCATTACTTTTCAGAAGCTAAATGATCATAAGAACAATATCCTTAAATGAATAAATCAGTGTACAGGATAAAAGCTAAGATGTAAAGCTGAGATTACTGTCCTTAGAAAGGCTTGGTTGCAAGGTTAGCCCTTGGCTGGTGTCTGGGAACTTAAAGGATAAACAGTTCCCTACAACGATATAAAACTTACATTAAATGATAAGTGGGCCTCACTGTGCCTAAACTGTTTATACAAACATTATGGTTTATGCAAAACATCTGTTTTCCTTCTGGGAGCCTGAAATTTTGGTACATGCTAGGTGGAAGGTGCCTCCATTACCAGGTCCAATAAAAACACTGGCAGAGTCTAATGAGTTTCCCTGGTTGACAGCACCTCACATGTGTTGTCAAAAGTCATCGTTGGAGGAATTAAGCTCATCCTGTGGGACTCCTCTACTGGGAGAGGATTCTGGGAAGCTAGTGACTAGTCTCCTCCAGACTTCACCCCATGCACTTTTTCCCTTTGCTAATACTGCTGTGTATCCTTTCGCTGCACTAAATCTTAGCCATTATTATGATCGTATGCTGAATCCTATGAGCCCTCCTAGCCAGTCACTAAATCTGGGGTTGGTCTTGGGGACACCCAACACAATCAGCATTTTAAAACAGAAATGAGGGTCTATTAGGCCAAACGCTGAAATTCAAATTTCAATTCCAAAACGTATTAGTTATGTGATCCTAACAATTGTACTTTATTTGCATAAATCTGGGCCTCTTCATTCCTCTGAATGAGAAAAACATACCCACCTTATAGTCCCTGAATTAAATGAAGTAATGCACAACACACTCATAGTAAACACTCAGTAAATATTAAATAGTATTTCTAGAGGCTCTTTCTTAGATGAAATGAAAAATCAGGAACCTTTTATATTTGTACTGATGCAATGAGAATTCAAACGGCCCTCTGGAGTACTGCAAAGAGAAGCTCAGAGACAAACTTTAACCCTCCATCTCCATAACACTGGTGCTATGAGTGCTTTCCAGTCCACATGACAGGATTTATTTCTAAATCTGGTCTTCATTTAGTCTTCAAATTGACCTCCTGAATGAGAAGTGAATGCATGAATACTAACTAGTACTGTGGCTATGCTTGATGGTTATATTTCTCAAATTACTACACTAGGATTTTAGTACAAGCCATTTTCTTGTGTATATGAGGCATAAAGTCCAATGAACATAAGTTCGAACCTACATCACAATAAGAGCAAATCCCAATGTAAAGAGAAGTACAACCCTCAAGTCATTTACTCCCAGCTATCAACTTACCCCAAAGTGGTTTTTCAAATGAATTCATATCCCAAATCCACATGTCCCACATCTCCTGTTGAAAAATAAATTTCCTAAAATCAGTTTATTGCAGAGTAACTCTCTCCTCCCCCCGTGACCTCAGCCACCCTCTTCCACTGGACTAGACACCAGCCACCACCTGAGGACAAGGACCAAGTCTTACCAGCTACTTCCCCAATGCTGAGCACAATACCTGGCACAAACTATGTGTTCAGTTAATGTTTATTACATGAATAAGTGAGCCAATGAATAAAGTATTTCTGAGATCCAACACCAAGCTCAGTGGAAATACTGTAAAAAGTATCTCTCCTTCTCTTAGAAATCTATGAGGATATTAACTTCCCAGGTGGGAAGACCAAGGACACACAGACAGCACCTGTGGCAGATAACTGTTTGTTCCTTATCTCCCACCCCATGTTTTTCACGGCATTAGACCCCTAACTGAATTCAAGTGATCATTCTCTGCTAGACTACCTATTCTTGATTAGTCCAAGTCAACTGTGACTGTTCTACTCCTCTTGCCAGTGTAAGTAACCAAATCTCAACCAATAGGATCTGAGGGGAAATCTATTGGGAAGCGTTCAGGAAAAGTTATGCTCCCTCATAGAGATGCTGAAGGAGAAACTATACTTTTCTGGCTTTGGATATTGTTTGCAGAGCACACTTAGAAGTGCTGCAGCCATCTTGAGGTCATGAGGGAAGCCAACATCAACATGCTAAGGATGACAACATGAAAACATGGAAAGCAAAAGGGACCCTGTTTATCATGGGGCCACTAACAGACTAGCCCTGAAATCTCCTAGGTCTGGACTTCTTGTTACCAGAGGGGATAAAGCCCTATTTGTTTAACTGGGTATTCTGCTACTATAGTCAAAAGCATGCCAATACATCACTCTGCAACCTACAATTATTGATTTAGAAAGGCACATATCCTGTGAAGAAAAAAATGAGATGTAAACCAGTGGAGGATCCAAATTAAGGAATCTACTTTTACAGGAGATTGCATAGGAGCAGAATTTCAGTATAAATTTAACAGCTGCAAAATAGAACCTGGTATATAATATGCCCATTCTTAGCATTATTTAAGCTATCACAGAATCACAAATCCCTAATTCATTCAAACTTCAATAAATACCAAGTATGTACAAGACACAAAACTAAGTAGTTTGATGTACATAAATATGAAGAAGGCTCAGTTTCTGCCCTCAATGAGCTTGTAGTTTAGGAGGACAGATAATAAGTTTTTGTGGCACTTTACAATTTACAAAATGCTTTTCTATCTTTGCAACAGGTGCCAAGCTACAAGGAGCTATAGTGCACAAAGGAGAGAACCTGGTGAAGGAGAATGACGGGAATTGGTTTCAATTAGGAAAAGGCAAAAGGATGTTTCAGGTGGACAAAACAATGCGACCTAAAATAGGGAGGCAGGAAAATCAAGGGACATGTCAGGGACAGCAAACAGAAAAACTGGGAGATACGGTTCAAAGGGTGTGTTCAGAACAGGGGAAATCTTGACTCTCACGCTAAGGAGTTTGAAGAGCAATGGTCACAGGAAGTTTTCCCATGTTTTTAATTTTATCTCTGAATACAAATGACAAATGATTACAACAGAACACTGAGGTTTCAGAAAATGTACATCTTTCCTCCCAACCATGAACTGAGATACAAGGAAATACACCGCCACCATCAGCAGTGGAAAACCCGAGAGATCCTGGGGAGCAGTTTCTGCAAGTAAAGGATCCAGCAGAAACCTCCTCCAGGCCAGAGGCCCATTTTATTTTCTGGCAGAGAGTCCCTAAAGTCTCCAAGGTTTTGTTCTGTATTTTTGCCAGAATACCAACCTTAGCCCTGAGTTCTACAATGCTGCCCTCTTCCCCTCAAATTATCACTCTCTTTTCTTTCCTTTACCACCTTCTATGCAAGTAGTCTTCATTCTCTGTCTCCAATTTCTCAACTTCTCAACTCAGTGTAGTCTGGCTTCACTTAAATGAAACTGTTTGTGATCAAGTCACTCTAATGTCCTAACTACCAAGACAAGTCTCTTTCTCATACTCCTTCTACTTTATGTCTCAGCCTCTTCTTTGCAGAATAGGCAGGCTATAAGTAAAACATAACCTCTTCTTTTCTTGGCTCCAGGGTCATTCCTTGTTCTCCCACTTTTCTGACCATGCTTTGCAGTCTTCTTCTCTGGCTCATCCCACTCTGCCCGGGATCTGTCTGCATGCTGCCTGACACTCTAACAGCCTCGTTGGGAAATCCACCAGTTGTAAAGCATTACCCACCATGTGCTGAAGGGTCCCCCATCTGTAACTTCTTCCTGTGACTCTGGTTAGAATGCAAGCTCCTCCAGCATGAGAATCATGTTTTACATACTTGAGCCCTAAAAATCTTATCAAATGTCTGAAGACAGCAGAAACTCATATATAAAATAGCATCTCCACCCCAAGTCATTCTTTATTTTGTCCTAATGCTTTACTTTCCATTCCAGCACCAAACACTAACTTACAACAAAATATATCATAATTAGTTTATTAATTATCTTGTAAGCTTCATGAGGGCAGAGACCGTATTTTGTTTAATGCTATTACTACAGCACCTAGAAGAGAACTTGGCACATGGTAGAAGAATTCAATAATTATTTGTAAATGAATGAAAATACCAGAAAGCAATGCCATGTAAGAAGGAATAAAGGTAACTGAAATTAAAGCATTTTAAGCTTGCTGTGTTTAGGTATAGAGCAGAGATATTTGATTAATTTTAGACTTTTTAAAATTAAATATTTTTTTAAATTAAAAGGTAACAATTAATTAAGTAAAAACAGTATGTGTAATCAAAAACCAAACTGCAAAAAGGAGAAATAAGAAAACCAATCAATTCGGAATAAAATGGGAAGGAACTTAAAATCATTAAAAAAAACCCAGGGCTTCCCCGGCGGCACAGTGGTTAAGAATCCGCCTGCCACTGCAGAGGACACAGGTTCGAGCCCTGGTCTGGGAAGATCCCACATGTCGCGGAGCAACTAAGCCCATGTGCCACAACTACTGAAGCCCACGCGCCACAACTACTGAAGCCCGCACACCTAGAGCCCATGCTCCGCAACAAGAGAAGCCACCGCAATGAGAAGCCTGCACACAGCAACGAAGACCCAATGCAGCCAAAAAAAAAAAAAAAAAAAAAACCTAATACAAAAAACCCACAAATATAGTAAGCACAAAACAAAATGGTAGAAAAAATTCCCCATACATAAGTAATTTAAATGAAGATAAAAAGATTAAATGTATTCATTAAAAGTTATCAGATTGGATTTTTTAAAATAAAAGCTATATGCTATTTATGATACATACATCAAAAACATAAGGATTCAGAAAAGTTAAAAGTGAAAGCAACCTCACCAAAGACATACAGATGGCAAATAAACATAGGAACAGATGCTGCACATCATACATCATCAGGAAAATACAATTTAAACAACGCGATACCACTACACACCTACTACAATGGCAAAAATCCAGAACACTGACAACACCAAATACTGGTAAGGAACTCTCATCCAACAGAAACTATCATCTATTGCTGGTGAGAATGCAAAATGGTACAGCTGCTTTAGAAGACAATTTGGCAGTTTCTTACAAAACTAAACATATTCTTATCATGCCATCCAGCAATCATGCTCCTTGGTATTCACCCAAAGAAGCTGAAACCTTTTGTTCACATAAAAACGTGCACATGGATGTTTACATAGTAGCTTTATTCATAATTGCAAAAAACTGGAAGCAACTGGGATGTCCCTCAGGTGAATGGATGGACGAACTGTGGTTCATCCAGACAACAGAATATTAGTCACTGTTAAAAAGAAATGAGCTATCAAGCTATATGAAAAGCCATGAAGGAACCTTAAATGCACATTACTGTGAAAAAAGCCAATCTGAAAAGGCTACATACTGTATGATTCCAACTGTATGACATTCTAGAAAAGGCAAAATTATGGAGCAAAAAAAAAAAAAAAAAAAAATCAGTGGTTGCCAGGGATGGCGGCTGAAGGTCAGGATAAATAGAGAATAGGATTTAGGGGGCAGTGAAAATACTCTGTATGATATTATAATGATGGATATGTGCCTTTATATATTGGTCCAAACTCAAAGAATATACACACCTCCAGGAGTAAACCCTTAGGTAATCTATATACTTTGACTGATTATAATGTGTCAATGTAGGTTTATCCTTGGTTTAGAAAAAAAACCCCAAAAAAACCAAATGCACCACTCTGGTGAATGATGCTGATAATGAGGAGGTTATGCATTTGTGGGGGCAGGGGGCATATGGACTGAAATCTCTGTACTTTCCTCTCAATTTTATGGTAAACCTAAAATTGCTTTCAAAAATAAAGGCTTTTTTTTTAAAAAAATGAAAGCACAGAAGATTTACACACATAAAGGTTGAACAGCTTATACTGGACTAACGCTCCCACAAACAACAATCATAAACTCTGGCCGAAAGATAAAAACAACTAAATGCACTGGAGAGCAATCAAAAGGCAGAAACTAGACAGAAGCCAACCCTTGAAAGAGGGGAACTATGCTAGGTGAGATTTGCCTTTATACAAGTGTGTGCCTGAGGGCAGACACCAGCCGAGGGCAGACACGAGCCGAGGGCAGACACCAGCCGACGCTGTGTAGAGAAGCTGAAGTTCAAGAAGGAATTCATAATCATATTTGTTCATGGCATCAAAATATGAAGTCTGGAGCTAAAAGAGCAATAGGAAAGCGAGGGGAGATATCCTAGAAAAGAGGGAACCCCGAAATACGTATATAACCTCCACCACAATCCTTAGGTAAGCCCTGGACCATACAACACGGAAGAGACTCCAGAGGTCCAAAATGAAAGCAACAGCCAGACAGCTGTAAGAACTGAACAAAGAAATCAGCTATTGCCCAGTGCAGGGGAAACAGAGCTTGGAGTTTAAGTCTAGTCAGTTGACTGCCTGCTAGAGCAACAAAGAGTCAATAATCGTTAAGACAAAACAGAATTGCAGGTCACAAAAACATATCCACAATACCCATTTTACAATAAAAACTTACTAGACATGAGAATAAACAGAAAAATGTGACCCACAGTCAAGAAAAAAAAGCAGTCAATACACACCGAACGCAAGATTACTCAGACGTTGGAATTAGTTGACGAGGACTACTATAAATACTATAAAGTGGCTACTATAAATATGTTCAGAAACTTAATAATAAAGAGAGGGAACTCTCATCAGACAAATGAAAACCACAAAAAAGGAACCGTACAGAACCATGTAGAACACAAAGATACAGTCTGAAATGAAAAATTTACTTGGCAGGTTTAAAGCAAATTAGCGACAACAGAATACTGGGTCAGTCACCATAAAGACAGATAAAAAAAACAATAACCTAATCTGAAGATCTGAGTGGAAAGAAAAATATTTTAATAAACAAAGAGCCTCAGTGAGCTCACTGAGCAGAGGTACAAAACCATAAAGTTTAACATAGGTGAAACTGGAGTCCCAAAAAGTAGGGCACAGAGAAAATTACGCAGAAAAGTATACATAAAAATAAGAGCTGAAAATGTCCACAGTTGGTAGAAAACATAAAATTGCAAATCTAAGTTCAGTGAACCCTAAGCAAGATAAATACAAAGAAAATCACAACTAGAGCACATCATATTCAAACTGCTGAAAACTAAAGATTCAGAAAAACTCTTGAAAGCAGCAGAGAGAGAAAAAAGACGTATTAAATACAGAGAAAAAAATGGATGACTTCTCATTACATAAAACAAAGACATTTTCAGATAAAGAAAAAGCCAAAACAACTCATGCCTCACAGACCTGCACTACAAGAAATGCTAACAGAAGTTCTTCAGGCAGAAGGAAAATGACACCAGATGGAAACTCAGATCTGTAAGGAGAAATGAAGAACATCAGGAATGGTAAATATCAGTAAATACAAAAGCCTGTTTTTATTCCCTTCTGATGTCTTAAAAGACACGGTTGATTAAAACAAAATTTATAACTTTGTATTGTACAATTTATTAATATGAAGACATAATATATGACAAAATTAGAGCAAAGGATAGAGGTGGGAGGAAGCTTAACTATATGGTTTCAAGGGACTTAACATTTTATGTGAAGTAATACAACCTAGCACCTATTCATGATATTTATAACAAAAACAAAAGAATGCTAGGAAACTAGAAATAGAATGAATTTTGTTAACCTGATAGAGGATATCTGCCCTAAATCTACAGTAAACAAAATACTTATTGATGAAGTGTTGTAAGCATTCCCTTTGAAGTTAGGAAAAGGACAAAAATGCTTTCTATCACTTTTCCCTTCCAACAATGTACTAGAATTCCTATCCAGAACAGTAAAACAAGAAAAAGTAACAAAAGATTTAAGAATTGGAAAGACGAGAACAGAACAACAACAAAAGAAATGACAGCAAATCCAAGAAAATAAAGACAATTACAACTAATGAGAACTTTTAGCAAGGTTGCTGGATTCAAGATCAACACACAAAACTCAATGAATTCTTGGGCTTCCCTGGTGGCGCAGTGGTTAAGAATCCGCCTGCCAATGCAGGGGACACGGGTTCGAGCCCTGGTCCAGGAAGATCCCATGTGCCGCGGAGCAACTAAGCCTGTGCGCCACAACTACTGAGCCTGCACTCTAGAGCCCGTGAGCCACAACTACTGAGCCCACATGCTACAACTACTGAAGCCCGCATGCCTAGAGCCCGTGCTCTGCAACGAGAAGCCACTGCAATGAGCAGTCTGTGCACCAAAACGAAGAGTAGCCCCTGCTCGCCGCAACTAGAGAAAGCCCGCACGCAGCAACAAAGACCCAATGCAGCCAAAAATAAATAAATAAATAAATAAATAAAGATTTAAAAAACAAAATTCAATGCATTCTTTTGCCAATAATAACTAGAAAAATGCTTAGAAAGACCTTTTAAAAAATGAAGATATAGCATGCTCATACATGGCAGATTTATCATAGTAAAGAAGTAAATTCTCTTCATATTAATCTACATACTTACTACAGTTCCAATCAAAATCTCAATGTAGTCTTCTACAGAACTTTAAAAGCAGATCCTAAAATCATACTGAAGAGCAAAGCCATGAAAACCAGTAAGATTTTGAACAACAATGTGAGGGAACTCTGTCTACCATATATCAATCAAGCTACAGTAATTAAGTCAGTGTGAATCATGGGCAGAGACAGATTAGAAGACCAGTGAAACAGAACAGAGAGTCCAGGATCAGACCTACATGAACATACAAACGACACATGACACAAGTGGCACTACAAATCAGTATGAAAGGGATGGGCTAGTTAATAAATGTTCGCCCATATGTAAAAATAAAATTCCTACCTCACACCACACAAAAAACCAATTCCAGGTGGATTAAAGATTTAAGGATACAAATCTCTAAAACTTTAAAAGAAAATATAGGCAAATATCTTTATGTCCTTGGTTACAGAAGAATCTCGTAAAGAATACTCAAAAAGCACAAACCATAAAAGAAAAAATAAATAATTACTACATGAAAGTTAAAAATTTTAATATAACCAAAGACATCATAGACATTTAAATGATAAGCCAGAGACTAGGGGAAAATATCCACAACAGAAATAATCAGCAAAAGATTAGTATCAGAATGTATTAAAAACTCCTCCAAATCAAAACAAACAACAACACACAAGTGACAAATAGCCAAAAGGTATGAATAGGCAAATCACAGACAAGGAACCATAAACAGCCAATGAACATATGAAAATATACTCAACCTCAGCAGTATTCAGGGAAATGAGTTTGACTTCAACAGATGAGGAGAAACACAAGTGTCAGTAAGGAATAAAAAGCCACTCCTACAATGTTGTTGGAAGTGTAATCTGGCACAGCCACTTCAGAGAGCAATCTGACAGTATCTAGTAAAGCTGAAGAAAGCACTACCCTATCACTCAGTAATTCCACTTCTAGATACACACCCTGAAGAAACTCTGCACGTACTTATAAGGAGAAATGTACAAAGACTGCAGCATTGTTTATGATGGGGGAAAAAAGGTAACAACATACATGTGCATCAAGAGGATACATGAACTGTATAATACTACATAGTAGTTAAAATTAAACTAGAACTATGTGCATCTATCTGGGTAAACAATGCTGAATGAAGAAGAAAGCAATCTGCAGGATATGCACAGTATGTCCCATTTATATAGTTTTAAAATATACTAAAATAAGACACTTCATGGACATAAATAAATACTGTAAAGATAAAATAATATGCATGAGAATAATATACCAAATTCACACATGGTTAACTCTGAGGAGGAAGGAAAGGCTTCAACTATAAGGAACTTTTTTTGTATATAAAAGACCTAAATTGTGGCAGGTTGTTAGTTCCTCACTGAATTTCTACTTTCCTCTTCTTTCTTACAAATCAAACTGCTGTATTAATGAGTGGCAATTTACATATCCTGGCCTGCCACGCAGATTAAGGTAGCCAGTAAGATCAAACCAGAAATCACTGGGTGGGGTATGGGAAAGGTATTGAAAGGGAACTGACTTCACTGCCCGGAACATGAACATGAAGGATGGAGCTACAAAGACATTCTTTGCAACCATGAGAAGACCTTGAGAAAGCAAGCCACAGGCCAAGGACTGAAAAGCAGAAAGATAAGAGGAGTAGGGTGCTTGATGACCACATAGCTGCCATGTCCTGGGAGGAAAAAACTCTCTTTAAAAGCACCTTTTTTGGGGGAAGAAGGGAAACAGGTATCTTTTAGATGCAGCCAAACCTAATACTAACTGAAGAGAATCAAGTAGAGAAAAATGTCAAGATAAGACACAGGGGAAAGGTGAGTTCATGACCGTTCCTGGTCTTCTGCTACTGTACTGTAAAGTATATGTTTAAAATCTTTTATTTAAAAAATATATTTTACTTCTCAGATTTTAAACAGAGATTCTCAGATGTTACCCACAGATGGCTGTTGGCCCACAGATCAAGCCAAAATGCACAGGCAACGTGTATGTGCTATGAGGTGGCCAACCAGAGTGGATAAAGAATCCACTAGAAACTGGCCAACCACACCGAGAATGCAGACAGTACTGTGCTATTACCACCAGCACTGCTACCGCCAGTTTGGATAACAAACAAGACTGTAAGATCCCACAGTCTCTTGGCTCTGGGCTTGGGATGAGAAAAACCAAAACAATTTGCAGACTAAATGGAAATCTCTGTTGTCATTCCCTTTTCCCTATTTTTCCTTCTCCCATGCATTCCCCAGAGCTCAGTGCCATACTTTCCTCCTCCTCCACTGAATCATCTGGGAAGAGAGAAGGAAGAAAAAATATCGAAGGACGAGAGTACCCTCAAATGAAATTTGGTTGTCTTTTACGATTGCAAACATAAAGGGTCTTCTGAGAACTACTTCACTTAAAACAGTCTTACGTTACTTGGAGGTTAACTTAAGTGACCTTTTGGGATCGAAAAAGTTAAATTTGCTCAACAGACCAAATGAAAACAGAAATTTGGGATGGGGGTAGGTATCAGCTTTTGGTCCAAGATAATGGTCTGAAATATTTATAGTTACCATTAAAAAAAAACACAACCCTTTGTTCACGTATTAGCGTGTTACAGAAAGATGGTGCTCTAGTCAGTCATGAATTCTACTTCACAGATTTATCACAGGCACCACACACTATACAACACAGTCTTCATCTTCTTCCCTTAACTCGTCAGCAAGCTGGTACACTGGTTTTGGCTTTTGTGGGGTTTTTTCCTAATTTGGTTACTCTCTAATGCCACTTAACTTCTTTTCTTAGCTTATATTGTTTCTGCATTCTCTCTTGCTGTTTTTACTCAACTTTCTGGCCCCTTGCCTTTTGTTTTTGTGAATAGCTATTCTCTACCTCACTGCCTCAATTTAATTTTCTCCTAGTTTCACATGGCTTCTGATACTAGTTAAGGACTTCTGCACTGACACTAGCTAAGGTCCATGCTAGGAGATAACACCCCAAGTGCCTTTTCTTGGAATTTTTTTCAGCTCTTTGGGAGTAGACATAGGATTTGCTTCCTGCTCTCAGAAACCCTCAAAACCACTGCAATTAGGATGTTATTCACTTAACAATATAATAGAAAGTTAACAGGAAAACTGTTGAAAAAGTCCCTGAAATAATCCTGTTATTTAATTCACATCAATAACTCAAAACATTACTTCTGCACTATTTTTTAAAATTCCACTTAATTCTCAAAATTGCATTCTGCTAAAACCTCTAAACACTTGGGTTATCTTCCCTTATTACACACTGAACAGTTACACATGTTTTTCTTTATTACCGACAAAAATACCATAACTAAAAGATAAATTTTTTGCAGATGACATTTCTCTATTTCAGCTTTAGAGAATGTAAGAATTAAGTTCATCCGTGAGCAGATTTTTCCAAATACACATACTGTGTTACAGCCTAAATTTAGCTTCCTCCTTACAACCATAAATTCAAGAAAAATAACTCTAAAATATTTAAGATATGTTTAAATGTTATCAAAGAGCATATACATTTTAATGAACATAAAATAATTTTACAGCCTTAATGAAAAGTCCTAACAGTATTGCAGAGAACAGTTAAATTTAACAACCTTCAGTCTCGCATTTTGCTGTGCTGTTAAGTGCAGTACTGCCCTATACACGTTAAAGTGCTTGATTAACAAAAAAGAACAGCAAAGCAGTCTCAAGGGAGATGAAACCTTTACCTAAAATTGCAAAGCCTCTGGTTTTATTATAAAGAACCCTAATCTTGAGGGAGAGTATTTAAAAAAAAGAAAAAGAAGGGGGGGGGGAGAAATAATAAAAACCAGGTATTGTTTTATTTCTTCATAAGAAGAGTTTTCTCATGAAAACCAAATGTAATGTGTGGATTTGTTTGACTTTTGAATCAACAAACCAACTCAAACAGACACTATAGGGACCACTGGGAAAATATGACTATGGACTGGGTAGAAGATGATACTAAGGAATTATTGTTAGTTTTATTAGAAATGATAACATCATTATGGCTAGATTTGAAAACGTTCTCACTTTTAAAAGATCCACACTGAAGAATTTTAGAGGTAAAATAGCATGGTGTCTCATACTGCTTTAAGATACTTAGGTTTCTAACATGACAATGTAAATCAACTACACTCCAATAAAAATTAATTTAAAAACAAAAGATACTTGGGGTTGGCAGGATGGTGGTGGGAAGGATTGAGAAGTGAAGCACATGTGGCAAATCTTAACCTCTGCTGAATCTGGAAGATGGAAACAGGTTTCAGGGGGTTCATTTTACTATTTCCTCTACTTTTATGTATGTTGGAATTTTTTGAATATAAAGAAATAACTTTTAAGTTTGTTTCAGCTAGCTGAAAGCTAATTTAGGGTTACAAACAGATTTAACATCCTACTTTGGCAGGCCAAATATTGCCAACACTGGTGTTTTATGAACAAAATCAAGGCATGAATACATTCATTCACTTAACTTGAATATAATCAGCACCTATCTACTATATGCCAAGCATGTTGCCAGACCCTAGGAGAACAAAGATGAGTTAGACAATGTCACTATCCTTAGGGAAGAGACAGTCAGTATGAACATCTGTGATCAGGGTGGTATGACAGAAAGTTATAGAGAACAGTAGCCACACACGTAACATTGAGGGGGAAATTGTCTGAATGGGTTTTATCTTCATTTTTCAGATGAAAAAGCTGGTAAGTCATGATTTTAGGGGTGGGCAGCATTTAGAGAACTCAAAGGTCTAAGAGGTCAGAGAAGAATCTGGAGCGTGGCACATTAAACGAAAAAAGGACAGAGTTCTGAGAAAGGAGTTTTCCACAATGCTAAATGCTACAGAGGAAGGTTAAGTGACACTGGAAACTGTTTTTGTCAGGTATTTAGCAAGCTACATGGAGCTTGGTGATCTAAAGATGACACTAAAACATCAGAGGGTCTCAAGAACTGTGCTAATTAAAAGAAATTAAACCTTATTCAAGACTTCAGGGTGAGGATATTTCAAGCCTTACTATCAGTCACGTTAACTACATGCAGTGCAAGGCTGGATAAAAAATACCTAGAGTTCCCAAAGCAAGAAAGGTTATCCTTTCTTTTAATAGGAATGTAAATTTTTAAAGGAGAATAAAGGCATAGCAACAATTACTGAACTTTTAACTTTGTGCTAAGCACTTTTAGGGGCACTATGTAACATAATCTTCCCAACAAGCCAATGAACTAGGTACTATTATGCCTATGCCCATCATCTTACAGATAAGAAAACGGATGCTTTAAAACGTTAGGTAATTTGGCCAACATCGATTTTGAGTTCTGGCCTTGACAAAGTCTGTCAAGTTCCAGTAACCACGGTAAAACCCATAAATCTGTATTCTTTATAGTCTACCTTTGGAATGTACATTCATGGAATCATACTATAATGTATTTTTTGCTACCTTTGTAGTCCAGTTTGTAAGATTTGTCCATGTTTATGTATTAATAATTCATTATCTTTGGTGCCACAGAGCAGGGGTCGGCAAACCACTATTTTTATAAATAAAATTTTACGGCAACACAGCCACACCCATTCTATTTGTTTATGTACGGTTTTTTGCCCTACAGTAGCAAAGCTGAGTAATTACAACAGAGACTGTACAGCCTGCAAAGCCTAAAACAGAAGGTTTGCTGACCCTGGCCACAGAGCATTACAGGAGTATGCTGGGTATTATTCAGCTTTTATAATTTTGTCAATGTAGCTCTAATTTGCATTTCCCTGTTGACAAATATTTAGTGGCTATTCATCTTTTTTCTATGAAAAGCTTTTCCTCTCTATTGCCCATTTATCTTTTCACATTGACATGTGTATGTGCATGGACATATACACATATATGTGTATATATTACTGTGATTTAAAAAATCTTTGTCAGCTGTATGTGTTAGAAATATCTTCTATCTGAGTACCTGTGACTTGTCTTTACACGCTCTTTCTGTTTTAAACAAGAAACAAAAGATCTCAGTTTTAATATATGCAAATTTATTGACCTTTTCCTTCAACAGCTGTGCTTTTGGCAACTAGTTAAGAAAGCCTGAAATCATAAAATACCCTCTAATATCTTATTCTGAAGGCTTAAATTTTGTCTTTCACAAATTTTTAATCCATCTGGAATTTTTTTTTTTTTTAATATGGTGTGAGGTAAGAAACCATCCTCTCCCCTGCCTTCTAACAATAAATCCCAAGACCGTTTACAGAGGATTCCATCTCCTTATTTGATCTGTAACACTAGCTGTCATATATCAGATTTCCATGTATGCAGAGTTCTGTTTTGTTTTTTTGCCTCAATTTTTTTTTACAGTATCTATTTGTGTATCCTTGCCCTAATACTACACTAACTCATTATTAAAGCTTTACATTAAGTCTTAAAATCTGTTAGGACAAGCACTCTTCAGAAATATCTTGGCTATTCTTAGACATTTCCTTTCCAAAATAAATTCTTAAATTAACTTGTCAAGTTTCACAAAAACAAACAAAACCATACCCTACAGGGTTTTTATGGAAATAACAATGAATTTATATATCAATGACAGGTTAATTGATATATTTACAAGAAACAGTCTTTCTCCCTATGAACACAGTGTGTCCCCACATTTATTTAGGTCTTCTTTAACGTCTTTCAACACATTTTTTAAACTTTCTATATATAAAGATCTTGTTACCTCTTTTTATATTTATTCCTATGGAGCTTTTTTTTTCACTATTGTGAAATTTTTTAAAATTTTTATTGGAGTATAGTTGATGTGAAAATTTTTAATCACATTTTTATTGTGAGCTGCTAGTTTAGAGTAACAGAACTGATTTTACTACATCGATCTTATATTCAGCGACTTGCTAACTATTATAAATCCTAAAAATGTATCTGTGGACTGGTGAATTTTCTATGAGAATATTCATACTGACTCTAAGGATGACCACTCTGTTCATCCCTTAAAGCCGGTAACGTTCTTGCCTTACTGACTAGCAGCTCCAGTGCAATGCTGCAGAAGTGAGGTAACAAAGGACATCCTTACATTGTTGCTGAGTTTTAAAGGAATATTTCTAATGTTTCTCTATCAAGTATGATGTCAGCTGTAGGTTTTTTGTAGATGCCCTTTGTCAGGTTATGGAATTTCTCTCCTATCCTTATTTTGGAATGAGTTTGTATCCTAAAAGAATGTTGAATATTATTAAATGCTTTTTCTGTATCTTTTAGAATATGTTTTTGTTTTTTTAAAGCTTTACACTGTTCATGTGGATAATTACATTAACAGATTTTCTAACACAGAACCAAGCTTGTCTTCCTGGAATAAACTCTTTGTTCAATATGTAGTATTTCCTTTATGCACTGCTGAATTCAGCCTAATTATTTTTGATAGCCTCTTGCTCCTTAGCTATATTTTTATACTCTCTGAACACAGTAAACATTTATTTTATATTCTGTATCTAACAACTAGAATATCTGCAGTTTCTGGTGCCTGACTATATGGTTTCCTAGTTCCACTGATTAACTCATCGTGGCTTATTTGAAGAGCTTTTGATTTTTTTTTTTTTCAACTGTGAGCTCATGTTCGTAGAAACTTACTGTATCAATTCTCTGAAGTATGCGTTCCTATATTCCTCCAGAGAGGATCTGCTTTGCTTCTCAGCTCTAACAACCTGAGATCACCTTTCACTAATTTCTTGGCTTGTTTTTTTGTTTGTTTGTTTGCTTTGTGCCATTCAGGTAGCATGAGCTCCAATCCCAAACCCAGTGAAGAGTGGACTTGTAGTTATCATTTCTCAGGGAAGACCGATCACCTTTCCAATGAAAGACAAGCTGAGACAGGCAATCCTCCTTACCGCACTCCTATTGTCCCCCACCCCTGCACTGTGGGACAAGTTTTTAAATTTTTCCCCAGTTTATTTACCAACACCTTTCAGGGAGTTTCAGCTTTCTACCAGAGTCTCTGAACCTTTCACCTTGCTTGATCCCAAGACTCTGCCTAGCACCCCATGGTCACCCTGCAAAATCCTCTAGGCCTCGAGGGATCTACAGATACCAGCGCCCCCAGCATAGCAGCCATATCACCATTAGCTTACCTCCCTGGATTCAAGAGTTCTTGCTTTTGACCCCCGAGGCATTTCCTTACTTGCTTGTCAGCTCAACTATGGGTTTAAAAGGTATGAATATCTGGCCCAGTATTTGTGATGTTTAATAAGTGGGGAAGTTTTGTTTTTTTTTCCACTCTATAATTTGCCACACTGCCAGAAACTGAAGCCTCTAAACGCTTTGAATAGTTTGCTAGCTGAGTATTTTTCCCCAGAAGAAATGTACCTCTACTTCTAAAAGCCAAAGAAAAAAATGATTCATTTGATTAACAAATATGTACCAAACACTGTTCTATGCACTTGGCATGTATCACTAAACTACACAAAGATTAACACATTCAAAAACCCTATGTGGTACAGATGGCCAACAAACACATGAAAGGATGCTCACCATCACTAATCATTAGAGAAATGCAAATCAAAACTACAATGAGGTATCACCTCACACCAGTCAGAATGGCCATCATCAAAAAATCAACAAACAATAAATGCTGGAGAGGGTGTGGAGAAAAAGGAACCCTCTTGCACTGTTGGTGGCAATGTAAATTGATACAGCCACTATGGAGAACAGTATGGAGGTTCCTTAAAAAACTAAAAATAGAACTACCATACAACCCAGCAATCCCACTACTGGGCATATACCCTGAGAAAACCATAATTCAAAGAGTCATGTACCACAGTGTTCACTGCAGCTCTATTTACAATAGCTACGTCATGGAAGCAACCTAAGTGTCCACTGACGAATGGATAAAGAAGATGTGACACATATACACAACGGAATATTACTCAGCCATAAAAAGAAACGAAATTGAGTTATTTGTAGAGAGGTGGATGGACCTAGAGTCTGTCACACAGAGTGAAGTCAAAAAGAGAAATACAAATACCGTATGCTAACACATATATATGGAATCTAAAAAATAAAAAAGTGGTTCTGAAGAACCTAGGGGCAGGACAGGAATAAAGACGCAGAGGTAGAGAATGGACTTGAGGACACGGGGAGGGGGAAGGGTAAGCTGGGACGAAGTGAGAGAGTGGCATGGACATATATACACTACCAAATGTAAAATAGATAGTCAGTGGGAAGCAGCTGCATAGCACAGGGAGATCAGCTCGGTGCTTTGTGACCACCTAGAGGGGTGGGGTAGGGAGGATGGGAGGGAGATGCAAGAGGGAGGAGATATGGGGATATATGTATATGTATAGCTGATACACTTTGTTATAAAGCAGAAACTAACACACCATTGTAAAGCAAGTATACTCCAATAAAGATGTTAAAAAAAAATAAAAATATTATGAGAAATTATAACCAAAAAAAAAAAAAAAACCCTAGGTGGGAAGAGAGGTTCAGACAGGAAACAATAAACTAAGTAAACTGAATTGTATCACAGAAGGTAGTAAGAGCAATGGAAAGAAGAAATAGGGATTCTTTAAGTAGAAGGATCAAGAGTGAGGTGAAGGGACTGGGATCTTAAACAAGGTAGCTATTACTAAACATTATTTCCCCCACATACCACCAATTAATTTTTATTAGACATACAATTATAAGAAATAATGAGTATTTTCCTCTCCTCTTGATGTGAAGGAGGATGATGAGCAGCCTATATGACTCCATCCACTTCAAAGAAACACAGGCTCACTTTAACATTAATAACTGGAGATGCTGCTCAAAATGCTGTTATGATGCTACCTATTCAAAAAATTAAAATAAATGAAATTTTAAAATAAACTTATGATACAATCAAAATAGAGACTTGGATATTTACTGAGAGAATGGTTAAATGAGAATCATCCTTCATATTTCTAAAGATAATTAGGAATTTATTGGTATCACTATTAGGCAGTTCTTTTGAATGTTAAACCTAATTTAGAAGGTAATTTGCCCAATTATATCTCATTCTATCTTTTATGGAGATGTGCCCTATTTATAACTCTTTAAAGCAGATTTTTCTCTTTTCATAAGAAGAATCATGTATGAAGTTGAGTTAGTAATTAAATCACACCTTAAAACATTTAACTCCAAAACCAAGACTGTACTTTTCAGTCCTGTAATTATTTTCATCGCTTTTCTCGGTATCCCTCAATTTTCCCTTCCACCTCTTAAAAGGTAGAAAATAAAGCTAGAGTTTGTATTCTATATAAACATTGTGTTATGATTATACACAACGGATGATCTCTCTCTCTTTTTAATGATACAGGTAATGATGACGGTAATGGATTAATGTTCCAACATGGTCATTTTACTTTGTCTATCGGATAAAACTCCCAAAGAATAGAACCTACAAAATGTAGAGACAGGATTTACTTGCAAAACCAGAAGCTTTACAGGAAACTTGTGATCCTTTTTCAAGATAAAAAAAAACCATCAGAAACAGTTCCACGTAGTAACAAAATAGGCCAACTTGAGGATGTTTCCTGAGGCAAATAACTGCATTTTAAACACAGCAACATACTAAAGCCGGCCAGTGGTGATGTTGCTTACGACACTGTGCAGGCGCCCATCTGACTCTGGCCAGCTGCCACTCCCCTCCACTCCCCTCCACTCCCCTCCCCTCCACTCTCCTCCACTCTCCTCCACTCCCCTCCACTCCCCTCCACTCTCCTCCACTCTCCCGACCACGAGAATCCCTCCTGTATCTGGCAAGCAGAATTAGACCACTTTTACCTCTTCACTTCTGTCTGATTACGTATTAGGCCTTGACTGAATTTTATTTTACATACTCTCAGATGTGTAAAGAAAGCAACTTGTTTTTTAAAACCTGAGTTAGGTAATGTTTACTGACATAAACATTTCTATAAGGTTCTTGCAAATTTCAGTAAAATTTCTTAAACAAAATTGGAAAAGTAAACCTCAGAAACAAAATAAGGTTTCTGATTGCAATTAATTTTCTTTTTTAATGAAAGCAAACCAATGATCGTGTATTTACGGGAAAATGGCCTTTATAAGATACTAGTTCATGCTAAAATATAGTAAGCTATGATATATTAAAAGCCATTAAATAAAATACGTACTGAAATTTAACTATGGTACTGAGTGGTAAACAGCTCACCTGCCTCACTCTCTCACACAATGTTCCCACCCTGGAGGTGCCAATTTAGCAACTTAGCCAAGGAATGAGAAAGAAAGGGAATTCAGGGCTCCTGGGACCTAACGCCCAACACAGTTGCACTTTAACCCAAACAGCTCTATCTTTAGCTATACACTGGAGCTTGGTAGAAGATATTATTTGAGAACATACTCTTGCTAGTAAAAAGTCAGAAAACCATCCACCTACAGCAACGGATCTTCAAATGGTAGCCTGGGGACCACATCTGGGGGTCCTCAAGATCCTTTCAAGGAGCCTGCAAGGTCAAAACTAATCGTATACTAATATCAAGTCATTATTTGTCTTTTTACTCTCATTCCATCATGAGTATACAGCTGAGTTCCAGAGGCTACATGACATATGATATCATAAAAGACTGAATACAAAAGAAGATTTGGGAATCCAGCTATGAGACGCTAGACAATGAGATCTGCACAAATATAAAACACTGCCACACTCCTCACTAATTTTTTGCTTTGGAAAGCAGTTATTTTTTAAAATATATTTATATCAACATGTAATGGCTTTATTATTATTTTAAATGAATTAGTGTCTAAAATGTCTAGGTTTTTATCTTTAATATAATAAACATTAAGAGACATAACCCACAAGACAAAAAATCTTTGAGGTCTTCAATAATTTTTTGGTATAAAGTGGTCTAGAGAAGAATAATATTGAGAGCCACTGGTCTATAGAATAAAATCCAAAATTCATAGTAAAACATTCCATGCTTACATTGATTCCATAAACATTTATCAAATGCCAGCTTTATGCTGGGTTCTAGGTGCTAGGGATACAGCAATAAACAGGACAGACCGGGTTCCTGCTCTCATGGAACTGCAGCCAAGTGTTGGGACACAGACAATAAACAAAAATAAACAAAAAGTGTCAGCTAGTAAGGAGCGCTCCGTAAATAAATAAAAAGGACAGGTGCTGTGTTAGCAAGGGCCTGGGCAGTTCCTCTCTGCCAGGTGATCAGGAAAGCCTTTTCTGAGGCAGTGTTGCTGAGGAGACGGGAAGCCACAGAAGAGCCCGTGGAAGAGCGTCCCCGACAGAGCCTTGGGGACAATGCCCAGCATGAGCCGGCCACACGTCCGCTTCCACCCCACACCTCCTTCAGGGCCCTGCCCTGCTAACCACGCCCAGGCTCCAGTGTGCCATGCAGTCTCTGGCTTCCACGTCTCCACATGTGTTGACTCCTCTGTCTGAAACGGCCTCTGCTTGTCCATCTGCCAGATTCATCTAACACTCAGCCCAAAGTTCCGTGAAGGCAGAGGTTTCGTATTCCCAGGACCCAGGGCTGTGCCTGCTGACGTGTTGCTGGGATTCAAGGAACCGCTCCTGGCCTCCTCAGACCTCTCCCTCCACACACCTCTACTGACGTCATCACGCAGGTGTGTTTTTGTATGCCAAGTCCACCCATTTGACTGTGGGTCCTGGAAGGCATTTTTGAATTCACAGTGCCGAGCAGTGTCTGATTCATAGCAGAGGTGCTTAATAACTATGAGACAAATGACTAAATCACTGAATCGACTTTTATTCTAACTATAACTATTTTTATGTCTTACCTTTAACTATAGCAGGAATTATATCTTATCTTTCTATCACCCACTGAGTCGAACACCGGGCCTTATATACATCACACACACTCCGTAAATGTTCATCAGATTACTGAATTTCATCTGTAAAGCATGTTATAAACCTCAGAGCCATTTTGTAAACGGCAATGCTCTCAAACAGGCATATCCCCTATTCTGTTTCTCCCCTAGTGGTGCAAGAGGTGGCTGGTATCCACATCACAGGTCTCAGCTCCTGGGTCAGCATTTAAGAGAAGCAAAAGCTCCTTGTTAGACACCAGACTGTAGTAAAAGTCAGCCAAACACTGAAAGTTAAGTAAAGTGGATTCAGCATTGTAGCTGGCAACTGCACACAGCAATCAAAACAGTAAAACGTGACCCCAAATTATTCAATGTAGAAGGGTGTTAGTTCTTATTGTTTCTGATCAACTGAGTTGATTTCTGTTATGGGAGCTGAGAGGCAGCTCTACGACATGGCAGCTGTTTGCATTACAAACTCCCTTAACTCCATGATGTCCTAATTTCCCTGTGCCATGAGCAGTTGGTTTGTTCATAAATTTTTTTAATAGTTCTCTTCCGTTGGCTATCCAATGTATTCTACCATGCTAGAAGAGCAGGTCTAATTCACATTATACTGCCTGTGAGTTTTATTAAAACACCATATAGGACTTCCCTGGTGGCACAGTGGTTAAGAATCCGCCTGCCAATGCAGGGGACACAGGTTCAATCCCTGGTCCGAGAAAACCCCACACGCTGAGGAGCAACTAAGCCCGTGCGCCACAACTAATGAGCCTGCGCTCTAGAGCCCGCGAGCCACAACTACTGAGCCTGCACACCACAACTACTGAAGCCCATGCACCTAGAGCCCTTACTCAACAAGAGAAGCCACCACAATGAGAAGCCCGCGCACCGCAATGAAGAGTAGCCCCCGCTCACCGCAACTAGAGAAAGTCACACAGCAACGAAGACCCAACGCAGCTAAAAATAAATAAATAAATGATTTTTTTAAAAAGAAAACACCATATAAAATTGGGTAAGCTAATGAAACAAGGTACAAAAATGCCCCCCAAAGTAGCTATCAGAAGATCAACGTTTAAGTTTTAAAGTGATGTGACCATGAATCATGCTCAAGGAGCTAGCTGCTTCCATTTATTTCTAACAGCAGTCATAATTAATGTGATTCTGCAAAAACAAAACAAAAACTATTTGATTACTAGTTAATAAAAGTAATTTAATTAAAAAAAACTATAGTGACAGGGGTGTATACAGCAGACTTTCAATAACAAACACATGCTACTTAGTCTTCCATGTGTCCTTCAGCAATAGAATATCCACCACACTTACACAGGCACCGTTCTCAGTTGTAAGGGCTCATTATCTACATTGTAGATTGTAAATGCCCTCTGCTTCTCTTCAGTCCCCTTCCTGTGGGTCCCTTCAAGGCTCATTAGAACTCTCAGAGCATTTACAGGAGAATAAAGAAATCTAAATCTAAGCTAATAAAATTTGCAGCAGGACAGAAACTATGACAAAGATCTTAAAAAAGAAAAAAGAAACCCTGTTGGATGGAGAATTGGGAAACAATTTAGGATAAACTTCTGTGGGATTATTTATTTCAACTACCCACGCCATTATTTTTATGACCACTGGGAATACCTGATGGTAGTTTTAAATTACACTGACTAGATATGCCTACAGAAACCTTCAAAAGCACCATTTTTAAAGGTTGTGGTTTTGGTCTTGCTATACAGTAATAATTTATCAGCATCTAGTTGCATATAAATGCTACACATCCTCATCTATTAAAGAAGGGGCCTACACTAAATGCAGGCTAAGATTTCCTGGTAGGGCAGGCTTCACGTGCCTGTGACCTATGCAGTCAGTCACACAGGGCCCCACGCTTAGAAGGGCTCCACATTTTGGTTTACTGCTCTGCTCTCACGGTCTTGAAATTCTTAATGGTTTTTAGTAAGGGGCCCCACATTTTCATTTTGCACTGGACTCACTCACATTATATAGCTGGCCTATTCCTTGAAATTGTAACACTCTATGATTCCACGGAAGGACAAATCCATGGTTCCAGACACAATGCAGATTAAAAACAAAAAAAAAACAACTGAAGCTACCTATGTTCCATAAGTTGCAGTATAATGACTTTCAGAACAATTTTCTACCTCTACCAAAAAGAATCAAATGTACACTGAAGACTATTCAAATGCTAGGGATTCATTTCACTTTTATATATAAAAAATATTTAGTATTATTTGAGATGTCATTATTACAACGTATGCCTTCAAAAAGAGAATCTAAAGGGATTAATACTAAGCAAAGAGCAAGCAGCTGATTATAATCAATATAAAAAAATGAATTCACTTTGTCTCAGCCACTGCTCTCTCCCAAATGCTTCTGACCATATCTGTCTTTCCCACATTCCCTACTAAAAAATAATTCTCTTTCAGGAAAAAAATTTTAACAGTCCCAGTAGTACCTACGATGGTAAGAATTAAAACAAAATTTAGAGTTATAATTAATCCAAATAAACTATGATGCATAGCAGTGCTTTCAACTCATAAACTTAACACAAAATGTAACAGAGCAAACAGAGAAGAGTTCAATGGTAGCAACGGGCTCTAGGTAAGATCATCAAAGAGAAGACACCATTTCAGAGGAGAGGTCTGAAAAACAGCTATTTCTACATCCCAGGAGATAGGTCGCAGGAGCAATGCTGTATTAATCTCATGTTATCTCCTATATTCTGATAAGCTGACAGCGATTTAACTGATCTAAATTTTTTTGTATAAAAATTCCATTTCAACCTAAGATTACTATGTATTCCCTAAAGCACCACTAATGCCAATCAACGATCAGCTTTCTATAGACAGATGCAGACAAAAAGTAAATGGGGATAAGATTTAAAGTAAAACAAAAACACCACTGGTAAGTCAGTCAACAAAGACTGTCATGTAAAAAATGTCCAAAAGAAATATTAGTTTTGATAAAACTAGGTAACTGGATTTCTGGATAAATGGGGTGTGTGGTGAGAAGAATGTTATATGACATAAAGCACTGTACATGCAGTTATACGCATATTATATGCTGTGTATATATATTGCTCTTTCCTGTGGTAGATTCAAGGATTTGCCGTTAGAAAGCTTTTACTCTGTCCACGGATAGGAAGGAACTGGGAAGTTCTTATAGGAAAGAGTATCTGAATTTGGACTGACAGTGCCCCTACCATGGCTAGTGCTTAGTTAGGGCCAGGGTGTGGGCCTTCATTTCCTGCGTCTTGAAGAAAGAAAGAGGGGGAAGATGCAGCCAGCACGCTTCTTTGCCATCCTAGCGGGTATGCTTTGTATCTTCCACGAGGATCTCCACTACTGCATTTATCACACAACAGCGCGGCTCTTTACTCACACATCTCTCTCTGCCAAACTGTGAACTCCTTGAGGGCAGAGACCTCATATTAGTTCATTTCTGTGTTTTCTCAATACCCAGGACTGTACTTGAAGTGCACAACGGACACTAATAAAAGAACATTATAGTAAATGAACAAATGAATCTTTGTTTAGTTTGGCCGAAACGATTAGTGGAGTACGTACAAACAGGCATGAAATGAAAGAAGGACATTCTGAGAGGTGACTTAGATGCCTTTCATACCAAGACACAGAGACAGCCTCAAGCAACCGAGTTTACTTTCAAGATACACAAAGCAGATTGTGAGGTGTCCACTGTTCGTGCCCTCTTCTGCAGTTACAGAACCCCCAATTTTTGCAAGGCACATGGACAGCTAGTAAAAGGATGTATTTCCCAGTCTCCCCGGCAGTGAAGATCTAATTGATATGAGAGAAGTCTTGTGTACAACTTCTAGAGGTGTCCACAAAGACCGGACGGAGCATGCCTTCTCTTCTACTCTTCCTCCATCCTGCTGCACGGGACGTGAATGCGACGGCTCAGGCCACGAGGAGGAAGACTAGACCCTGGGATGGCGGAGGAGAGAGCTGGAGCCACCGAGATCCAGGAGAACCACGGAGCTGCCACACCAGCCATGAGCTGTCTATGCTCTGACGTGGACACGAAAGAGAAGTAGCTCTTCTTGCCTCAGCTACCCTTCTTCTGGGTCTCTGGAACAAGTACTCCCAACTAATCCTATCCTACAGAACATGCAGGGAACCCAGGAATCCCAAGCCAAGCTGGGCAGAAGTGACCACAGGGCTGGGGCTCACACAGGGAAGCGGAAATGCAAAGGCCCCCAGCAGCCAGAACTGATCATGGCTTTTCTACTCTCTCATGGCTTCCTAACAGGCTCAGGAGTCTCAGTCTCAGTCTTGGAAGTTAAATTCTCTACACGAGAAAGGAGCTAGCTGGCCTCACTTATGTTTTCAAGCCAGGTCTTATCACAGTAGCTGCTACTGGCCTGGCTGCCTTGCCTTGGTCTGGTGCACGTTTCTGAGGGCTATAAAATTATGACCAACCAAGAGCACCTTTGAGCAGAGACTGGGGGGGTTACACAGTTTCCTGCAGAAGGTCATATAAATATGGCCAGTGCTATGACTGACATAACTCACACAGGATAGTCAAAATCTGTTGTTTAAATCCCAGCCTCCAAAAGCAAAAGATATAAACAGAGATCTGATATCGAATCCTGAACCCCACTTGAAACATTCCAGGGGTCTGACCCAGGATTTTACCCATGTCAGAATGCAAATCCAAAATGCTACTTTTTAAAAGATGCAGGGCAAAGATGGGAAAGGTCTTCCTCTAATGGAAAGTGAAGCAGCTCCGATTATCCTGCCCCTTCCCTGGTCTACTGCATCACCTGAGAGAAGTGAAAAGTCTGTATCTTCCAGAAAAAGTCAGGGATCCAATCTCGAAACTGGTATTTCCTCTCTTGAGGACTTTTTCTAAATAACTGGTCTGAAAGTGGCTTTTAAATAAACAAGAGCTAAGAAAACAATGAGGCTAATTTTAATACCATGATCTATACTATACTTGTTCCATGAGGGTAAACAAGATTTGAAGCCTTGGCTGTTACATATAAAGTTGAAAGGCAGAAGTGATTTTATATTTGTCATGATACTGTGATAATCATTAATGCTGTCCACCAAATATTTCTGGTTCTCCTGGGAGGCACATGGTAGATTTGCGATTTTCCATCCCTTTAAAATATGGGTTAGGCATATGACTTGCTTTGGCCCCTGATATGTGAACAAAAATGACACTAAGAAGCTTTAAGAAACAGTGCACAATTTGCCCTGCTCTCTTTCCCTCTGTGCCAGTGCTGGCAACATTTAAGACGGTAACTGCTCCCTCAGCTTGGGTCCCAGAGGGGCATGAGGCAGAGCAGAGTCCCCAGTCAACCAGTATATAAGCCACTGAGATTTGGGGGTTGCATGCTAGTACAGCATAACTCATCCTACCGTGACGTGTACAAATATAAATGCCTAAATATTCATAATTGTTTGAGCACAATCGCTAATATAAAGACTTGTTTTCACAGTGTTGTAACTGCTTTTGATGCTAAAAAAAGAAAACAGTACTAAATAAACATACGCGGACAACTGAAACCTTAAAGCAAGGGAGACCTAAGTTAGCTCCAAAGTTCACCAGGGAAAAAAGTCTCTGCTAGAAGAGCCAACTATATAAGCACTTAAAAGCTACTGGTTTTAAGACTGTCAAAATGTTGATAATTCCTGAGGTAAGAAGATGAATATATGGGGATTCATTACACTATTCTACTTCCATACACATTCGAAAATTTCCACAGTAAAGAGAGAGAATATGAACAATCTGAAGAATCTTAAAGAAACCAAAAAAAAATTTTTTTTAATAAATAAATAAATAAGCTACTGGTGGTTTTAAGTCCTCAGGGGTGGGGGGGGGGTAGTTTTTAAAACACTGTTAAAAACTTTACTACTGCTACTCACATACAAGCTGTAGAAAGAGACTGCCTTGGGACTACTAAATTATAATAAAAATCTGAGATGGCTCACTGTTTTTCAAAAACAAAAATCTCCTAATTCCTGATTAAGTTTAACTAGATATTTGTCGTGGGTTCCAAAATAGAGGATATTTGAGATGAAAAGTACATTACAGCTTATTCAGGGCAACCTTCTTGTTATTGCTAATAGGGAAATTTAGGTCTGTGACATAGGTTCTTAATGGCAAAGTAGAAACTATAACCCAGGTCCTCTGAGTCTAATTCATGCAGTTTCTACCTTGCCAGGTTAGGGGACCAGACTATTTAACAGTATCTTGATGATTTTACTTTGAACATCCAGCAGAAAGAATCTCATTATCTCTTTCCAATGCAATTCTGCATTATGACATCTGCTGAGATGCCGTTAACTGTAAGTGAACAGAAATCACACCTCAAACTGCTTAAACATAAGGAAATTTACTGGCTCACATAACTGTTAGTCCAGGGGTAGGGTGGAATTCAGAGTTGTCAGCCTAGCAACTCTCGCTCCATCCCTCTGCAATACTTTCCGCCACCTTCTGGAGCTGGTTTCCTCCTTGAGTTTAACAAGATTGCTGCAGCAGCTCGGAGCCTCACAGTCAAATCTGACAAAGTCTACACAAAGAGAGCGGCCACTTCCCCATGCCTTGGACAAGGAAAAAAGTCTTTCCCAGAAGCTTCAGCAGATTTTCCTCAGCCTAAAATTGTAACATGCCTATTTCTGAATCAATCCCTAGCAAGGGGGATGGGACTACCATGATTGCCTTAGATTACTCAGGGCCACCACTGATGGCCACACAGTGGGGAGAAGAGAAGCCATGACTGGGAGAGAACTGCACATCAATACAAGGATAGCCAGTGATTCCTAATCTACAGCCAAGAAGCCTCGGGAAGTTGAAGAACTGCCTCACTACCTTTCTGAATAAATTATATCACTTGTGTGTGTGTGAGAGAGAAAGAGATACATGGTACTACCATTTAAAAATATGCACATACACTAAAATTAATAAAATTCAATTTTATTTAAAAGCATTAACTAATTCATGAGAAGTTTTTTTTTTTTTTTTTTTTTTTTTTTTAATGAGGATCTTGAATCAGATGCGTATGTTTGATTGATTGATTGATTGATTGATTTTGGCTGTGTTGGGTCTTCGTTTCTGTGCGAGGGCTTTCTCCAGTTGTGGCAAGCGGGGGCCACTCTTCATCGCGATGCGCGGGCCTCTCTCGTTGCGGAGCACAGGCTCCAGACGCGCAGGCTCAGCAGTTGTGGCTCACGGGCCCAGCCGCTCCGCGGCACGTGGGATCCTCCCAGGCCAGGGCTCGAACCCGTGTCCCCTGCATTAGCAGGCAGATTCTCAACCACTGCGCCACCAGGGAAGCCCCATGAGAAGTTTTTAAACAGCATAGAGGCAATGCAGCACACACTACCTAGGTTTGCACCTGGCTCTCACACCTATTATCAGGTAAGTTCACACAAGTGGTTACCCACATTAAAAGATTATTGTGATGATTAAATAAGCAGCATGTAAAGGGCTGATATCAGACACAGTATAAACTGTATTGAGCAAAGCACTCAATAAGTTCTAGCTATTGTCTTATACAAGTAAGCTACTACAGTGTGAAGAATTATGAAAAAATTTTTAATTGAGGTAACATCGGTTTGTAACATTATATAAGTTTCATGTGTACAACATTATATTTCTACTTCTATGTACCCTACAGGGTGCTCACCATCAAAAATTTAGTTTCCATCTGTCGCCATACAGTTGATCCCCTTTATCCATTTCACCCTCCCCCCACCTCTTCCCCTCTGGTAACCACTACTCTGTTCTCCACATACAGGTGTTTTGTCTAGTTTGTTCATTTATTTTGGTTTTCTGTTTTTTATAGATTCCACATATGAGTGAAATCATGTGGTACTTAGTCTTCCTCTGACTTATTTCACTTAGCGTAATACCCTCAAGGTCCATCTATGTTATTGCAAATAGCAAGATTTCATCTTCTTTATGACTTAGTAGTATTCCATTGTATATGTATTCAATATACCACATCTTTATCCACTCATCTGTTGATGGGCACTTAAGTTGTTTTCATATCTTGGCTATTGTAAATAATGCTGCAATGAACATAGGGGTGCATATATCTTTTCAAATTAGTGTTTTTTATTCTTGGATAAACACCCAGAAGTGGGATAGTGGATCATATGGTAGTTCTATTCTTAACTTTTTGAGGAATCCCCATACTGGATCCATAGTGTCTGCACCAATTTACATTCTTACCAACAGTGTAGGAGGGTTCCCTTTAAGAATCATGAAAATCTTTGATATTGAAAAGGAGACATTTCTTTTCAGCTGCCTAGCATCCATCCTAATTTCCTTTTGGAGAATTACCTCTCCCTGCCTTGTATAATCTTGCGGAGACTGTATAACCATATGTCTACTCAGGTTCACTGCTGCAATCTATACAAAAATATAAAGGGGGAGACTTTCCCTGTCTGTCTCTGGTGGAAACCCTTTTTCCCTAGTTCAGCACACTCCAGCATATAAAAGGTTCATGTTCATAATGAAACTCTATTATACCTCAATAATATGTAAGGGCAGAGATTATTCAGAGGTGAGAGAACAGTATAAGTTGTCCAGCTGGCTTGGTTCAGGTTTAAAGTCCTCAACAATTTTTTCCTGGAATTCTATTTTTACTATCCTAGTCTACATCACTAGATCCCTGTCTACTTTGATTTGTCTTATTTCCACCTTCCCGCCCAATCTGAATCTAGCTACTGTTTTTAGTTCCCATTTTGAGTCTGGAGAAAAGTTTTTCCATTTCAGGGCTCAGATAAACCCGTGCTAAGTGACTTCGTGCTTCTTTCTGCTCTGACATAATCTATCCTAACTTCTACATCTAACACCCAGTGTCCTAAGTTCTCTCCCAAAGCTCTCCTGTTTTCCCTGGTCTCCACAGCACCCTCTCCCTCCAAAATATACATTCCCTACCTTCTTCCATTTCTCAAAATGTACCCCAAATTTAACTTTTTAAAAATGCCTACTGGAAAATCGCATCTAACTGGTGGTTTCTTTCCCCTCTAGCCTAGTTATTATATCTCTTCATAATATTCTAATTTACAAAAAAAAAAAAAAATTAAGGCAACTCTCATCTGGCCCAGAAATATCTATGACTTCCATTTGCAAATTAAAAAAAAATACTGGGGTGGAAGAATTACTTTTCACTGTATAACTTTTGGTACTGTCAGGATATTTTACCATGTAAATGTTAACTTCTATTTTTAAAAAATTCCCATTACTTAATAATGCAAAAAAATGACCTTAGTCTCCTTACTCTCCCAGTAGTATTTTTATGCAGAAACATGTGGACATGACATGGAGAGAAGAAAGCATCCCTAAATTCATAATCATTTTTGTTTAGTTTTGTTTGGAAGGTGGCAAGTAAACAGGCAGCAGCTTGCTGCCATAGGCTTACAGTCTGGTTACTAAACAAGCCAATGGTCTTCCACTGCTGAAAGTTTAAGGGAAATGTGAAGACCTTTGTGGAGCCCCTGACCCCTCAGAAAGTGATATTGGCAAGGACTTCTAGGGACCCAGGTGATGGCATGACTGGGTTAGTCACTGCCACTTCTCACAAGTCTGGAGCTGCTAGTAAATGAAAACAGAACAGGTCAGGACTGGCAATCAAGCATCGCTGTGGGTGTGAGTAAAGTGAACTGCAGGTGGACCCCACTTTGTCTGCCCTAAAAAAATGGATCAGTCCCAATCTTCTTACGTATTATTTTATTACATTTTTGTTATATATGAGGGTATTCTACATAGGACATTCGCCATAATATTAAGAGTATTGTAATAGTTAAGTGTGAACTGTGGACTAGTCAAAATCTGCTGCTTCATTTAGGCCCCACCCCCAAAAGATGTAATCTTATGTTCCGAGACTGATCTTCAAGACACCACCCAACCCCCCAGTGGGCTGATTTCAGCACTGGATTGACTTCCTTCTTCCTCACTTCCAATCCCCTCCATCCTCCATCGGCTGCAACACTCAAGCTGACTTCTAACACTGTCGTCCTCAGAGGCCCGGATCCTGGCGCTCTGTCTTCTGTCTCAGGGCTCAACACCAACCTGCCCGTCCACACCTTACACGGATACCTCAGCCCACACCAAACCCAGACACAGACCACACCTGGCCACGGTCTCCCCACCATCTGGCGCAGACATTCCTCACCCCACCAAACCTGCCCTTCTCCATTTGCCCCTGAGCCACCTCCTCTTCCCCTACCCCACCTTCCATTTGCTCAGCTACCAACCAAGAAGTCACACAACCTTTGTTATTACACCCTCCTGACACACAAAAAATCCCTCACCCACTGGACCTTTCGGCCTTTCAGTCCTAACCCTAGGCAAGTCCCACTGTTTTGTTCTGCTTTGACTTCCAGGATATTAACATCACAGAGAAAGTTCGGACACCAGGCTGGCTGGGTCCACCGGAAACCCACTTCACAGCCCAGCCAGCCACGTGTGCACACCCTCATGGCCACGCCACATGGCCCTGGCCCCGGCTCCACTAAGTCTCTCTTCCTCAGACACGTGCTCGCCCTCTGCTCTCTCAGAGCCCTTCCCCATCCCCAAGGACAGTGCCCTCCACTTGCACACGTAGTCGCATCCCTTCCCACAGCCTCGGAAGCCTTGTTCCACACACGCTTTCCTCCTGTCTCTCACACTCACCAGCCCTTTCTCCTGAGATAATTGTCAGAGATGAGGATTTTGTCTCTCCTTTCCCCACAAAACCAGACTCTTAAAAAATGAACTGCCAACATTTAAACATCAGGACTTTGCACTCAAAACAAAATCAGGATCCCTGGCTTCTCTGGGAAAACAGAACCCTCTGCCCCCAGGGAGAGAGCACACGCCAAGAGCAAAGTCCTCCTTGGAGCCGATGGCTGGCCGCCCCGTCCTGCGGGGGCATTTGTCCCCTCCGACCACAACCCTCCTTCCTTGTCCCGTCAGCCCTGTGCTGGGCCCCTGCTCTCACAGGCCACTCCCACTGCTTACAGGCAACGGCCGCTCCTCCTGTCCTACAAGTCACCCGCCTCGACTGCCCCGATCAAGCCCCGCCCTCCTCCTCCTCTCAGCTCCTCAGGGAACTGGCTCCACCTGCCGTCACCACTGATCACCTCGCTGCTGGAACTGCAAGGAGCAGAGCAAGTCTCTCCACACTCCGGCCTGCCCAGCAGCACTGGACAGGAGTGCCCGTCATTCCTCACAAGGCCTCCTCCCCCAAAGTCAAGGCTCTCCTGACTCTGTTCTCTTCTAATTCTCCTCCTGACCTTCCAATGGCCAGGCACCTGGAAGCACCTCTGAAGGCCATGCAGGCCCCACAGTCAGCACGCTCTCCCCTGTAACACTGCCACCAGCCAGCCCAGGTCTTGGAGTTTCTCTCAAGGAAAAAACAACAGGAAAAAGACTCAGTCTAAACCTGACCACAGTCTTGCACCTCGAAAGGTACGCATGCTGATTTATTTATTCAACATTACCGCTCACTTCTCAGCTGGAAGCACCTGTGCTTAAGAGACCAGTAAGTGAAGGTCCCTATTTTTGCCTAAGGAAGTCACAGCCCAGAAGAAACAGATGAATAAACTGAGCGTCAACACGATACATGATGTGATAGAGGAAAAAGCACCACTGAGGGAAAGGCCAGGGAGGGCCCGAGCAGCTTGCTGAGAGAGACACTAGAGCCGTCCTCAGCCTCACCCACACCCACTGCCACCACTGTAGTCCAGGCCTCCTGCAAGTCTCCTCACTGGTCTCCACGCTTCTCTTCCACCCATCCTACCTCCTGCATGAATCCATTCTCCACACTGCAGCAGGGTGATCTGCCTAAAATTTGAGACCGGGCTCTCTCCTGCTCAGAGCCTTCCAACAGCACTGGGATTAAGGTCCTGCATCACCCGTCCCGTCGTCCCTGCCAATTTCCCTCCCTGCGTCTCACCTCACTTTCCATTGCACCAGTGGCCCTTCAGCCACAGTGATCTTTCAGTTCCTTAAACAGAGTGAGTCCTCTTCTGCTACACGGCCTCTGCACGTACCATTCTTTTTACCTGGAATCTTCTTGCCCCACTCTCTGTACTAAAATCTTTTTTGACCTCTGGGTCTCAGCTGAAACATCATTTCCCCGTTATTTATTTTGTTTGTTTGTCGTGAAAACTCCCATTATTCACTTAATTGTCTCTATTTTTGTCTACCCCGTTAGATTGTAGATCAACAAGCACAGGAACCATGTCTGTTCTGTTCACTGTGTATTCACATAACCTGGCCCACAGCAGACACTCAATAAATATTCGCTCAATGACGATGTAAAAGACTCTTTCCTTCTCTGCAGTCCCAAATGTAAGTATCCCCTTGGATTCATTTCTCGGCCCTCTCCACCACTCCCTATTTTCACCATCTCCATGCTGCTCATGCTTATCTGTACCTCCAGAACTGACCTCTCCTGCCAAGATCAAGTTCCACAATTACGATGGCCGCAGGACAGTTCCACCTGGAGTCCCTCTCTGGCACCTGCAACTGGACATGTCTCAAGACACACTCAGTAACTATCCTCAAACAAACTCCTGTTTTTTTTCCATTTCTGTTAATGATGATATTCTCCTAGAGGTCGAGTGACTGACTTCTCTCTTTCCTTCGTCCACTGACAAGAACATCTGATTCCATCTCTAAAAATGCAGCTATATGTGCCTGTATACACGGTCAACTAGACTGGTGCATTAGCCTCACGTCCTACCTCTAGTCTTAAAATAAAAACCAGACACCTACATGTATTTTAAAGTTCAATTCTGATGTCAATCAACAGTCCATCAAAACCCTTCAATGTCTCCCTACTGTCCTCCAAATAATGTCCATATTCTTCTGCTTGGTATTCAAAGATCCTATTAATCTTGTCCACACTATTCTAACCAGGCAATCTAGCTTAGTGGTTAAAACCATAAACTCTGGAGCCAGACTGCCATGTTAAATGCACAGACACAGGGAAGGTGCACATCCCAGCTTCACCACTTAACTTCCCTGGGCTACAGTTCCTCCATCCTTCATCTAAACAATGGGGATAATGATAAGAGTAGTTACCTCCAAGGACTGTTATAACGATTAAATGAACTAGTGTACGTAGAACACTTGGAATAGTGCCTGGCACTGATCAGTGCTACACATGTTGTGTCTTATTTATGTTTTGCAGCACCATCTCCAACTGTCAATAGCTTACATCCCAGTCTATCTGAACCAACTCCTTGTTTCTCTAATACTCCTCAAACTTCTCCTTCTGAGGTAAGAGCCCACGACACCAGCTGATAAACACTGGCTGATAAGCTGCCAGTATTACACCCCTTCCTCTAACTCAAGGACATCTCCAGTCGAAAGCTTCTACCACAAAACTCCTTTCTCTCCAGGAGTGTCCTTATAGCTCATGCACTGAAATGCCCCAGAGGCTGCTCATCACAGGATTTCCAGCCCTATTCAGAGACTCCTAGTCTACAATTAACCATCCTCTTCTTCCCTCTACTTTCTCACTCCTCTCCCAAGTTTCAGATCAGAGACCGTCTTACCACCATTCTCCATGCCAAGTGGCAAAACTGTTTTAGTTCTCTTATGCCCTTATTTCTGGGTAGAAGTTGAAACTCTCATGGCTGTTCTCCCTACAACAGTCCTATTTCATCAGGTAGTGTTCTCTCTGCATGGAAACACTTAAAATAATTAAAACTAATTCTGCGGCTTGACTATGAGCAGAATATGGACTTCTCTCTGAAGCAGTCAGGGCTCACCTACCCTCTACAGCCCCTGCCACACACAGGGACTGGTAAATACTAGAAAAGTGTTTATTGGTAACTCACGAATCCCTAGAGGCGGAAAAATGAGAGTTAGGACATTCCCAGAAAATTTCACTCACTCTTTAACCTTAAGAGAAACAATGAATATAAACTGCAATGTGCAATTTCCAAAGACCAATCCAATAACTTAGCATGTGGCTTTACCAACAAATGCAAATTCTACTCCTATTTATAACTGAACTGATACTTAAAAAAAAAAATTTTTTTTTAACGAGAAGGAAGTCCTAACTACCAAGGACACAAAGATCTAGCAAAAACCATGACATCTAAACTAAAGAACTACCTTCAATTCACCTCAAGGCTCCCCAAAAGGGTTTATCTAGTGTCTCTTAGTGTTTATCCCATAGCTAAGGTTGCCAACCAAAAGATTACATACCAGAAACCTATATTTACACATCTTTACAGAACCAAAAACCACCATATGTTCTCTATGTAACATTAGAAGTTATAATTACAATGACTGTAAAGGATTCTTATAAACACTTGTAGGAATTTATTCTATAACATAACATTTTATAAGAACTCTAAAAATTAAAGGAGAAATAAGTCACATAAAATCAGAGGTGCACTCTGAACTCTGATCGCTAATGTAACAGCTACCCTAAAACATTCCTTCTCCTTAAGGATTAAAAGGGTTTCACATTGAAGACATTCCTACAAAAATACAAGGAAAATAGCAGAGGAGAAACTAAACTGAATGGCTGATCACTGACTTCTAGTTTCAAAAAGAATCAAGTAGTCATACCCTAGGCAGTGCTAGTCAAATGTGGTCCTTAGACAGCAAACTGCTTGCACCTACTCCATGAAGAGTAAGTACAGAGATTGAGAGTAAGCACTTAGAAACTTTGACGGCAATGTTACAGAACTTTTACATCTACTAAATCTAACAAAAAAAATTGTAAGTTATATATTGTAGGCTTTTAATTTCATTTTTCTTATAATTCATACTTTACATCTGTTAGAAAAGAATCAGCCTGTGACAAAGGGAAAATGTTAAAAACTGGTCCTTCAGGGACATTTGCTTCCGGGAAAATGGAGTAGATGTACTTTTCCTTATTTCTCCCACTAACTACAACTAAAAATTCTAGACAGTGCATATGAAACAAACATAAGAAGACTCTTAAATGTGGAGAGAAGAAGGCAGACTGGCAAGGCCTCAGGTCCTGAGGAACAACACAGTGGTGACTACCCTGGGTTTTATTTTTGCCTCATATATCCCAAACTTGGAAGTGAAGAAGCTGGCCAACTGGAAATGCCAACAGTCACAGACAAAAAAAAAGCCCAACAAAAGCCTGCTCTCTCTAGCCAAAGGACCAAAAAAGGGACATCTTAGCAAGACAGAAAACGCTAAGGGAAAAAAATGACTCTACTCCAGACAAAAACCACAGAAAATACTGTGGCCCACCGAGGCCAGCCAAGTTCAGGTAGGTAGCTTAGCTTTCCATATACTCAGCAGGCTGTAACAAGGCACCCCAACCCCATCCACACTAGACTGGTGCTAAGGAGGCCAAGTAGGGAGCCCAGGCTTTCATCCATGTCAGCTGGTAACAAGGCACCCTTCCACATCATGTCCCCTGAGGATCCTGAACCTCTAACCCCATCTGACAGTAACAAAACACTCGACTTCTTGGGTCGAGGGAGGCCAAGTGGGGAGGCTGTACTTCTAATTCCTCCTAGCAATAACAAGGTAGCACCACATGCCACCCCTACCCCTGCTGGAGTGGTGTCAAAAAAAAGCCAGCTAAAACAAAGGCTTAAATAAGATTCAGAATTTCATAGAATATGAAAATTTCCAAGTTTTAATAAAAAAAAGACAAAAAGACACTCACCATACCAAAAGCCAGGATGCCCTCAAACTAAATGAAAAAGACATTAATAGATACCAACGCCAACATGACAGAGATGTCAGAATTATCTGAGAATGATTATAATGCAGCTGTGACAGAAATGCTTCAACAAGAAATTTCAAAATAAATAAATAAAAACAAATAAATAACCTCAACAAAGAAACAGAAGATACAAATAAAAACAAAATGGAAATTTTAGAGCTGAAAAATACTGAAATGAAAAGCTAAGTTGATGAACTCAACAGCAGAATGGAAGGGACAAAGAAACTGGAAGATACAAAAACAGAAATTACTCAAACTGAACAACAGAAAGAAATAAACTAAAGAAAATTGACAGCCTTAGGAACCTGTGGGACCATAACAAAAGATCTAACATTCAAGTCATCAGAGTCTTGAAAAGAAAGAAAGTTTGCTGAAAAAGCACTTGCACTCAGGAAATAATGGTGAAAACTTCCCAAATTTGGAAAGAGACACAAACCTACAGGTTCAGGAAGCTGAGTGAATGCAAACAGGATAAACCCAAAGAAATCCAAACCAACATTTATCACAATTAAATTTCTAAAAACTAAAAATAAAGAAAAAATCCTGAGGACAGTGTTAGATAAAAGACACCTTAACTACAGAAGAAAAACTATTCAGACAGTGGATTTCTCATCAGAAACCATGGAGGCCAGAGGTAAGTGGTACAACATTTTTCAACTGCTGAAAGAAAAGATCAACACAACCCAATATCCAAAGAAAATATCCTTCAGGAATGAAGAGCAAATCAAGTCATCCCCAAATGAAGGAAAACAAAGAAAATCTGTCGCCAGCAGGCATACCCTTAAGAATGGCTAAAGGAAGTTCTTAAAAACAAAAAAGAAATGATAAGAGAAGGAATCTTGACACATCAAGAGAAAACACAGTAAGCAAAAATACAGATAAATAGGCTTTCCTTATCCCCTTGAGTTTACTCATTTATGTTTGTGAAAGCAAAAACTATAACACAGTGTCTAGTGTACTTGTAAATGTTTTTAAAAGAAATAAATACAATTGTATTAAAATGTGGGCGGGTAAAGGGATGTATAGGGAAGTAAGGTTTCTGTGCTTCATCTGAACAGGAAAAATGATGACACCACTAGACAATGATTAGCCAGGTATATATAATGTAATACCTAAATCAACCAGTAAAAATACTTTTAATTTAAAAAAACTATACAAAGAAATACACTCAAAAACACTAATAAATTAAAATGGAATTGTAAAAAAAAAAAAAAAAGCTCAAGTAACCCACAGGAAGCTGGGAGGAGGAGCAGTGGCAGAATACCCAGAGAAACAAAATACAGAGGGAATAAACAAAAAATTAAATGGCAGACTTAAGCTCTAACAGATCAATAATAACATTCATTGTAAATGGTCTAAATGCATCAATGAAAAAGACAAAGATTGCTAGAATCAACTAAAAAACATGATCCAACTATATGCTGTCTACAAGACACTTAATTCAAACATAACAGTTTAGGCAGGTTGAAAGGAAAAGAATGGAAAAGGATATATCATTCAAAGGAAAGCAATCAAAGGAAAAAGAAAAGTAGCAGCTATGTTAATATCAGATAAAAGTAGAATTCAGAGCAAAGAGAATTACTAGAGACAGAGAAGGACATTATGTAGTGACAGAAAGTGTCAACCCACCACGAAAACACAGCAACCTTAAATGTGTATGCAGCAGAGAGCTGCAAAATATGTAAAGCTAAAAACTGATATAACCTAAAAGGAGAAACAGACAAATCCACAAATATAGTTGAGACTTCAACATCCCTCTCTCAAGAGTTGATAGAATACCTAGGCAGAAAACCAGCAAGGGTATAGAAGAATTCAACAACACTATCAACCAACAGAATGTAATCAACATATATGAAACATTTATAAAACACTCCACTCAACAGCAGAAAACACATTCTAATCAAGTGTCCACAGAACATATACCAAGATAGACTATATTTTAAGCCATAAAACAATCCTAAACACATTTAAAAGAACTGAAACATACAGAGTGTATTCTCCAACCACAACAGAATCGAAGTAAAAACCAAAAACAGAAAGATAACAGGAAAATCTCCAAACACCTGGAAACTAGACAACACACTTCTAAATAATCCATGGGTCAAAGAAATCTCAGAGAAATAAAAACATATATTGAACTGAGTGAAAATAAAAATAAAACAGAATTTGTGGGACACAGCTAAAACAGTGCTTAGAGGAAAATTTATACTGCTAAATGCCCCCATGAATATAAATGCAAAAAGTCCTCAACAAAGTATTAGTAAATAGAATTCAGCAAAATATAAAAGGGATAATACACCATGGCCAAGTGGGGTTTATTCCAGGAATGCAAGGCTGGCTCAATTAAAAATCAATCAAAATAATCCATCATACCAATAGGCTAAAGAAAAAAATTACATGACCATATAAAGATCAATGTGCAAAAAGCACTTAATGAAATTCAACACCCATTCATGACAAAAACTTTCAGAGAGACAGGAACAGAAGGGAACATCCTCAACTTGATGAAGAGCATCTAGAAAAACCCTACAGTTAACACTATACATAATACTGTGCAGTATAAGTACCTGACAATTAGCTTTTTTGATTGTACAATGTAAATGCCTGACATTAAGCTTTTGATGTCCCAGGCATCCAGTTCAAAGACATCCATCTTGAATAAACACATTGCCAGCTACACAGCTAGATAAAGAGCCATGCCGCCCCACCCATAAAGTTACGTTTTTTTGTTTATGTTTTTTCTTTAAGAGAGCTCTCGTCATTAGATAACTGACCATTTGACAGCTTGCTTTTTCCTTCCTGTGCCCTAATTCCTGCTCTTATGTCTTACATTCACCAATAAAGAGAGAACCCACAAAACCCTAGGCCCCTCACCATCAACCCCAAAAAAAGCAGAAACCCAGGTCTGCACTCTTTACCCACAACCTCGTTGTGTGGCCTCAGGCATGCCATGTACCCTCCTCCAGGACCTGTAATAAGCCTTTTTTTTTCAAACTTCCCTTATGGTTGTTGCAGAGGTGTGTCTTACAATCACTGTAAGAGCACAAGGGCCAGTCCAGACACAAAACTGGCTCCAGAAGGGGAAATGTCTGTGTGGGGGCTCACCACAGGCCCAGGTGAGTGCCAGTCATTTCTAGCCAACAGCATCACTATGGACTGGCAGAGACTAACCCAAAACAGTGAAAGACTGAATGCTTTCTCCCTAAAATCAGAAACAAGGCAATAACGTCCTCTCCTATTATTCTTATTAGACATAGTACTAGAAGTTTTCGCCAGTGCAATCAGGAGGAAGAGGAAGTAGACAGCATGCAGATTGAAAAGGAAGAAATAAAACTGCCCCTATGTAGACAAGACATGGTTGTCTACTTAGAAAGTCTCAAGGAATCTACAGAAAAACTCCTAGAACTAAAAAATGGGTTCCGCAAGACTGCAGGATACAAGATCAACATAAGAAAGTTAATACTTCTCTCTACTAGCAATAAACACATTGACACCAAAATTTAAAATACAATACCATTTTTTTAACAACTTTATTGGAGTATAATTGCTTTACAATGTTGTCTTAGTTTCTGCTTTACAACAAAGTGAATCAGCTATACATGTACATATATCCCCATATCCCCTCCCTCTTGTGTCCCCCTCCCACCCTCCCTAACCCACCCCTCTAGGTGGTCACAAAGCACCGAGCTGATCTCTCTGTGGTATGTGGCTGCTTCCCACTAGCTATCTATTTTACATTTGGTAGTGTATATATGTCCATGCCACTCTCTCACTTCGTCCCAGCTTACCCTTCCCCCTCTCCGTGTCCTCAAGTCCATTCTCTACGTCTGCATCTTTATTCCTGTCCTGCCCCTAGGTTCTTCAGAACCATTTTTTTTTTAGATTCCATATATATGTGTTAGATACGGTATTTGTTTTTCTCTTTCTGACTTACTTCACTCTGTATGACAGACTCTAGGTCCATCCACCTCACTACAAATAACTCAATTTCGTTTCTTTTTACGGCTGAGTAATATTCCATTGTATATATGTGCCACACCTTCCTTATCTATTCATCTGTCTATGGACACTTAGGTTGCTTCCATGTCCTTGCTATGGTAAATAGTGCTGCAATGAACATTGTGGTTCATGACTCTTTTTGAACTACGGTTTTCTCAGGGTATATGCCCAGTAGTGGGAATGCTGGGTCATATGGGAGTTCTACTTTTAGTTTTTTAAGGAACCTCCATACTGTTCTCCATAGTGGCTGTATCAATTTACATTCCCACCAACAGTGCAAGAGGGTTCCCTTTTCTCCACACCCACTCCAGCATTTGTTTGTAGATTTTTTGATGATGGCCATTCTGACTGGTGTGAGGTGATACCTCATTGTAGTTTTGATTTGCATTTCTCTAATGATTAGTGGTGTTGAGCATCCTTTCATGTGTTTGTTGGCAATCTGCATATCTTCTTTGGAGAAATGTCTATTTAGGTCTTCTGCCCATTTTTGATTTGGGCTGTTTGTTTTTTTTGATAATGAGCTGCATGAGTTGCTTGTAAAATACAATGCCATTTTCAATTGTTCAAAATACAAATACTTATATGTAAATCTAACAAAAACCCAACAAAATCTAACGAAACATAGACTTGTATGATAAAACTACACAATGCTAATGAAAGAAATCAAAGATCTAAATAAATGGAGAGACATACCATGTTCATAGATTGGAAGAGACAATAGAGTAAGACATCAATTCTCCCCAAATTGATATACAGTTCTAATGCAATTCCTATCAAAATTCCAGTAAGATTTTTTTATAAATATAAACAAGATTATTCTACAATTTATATGGGTAGGCAAAGGAAAGAACAGTTAATACAATTCTGAAAAAGAATGAAGTGGAAGGAATCATTCTACACCTACTTAAGACTTATTATATTGCACAGTAACCAAGACTGTACAATACTGGTGGAGGGACAGACACATAGATCAATGGAACAGAGAACCCAGAAGTAAACGCATACAAGTATACCCAACCGATTTTTTTTACAGATATAAAAGCAATTCAATGGAGGAAACAATGTTGCCTTTTCAACCAATGGTGCTATAATAGCCAAACCTGGAAACAACAAATGTCCTTCAACAGGTAAATGGTTAAAAGAACCATAAAAGTACATCCATACTATGAAATACTACTCAGCAATAAAAAGGAAGCAACTATTGATACACCCAATACCTCGATGAGTCGCCAGAGAATTATGCTGGGGGGGGGGGCGTGGGGGGCAAAAGCCAATTCCAAAAAGTACTTACTATATGACTCCATGTATAAAACATTCTTAAAAGGACAAAATTATAGAAATGGAGAACAGATTAGTGATTGTCAGGACTTAAGGAGTGGATGGAACTGGGAGGGAAGAGGGTATGGCTATAACAGAATAACACGCAGAAACCCTGTGCTGATGGAAATGTTCTGTATCTTGACTATATCAATGACACTCTCATGGGTCTGATATTGCACTACAGTTTTACATGATACCACTGGGAGCAACTGGGTAAAGGGTACATGCGATCTTTCAGAATTATTTCTTGTAACTGCATGTGGATCTACAATTATGCCACCAAAAAAAGTTTAATTTAAAAAAGCCCAGAGTTTGGGCTTTTTGAGCACTAGCTGTCCCTAACTCCTTGCTTGGTGCCCTGAAATAAATGCTGCACTTTCTTTCATCACTCACACACACACAAAAGCCCAAAACTGGACCTTCACTCACTACTCTAAGATTCATCACCCAAATGTTAACACTTCAGAATAGATCTACCTTCTTAACAACTCTTTATTAATTCTGGCTTTGTGGTGGACTGCGGACACATAGATATAAACGTAAAATATTATCCGTACCCTCAAACACCATAAACTCAAGTAGAGTGACAAACACAGGCATAAATCAACAGTGAAAGACTTCATAAAGGAGATGAGATTTGAGCAAATCCTTGAACAAGAGGTAGCACTTACACAAGTGGAAGTGGAGATGGGGATGTCTTGGGAAGAAGAAATCATATGTAAAGACTCGGAGCTAAAAATAAACACAGTGCCTATGAAGAAAGGGGCGTGTGTGTTGTGAAATAACAAAAAGATGGAGTAAGCAGTGTGGGGGTAACAATGGAAGGTCCCCAAAAGCTGGCGGGAGGAATGCAAATGAGAGAAGACTTCCTTACCAACCCAGCCAACCAAAAGCAAGCAGCTCCCCACCACCACACAAACACAGTCTCTCCAGCACCCTTTACCTTTTCTTTCTAGCACTCATCACAAGTTTAATTATTATGTACTTACCTGCATGTTTATCTAATGCTGTCCAACCCCAGTTATCTTGAGTACCTAGCGCTGGGACTGGCACACAATAAGCGCCCAGTAAATATTAACTGAGTCAATGAACAAACAGTAAGTATTCACTTCTAGTTCTCTTCTATGCAGTTGCCCCAGTCTTCTTTCCTGCATTATCCGTCACTCCGTGCGTCATGGTTCCTCTCTGACCCACTGCCTCTTTTAGCTAATCTCTCCTTTTTCCTAGCTCCTCCACCTCAGCCCAGCTCTTAAACCATCATAAAAAACTCAGTATATTTTAAAATAGTGGTTCACATTCGCAATGTTGTAACACGCTTCTGAATCTCAACCAATTAAGAACTGTATCCCAAGAATCTGTTACTGAAAACAAAGCACTACAGTTGTAAGTTGTTACAGAAGCATAATAGATGTATATATTACATAAACAGACAAATACCAGCAGAAATAGCTATTCCTGTCAGGGTCTTACTTTCCTGAATATGAGAGCCTTTTCCCAGTATTAGATGATCCTAACTGGTCTGTGGAAAGCTGCCCACTGAAGACAGCCAGGACAGTACTCCTCAAGGCTACCAAAGTTACACAAAACAAGGAAAACTGAGAAACTGCCACAGACCAAAGACTAAGGAATCATGATGACTAAATGCAATGTGGTGCAGTGTGGTACCCTGGACAGGATTCTGGATCAGAAAGAGGATATTAATGGGAAAATTGGTGAAATCCAAATAAAGTCTGGAATTTAGTTTTTAAAAAATAATATATATACACATATACATATGTATGTGGCACTAAAATATGATTAAGATTCAAATTTATAAATATTATTTTATATTATTAAAAAGAGAAAGAGATAGGGCATGCAAGGGAACCAGGAAATGAAACTCAGGCCAGGGTAGCTGGGGCTTAGAGCTGAAAAACTACACATAGATCTACCTTCATTTTGATTCTGGTCCTATGCTCTTACCCGCTGCCCTGAATATTACCTTGCCTGAATTGCTTGGGATTAACTAGTTTTGACTTCTGAACAGGCTCATTAATATACTCAAGAAGCATTTATTGAGTGCCTACTGCTTACCAAGCACTGTGCAGTCTTTGAAGATACATGGCTGGAAAAGGAAGACAAAATCTCTGCTCTCATAAAGCTGACACTCTACTACAGAAGCCAGGCATTTAACAAGTATTTGTGTAAATGATGAGTGTTCCCAAGGCATTCAAAGTTGGCTTAAGAGCCCTACCAAACAATCCATCAGGACATTTGTTAAACCCAAATAAGGCCTTCAGTATGAAAACAAATCACTTGAGATCTGAGATCTATCACCTGTGACCTGTTAAATCACTTTAACAGACACTCATTCAGTTGATGTGGCTTGGGACCTGAGATTCTGCATTTCTTCCAAACTCCCAGGCGACAGAGATGCTGCCGCTGGTTCACGAACCACACTTTGCATTAGCAAAGCACTGAAGGTACCACGGAAACATCCCTTAAACTATCATGTAAAATGCAAGCTCCATGAAGCCAAGGACATTTTGCCTCTCCTATTCACCATACTACACCCAGGACTTAAAACTATGCCTCATAGACAGATGGCACTCAACAAATATTTACTGAATAAGCCAATGGATATATGGTCTAAACAAGTGCTGTTCAATAGTAACCACCGGTCACATTTGGCTACTGAACACTTGTAATGTGGCTAGTGAATTTTCAAAACTTTAATTTTAATTAATTTAAATAGCCACACGTGGTTAGTGGCTACCACAATGGACAACCCAAGTCCAGACACAGATGTAATGTAAAGAGCACTGGATTAATAAGACCTAGGTGTGAATCCCAACTCTGCTGCTTAGCTTGTGCCCTGTAAAGTTACAGCTTCTTAGGGCCTCAACTTCATTTGTGAAATGAGGACAAAATACCCACCCATCCCACCCCACCCTCTCAGAGTTCTTGACAAGAATTATTATAGATCGATGTGTTGATATTAAGCATAACGTATGATCTCTGCCCTCCAGAAACAGTTCACAATCACAAAGACTACTCTGACCATTGCCCACACTTGCCAGAAAATGCCAAGCCCGTCTGGTTAGCTTAGCGGCTCTGTGAATGAGGCCAAGGTCACAAGTTCGGAGGAGGGGGACCTTCACTTAGCAAGGTTGACTAGGTAAGAGAGGCAATGACACTGCAAATCATCACAATTCCTGGCAAATCTTTAAATGGGCATTGCATTGATTATGGATGAGTAAATGACATTTCATTCATTCATTCTTCCAGGAAGCTGTACTACATTACCTAACGCCTGCTATTTCCCATCCACAGACGTCTGCTAATTCAAGGCCGGGTCCTCTTCGCGGGTAGCGGGCCGGAAGCCCCCAACCCGGGCCGCCCGTGTGTCCTCCCCTCCCGCGTCGCGCCGGCCGGACGGGGGTCAGCCTGGCACCGCGGCTCCAAGTACCACACCGCCGGACCGAACCCAGGAGCCATATTTAGCTGTATTTTGGTCAATAAAACAAACTTCCGTCTTCTAAAGAAAAACGGTTCTAACTCAATGTCAAACTAGGACGGAAACTCGCTTCTCGCCGCAGCGGCCAACCAGAGACGCCGCGTGTCCAGCAGCCCCCGAGTCCCCGACCCGGACCCCGCGCCCAGCGTGCCCGCGCCCCGGCCGCGCCGGCCACAAAGGGACGGGAGACGCGGACGCGGCCGGGCCTCCTCCTCCTCCTCCCCCGGCCCCGCGTCAGCCGCCGCGGCTCCGGGACGGCCCGGGCGTGGGCGGACACTCACCTCGGTCCGCGCGCGGCGGCGGCGGCGGCGGCGGCGGGCGCTCCTCGGAGCCGGCCCGGGCGGTCGCGGCGCGGTCCCGCGGGCCGCAGCGCGGGCGCTACTCTCGGGCCGCCGTCCGCCGCGCCGCCTCCTCGACCACTGCCGGCGGCTCCCCCGGCGGGCGGGCGGGCCCGACGCGAGCCCCGCCTCCGCCGCGCCTGCCCCCTCCTCCGCGCGGGGCCTCGCGGGCTCGGCGCGCTACTCCGGGCCACCCCGCATGCTGCTGCCGCCGCCGCTACCGCTCACTCGGGACCGCCTCAGCACGGCGGTCCGGGGCCGCAGGGCCGCCCACGCAGGCCGCTTGGGCGCGGTCCTCCCGCTCGCGGCGTGCTGGTGGCGGCGGCGGCCCGTGCGGCTGCGCGGGGGAGGCGGGGGCGCCGCGCGCTCACCCGGATGCGGCGCCCCCGCCCCTGCGGCGAGCCCACCTCGGGGCCGCGGCGCTTTCCTCGGGGTCGTGAAGGTTCCGGCTTCTCGGCGCCTCTACCTCTGCCTGTCCCACCCGCGGCGAGGCGCGGAACCCGGGCGCCGGAGCGAGGGCCTCCGGGCGGCGCTGCCGGTTCTGTCCCGGGCGGGAGCCTGGGTCTGCGACGGGCTCGGCCGTGAGGTCCGGGCCGGGTGGTCTCCACCTGAACCTGTGCACGGACAAAGGGGCTGCCGCCGCAAGTGAAGTACAGCTCGGGCCGTTTCACGTCGAGCAGGTCGCGGGGTGGGAGGAAAGGACGGTGCCCTCACCGCGCCGACGAGATCTTCGGATCGATCCCGGGGCCGAGGCCAGGGCTGTTCCTGACCCGCGAGCGGTCGACGAGGACTCGGAGCTGGAGGACGGTCAGCGGCCCCTTGGTCTGGCCGAGCTGAGCGCTGCGCCCGGCGACGGGGATGCAGGAGGTCCAGGACCCAGGGTGGGCGGCGAGAGGGGAGGCCACCGACCGGCAAAGCCGGAAGAGGCAGCCAGGCCTTGGGGGACAAAAACAACCCCGGCCCCCGCAGGATAGGGGCTGTTTAGGGCAGTGTCTCCCACGTAGTTCTGAGAGGGGCCCTTCCACTGTGCCCCCTTGCGAAACACTCTTCCTTGGCACTAATTCCAGTACCTAGCCGTACCTTAACCTGAAGAGAAGACGCAGCCTGGTCCTCTGTCACTCACTAGGCATGACCAACTGTTCTTTTAATAAATTTTCTACTTGAATCATTCAGAGGTTTTTGTGTTTTGCTTGCCAGCGATGAAACTAATGTTTATAATATTTAAATGGTCCCATTTTTATATTTTAAATAAAGGTATGTTCGCAGAAAGAACCAAAAGGCTGGAAGCAAATAATGTTACTGAAAGATTATCTGTGGAATTTTACTATCCTATTTTGTGCTTATCTACATTTTCCAAGTATTCTAAAATAAAAGTTAAAAGTTGCTTTTTAAAAGTACTTACATAATATTTTGAAACAAAGTGAATCATGATTGGCCTGTTAATGTACCACAAGGGAACTTCACTTTGAAGTTTGTATCTTTTTAAAAAATAACCGTGTTAAGGGAAAAAAAAAGATTTTTTTGTATCTTGGGGAAAAAAAGATTTGCAAATCGTATATCTGATAAAGGACTTGTATTCAGAATATATAAAGAACTCATAACTTAATAAGACTAATAATTGAATTTTAAATGGACAAAAGAATGGAATAGGCATTTTACCAAAGAAAATATTTACATGGTCAACAATAGCATGAAATGATGTTCAACATCATTAGTGACTAGGGAAATGAAAATCAGAACCACAATGAGAAAGCTCTTCACACCCACTACAATGGCTGTAATAAAAACGACTGATGATAGCAAGTGTTGCTGAGGAGATTAGAGAGATTAGAACCCTCACCTACATTTCTGATGGATATGTGAAATGGTACAGCCACTTTGGAAGTTTGTTAGAAAGGTACTTAAAAAGTTATACATAAGAGTACCATATGACCCAATGATTCCACTCCTAAGTATATACCCCCCAAAACTGAAAACATGTGCATATAGCAAGTTGTATATAAATATTCATAGGAGCATTATTCATAATACCTGAAAACTAGAAACAATCCAGATGTCCAGCAACTGGTGAATGGATAAACAAAATGTGGTATATCCATACAATGAATGCTATTCAATAAAACAGAATGAAAGATACATAGAAGATATGTGGAAGATACAACATAGAGGAACCCCAAAAACATTAAACCAAGTGAGAATAGCCAGATGGGTGGTGATCATGGGTTAGGTCAGGCAGTAGGCATATGTCAGCATGGTGAGGGCAGTCCTGGGTGTGGTAAATGTGGATCATAAGCAGTCAGGAGGGTGCCTTGCTTTGGATCTGGTGATAAGAGCAGTACATTTTAGGCATTTGTAAGGGGCATGGGCAGGTAATGGTGATTAATTGTTGTATTACTGCACTGGATGTCTATATCCAAAAGCCCCAAAACTACACAGGTCCTTTCTGGCCCACAAGCCATGTCCTTTGAGGAAGGGGGGTTGGGGGGGGGGGTCATTCCCAGGCTGAAGAAGAGTCCAGAGCAGCACATGGTTCCTTCTTGGCAGAGACAGCAGAAGGACATGTGGCATATTGTACATGGTCTCCTAACACTTCCTCATCAAGTGTCACTTTTATGCATGCATTTCATTGGCCAAATCAAACGACCTGCCATATCTAACTTTCAAAGAAGCAGGGAAATGCAATATTGTCCCCAGAAGGCAGAGAGCTGCAAAAATTGGGATTATAACATTAATGACTATCACAAGTATCAAAATTGGAGGATAACGTTTTTAACTTTTTATTTTGAAATAATTATAAATTCATAGGAAATTGTAAAAACTGTACAGAAAAGTCCTTTGTACCCTTCACCCATTTCCCCCCAATGGTTACATCTTATAACTGTAACTTATAAAAAAGCTATAAACTTGTAACTATAGTACAATATCAAAACCAGGAAATTGACATTGGTACAATACGTGTGTATAGTTCTGTGCCACTTTATCACATGTACAGTTTCCCATAACTATCACCAGCATCAAGATACAGAACTATTCCATTACCACAAAGATCTCCCTCATGAACTTCCTTCATAGTCACACCTACCCCTCCCCCATCCCCACTATCTCTAACCCCTGGCAACCACTATCTGTTTTCCATCTCTATAGTTTTGTTATTCAAGGATGTTATATAATGGAATCATACAGTATATGACCTTTTGAGACTGGCTTTTTTTTTTTTTTTTAACCTGGCATAATACACTTCCATGTGGTTGCATCGTTTTGTTTGTTTTGTTTTTGCTAGTCACCTGTCAACTGGGCCGGGATGAAAGTGCTGGCTCCCCACTTGGTCTTCTCTGACATCACCCCAGCAGGGGTTAGAGGGGTCATGAGTGATGCCTTCTAACAAAAGGGTGAAGGTGGGAGTCCCTCTATTCAGCCTTTGCTGACTGGGACAGGGGTGAGGTCACTTTTTTTTTTTCCGCAGGGTTTGGCTAGAATAGGGTAGTTACTGGTCTAAGAGTTGTCTACGTTACCCCTTTCCCAGTCCTTTAGCTAGTGAGAGCAGGCATTTCTTGGGGTTTTTTAAAAATTTGTTCCTGTGGTGGTTCTAGGTTGCCAGCTTCTCTAGCCTAAGATATATGAGGCAAGACAAACAAACAAACCAAACAAACAAAAAAATAACACAGAGAACTCATTGTCCTGTCATTCCTCAGATCCCAAGGTCCTTAGTCAGTTGTCTTCTTCTCTCTGCCTTTCAGAGTTTTCTCTTGTTTGTTTCGTATACAATGTCCAGGGCTTTTAACTGTTCTTAGTGGGAAATGTACTCCATCCACACTATTCCATCTTGGGCAGGAACAAGAAGTTGAGAATAAAGTTTTAAAACATAAATTAGAGCAGATTGCAGATTATTCCTATAAAAAAGTCACTCCCAGTTTCTTGCATTCCAATAGGTTTTTATGAGTCAGAGAGGAAAGGGAAAATTTATTGCTGGTTTATTGGGAATTCCACACATACACTCTGGAGACTTATATGGGCTATAATATCATACAGGAAAAAAATAGGTGAAATTCTGGGAACTGCTAGATCAGAGATTCAGTGGAGTCCGAGGTCAGCAAGCATGGAGGAGTGGAAAAGCTGAGACAGCTGGTGAGAAGAACAAGCCTGAGGTTCTGCAGGTGGAATAGGCCTTGCCCTGAGAAGGCTCAGCGTATGCCATTTGGGCACATGGCCAATGAAGGTGAAGAAGGCAGTGACAGAAATGAACCTAAGAAACTGAAAATAATAGACCAGACACCAGTATGAATTTTTTTTGAGGTTAAGGAAAGCAGGAATCAGAATAGCAGCTAAAACCTAAGTCAGGTACAAAAATCATCAAGGGCAATGGAAGCAAGTCTTAGTGGGCAGTAGATTTGGGTGGGCAGTCATCACTTAAAAGGAAATCAAACGGAATGAACCTGAAATGAAGAGAAATGGAAGAGATGTTGGGTTCTCAGTTCAAAAGAGGTACTGTGGAGTAAGACAACCAGAGGGTTTTTTTGTTTGTTTGTTTGTTTGGCCATACCCTGCAGCATGTGGGTTCTTAGTTCCCTGACCAGGGATGGAACCCATGCCCCCTGCACTAGAAGGCGCAGTCTTAACCACTGGACCACTGGGGAAGTTCCAACCTGAGTTTTTTTGTTTTTTTTGTTTGTTTGTTTTTTTAATTAATTAATTTATTTATTTTTGGCTGCGTTGGGTCTTTGTTGCTGTGTGTGGGCTTTCTTTAGTTGCAGCAAGCAGGGGCTACTCTTCGTTGCGGTGGCTTCTCTTGTTGCAGAGCACGGGCTCTAGGCGCGCGGGCTTCAGTAGTTGTGGCACGTGGGCTCAGTAGTTGTGGTGCACGGGCTTAGTTGCTCCGCGGCATGTGGGATATTCCCGGACCAGGGCTCGAACCTGTGTCTCCTGCATTGGCAGGCAGATTCTTAACCACTGCGCCACCAGGGAAGTCCCCCAACCTGAGTTTTAACACATGTGAATTCACGGTATTGTTAGATGGCATTTAGGAAGACTCAGTGAAAAGAACTTGGTAAGTAGCACAGGGTGGAGGAGAAGACTGCAGGTCTTTTCCAGCTAAGAGTGGTTTTGAGAGATTTATAAAATACCTTTTTGTGGCCCCTTCTTTCCCCTAGTCATAGCTTCCCAGTCCTATAGGGCACCAGTCTATCTGAATAATTATTTACACATTTCTAGCAAAGGAGTGAGGCACTGCTTTTATAGCTTTAGGCCGAAAGGAAGATGTGGTAACAGAAGCTATGTGACTAAGAGCAATACCCTCACATATGCCACACCACCTGGCTAAGTGACCCTTGAGACAGTTTCTACTAGCTCTGAGGATTCTGAATACAGTCTGTCTTACACTGCCCTGCCATGTTGGCCTTCCTGAAACACCAAGTTCATGAAGCCATTCTGTCCGCACACACATTACTCAAGCCATCCAAGCCCTTCACAATCTTGTCCCATTCTTACCGGTCCCAGCCCTCTTGCCCACAGCTCCCCCATAAGAATTCTCTACTCCAGTCATACCACATCCCCTTCAGTGTTCTCTCTCTCCAGATTTATTATGCTGCTTATTTCTTCCTTGCCTACTTTCCTCCACCTATCTTAATCCCTATGGATTCTTCTGCAGTGCAATTTTCTTTACCATTTACCACCTCTTCAGTTGGGTTGATCTCGCTCTCTCTCTCCTTTTTTTTTTTTTTTTTTTTTGAATTCCTATAATTTCATCATCTGGGGCATTTTTTTTTCCCCACACAAATTAGCTGCCTCATGATATGATAGCTATAATGTTTTATGTGTCTATGGCTTATATCACCTCCTAGATGGTATGCACTGTACTTTGCACATTTTAAATATAAAAGTAATACATACATATATAAAATACATATATATAAAAAATTCAAACAGGATAGGAAGATATGAAACAAAGGCTTAAATTTTTTCCACCCAATAGCATCCCCAAAGGTAACTACCTTTTTTTTTTTAATAAATTTGGACTTTAAATTTATTTATTTATTTATTTATGGCTGTGTTGGGTCTTTGTTTCTGTGTGAGGGTTTTCTCCAGTTGCGGCGAGCGGGGGCCACTCTTCATCACGGTGCGTGGGCCTCTCACTATCGCGGCCTCTCTTGTTGCGGAGCACAGGCTCCAGACGCGCGGGCTCAGTAGTTGTGGCTCACGGGCCTAGTTGCTCTGCGGCATGTGGGATCTTCCCAGACCAGGGCTCGAACCCGTGTCCCCTGCATTGGCAGGCAGATTCTCAACCACTACGCCACCAGGGAAGCCCAACTACCTTTAACTAATTCTTTTTGGTGGTTGCCACCCCACCTCTCTGATGGATATCTCCCCTAATTCTAAATAGTACAGTTCCAATTCTTGATTTATCAACTTTAGACAGTGTGTGTCAATTTTTGTGGCCATACAAACAATTCCCAAGTCATTGTTTACAACAGACACTTATTGCAAGCTCACAAATCATTGGCTACCACCATGCTGGACTTGGTTTGGCTTGGCTTTATGTGTCTTTTTATCTTGGGTCTTGGGCTAAAGGAGCGTCCATTATTATTTGGGATATGCTTTTCCCACCGCAGGGGGCCACAGCTGAAGAGAAGTAACTGAAACACATGATACTTCTGAAAGCCTCTGTTCAGAGCTAACCAGTGTCATTTCATTGTTCAAAATAATTCATATGGCCAAGCCTAGAGTTGATGGGGATAGGCATGAAACTATCTATGCCCTATCAGGAGGTATGGCAAAAATCATATGACAGAAAGAGTGGATGTATAATCTACTACATACAAGGAGCAAAAAGTTGGGAACAATAACATCTACCACACACAAGTTTTTTATTGATTTCCACATATCAAAGAATAGGAATTGGGCTCATTAACACCACCTCTGTCTCCCTCCTATTTTCAATATTTTGGTAGTTGTATTATAAGTACTTCTTCTACTGGCTTACTTTATAACCTTAAATTATAAAAAGAAAGTACTTTCTTGGCCACTCAACTTTAGGTAGTATCTCTCAAGTCTTCATTATAAAAAATGAGGATATGTATACCCTCACACTTTTACATCTTCTCTTCCCTTTCCATCTCGTAACTTATACATTATAAAGGTTTATAACATCTCCATGTGTTTTGGAACTATAATTAGGTCTTCTATGCTTTGTGTATAAGTTGATTCAAAAAAGTAAAATCCAATAAAGGGTGCTTGAAATACTAAAATTGTGTACATATTATTTTCTGCAGAATCAAGAAATGTAGGTAGACTTGTGGAGAAGGAAATGTACTTAGGCTTTTCCTAAATATGTATAGATTCAAAAATAATATTTCAAAAACCAAGATAGAATGTTTTATCCTTCATTACACTCCATAAGCTATTCAGAATCATGTTACATTTAATTTGTTTTATATAGGCTGTGATTTTGCTATAGAGCTTTTTATTTTTCAGAGAGTTTCTGTTTGCCTTACTTTTTTCTTATTGACAGAAGAAACAATCACCTTCACTCTATCACTAAGTTCATATAACTTTTAAAATAATACTTATTTGTTGAGGTGAATTCATTTTCCTATCAAATACATTTGTCTGCAAGTTTCACTTTGAACCAATGCCTTTATACCTGCTGTCCAACCAAAAGCCTAGGGATTCTTTTTATTGCTATTCTGAGTTGTGGCCATTATTTTTTGGATTTTATATCTTCATCTTTTTTTATTTCAATTTTCATTTTCTTAAAGCATATACTCAAGTGATTTTTTTTTCCATAAAGGGAGGTAAATGTTGAATTCTTTCAATGTGATTTGCAGACTGGTAAATTGGCTAGATATAGAATTCTATGTTCCAAACAATTTTCTGTTAGTATTTTGAAGGCATTGTTCTATGGTAGTCCAGCCTAAAGGTAGAAAAATCTGAAAGCCAATATGATTCTCATCCTTTTCCCAATGAGTTGTTTTTGCTCTCAAGAAGCTTTTAGAGTTTTCTCTTTAACTTAGTATAGTGAAATTTCATAAGGATTTGTAAGTTCACAATGAGTGCTGTTCAAAAAGCAGTCAACTATTTAACCAACCAGGATATTTTTGATATCCTGTTACATGACCAACAGTGTTGAAGACATGTGGGGTACATACAAGAGGAACACAGTTATTTCTCAGAGAGCGTCAATCTATAGGAGGACATTTGTGGTCAGGCTAAAGAATAAATCTTAAATGGCTCTTACGTAATGGATTCTTTTTTTTTTTTTTTTTTTAATTTATTTATTTTTGGCTGTGTTGGGTCCTCGCTGCTGTGTGTGGGCTTTCTCTAGTTGCGACCAGCAGGGGCTACTCTTCGTTGTGGTACACAGGCTTCTCATTGTGGTGGCTTCTCTTGTTGCAGAGCACGGGCTCTAGGCATGCAGGCTTCAGTAGTTGTGGCACACAGGCCTCAGTAGTTGTGGTTCACAGGCTCCAGACGCACAGGCTCAGTAGTTGTGGTGCATGGGCTTTGTTGCTCCGTGGCATGTGGGATCTTCCCGGCCCAGGGCTCGAACCCAGGTCCCTTGCACTGACAGGAGGATTCTTAACCACTGTGCCACCAGGGAAGCCCCGTAATGAATTCTTAGTAAGCCAGATTGCATTCAATCATTTATTTTGTGTCTGATGAGACTGTGTAAGGTAAAAGCTATTTATTTTTTCACCTCTGGTAAAAAAAAATTAAATTCTGTGACTTTGTGAGGAGGAAACAAAGTCAGCCTTTCCTTTGCTCTATTGCCTCTTTTTGCTGAAAATTACTTTTTTCCAGCCTAAAGTTACCTTTGTACTAATCATTGTCCATTACTGTCATTTAAAAATAATTTTTGAATAAATATTTCAAATTACTTATTTAGTAAATGATTATAGAAGTTGAAATTCATTCTTTTCATTCTCTCTTTTTGGCTTCTCCTGCAACTTGATCACATTTACAATGAGCTTCTTGCTGGCTTAGTTTGTCTTCTTGAGACTACTGTTATACTTTCTTTTAGGATCATAGAACTCACATCCCCTAACCTAGGTATCTATACCAGCAAAGAAAATAAAACCATGACCATTTTTGTCCTTTTCCTGTAGGTATACTCCTAGATCATTTAGACCACGAAGGCCAGATTCCTGCCATCACAGTGAGTAATGACATGATCTCCTTTTAAAGTTGATGAGAATAAATGAAATATGATTGGAAAAAAAGACCCAAGATGGTTTCACCAAAAAATAAAGTGAGAATACTACCTCCAAATGTCTTTATAATCTGTGTCACCAATTAAAAAAAAGAAAAGACAATCAAGGAATATTTTAAAGAAATTGGTATTTAAAAGCATGGAAAAAGAGCTCACCTCTTTTATACTAAAATCTTGAGATACCTTAAATCCATGTTTCTCAATCTTTAGTGTGATTCAGAATCCTCTAGAGATGCTTGTTAAAAATAGGATCCCACCTATTTTTAGGGTCCCAGGGTGGGACCCTATTCTCTGGGTCCCACCCTGGGAGTATCTTGGAGCAGGTAGAGCAGGCTCTATCCACTCCAGGCCCCAGACATCTTCCAGGAAATTTTTTGAGAATTTTTTGGATAGATCTTGATCTGGCAGTTTAAAACCTGAGGATCTGTATTGCGAAAGAACAGCTGAACGTTATTGCCAAACAGCTGCCACCCAGCCCACACCCTCAAAATGTGTTGTGTGTTCTGAAGGCTTTGCAATGTTTATCTCTCTTTGCATATCTGTTAGTAACTCAGACAACTAACTGTTGTTGTCTGTTAGATAAGATAGGACATTAATATTTTCCTCTGGGAGTTTTCTCAACCTCCCTTTCAGACAAATTGTTAGAAGACAAATCTTAAAGCAGAGGAAATCGAAGTCCTAACAATGGACATGTGTGTACAGTCTAACACACACATAAATCACACTCTTACGTATACACATATGTGCCACAGACTTTATACTTTAGAGATGAAGGTTCATAATGAGACAGGAATGTCAGAACTTCCTTCTAATATGTGGCTAATCAGAAAATCTTGTAGACATGAGAAAATGAAATAATTTGAAAGACAACTGGAAAATGAGATAACATATTAGGATTTCAGGATACAGCGAAACCGTATGGTCATTAAATCCCAACCTTTCTGTGATGGTTTAATGTCCTCCCTAACACACTTATGAGTGGTCATCACCTCAGATTTGAATTTCTCAAAGTATGGAGAATTCAATGACTCCAGAGGTCACTCATTCCACTTTTCTTATAGGTCCCTTAGAAATTTCTTCCTTACATTGACAGGAAATCTGTGTCCTTTAGTTTCCCCTTAACATCTATTTCGTCTGACATTAATACAGTTATACCACCTATTTTTGTGTTCTGGGTATTTTTTCTATCCTTTCATTTTTAACTTTCTGTGCCTTATGTTTACGTATGTCTTTTGAAAATGGCATATAACTAGATTTTAAAAGTCTCTGCAGTAAACATTGTCTTCAAGACTGAGTTTATTCTATTTAGAATTATATTTGAATCTATTCCTACTTTTATTTTATACTTTCCTATTTTTCTGGTTTTGTTTCTGGTGTCCTTTTTGTCTTTTAAAAAAATTCATTCTGCTTTTCTCCTTTCACTTTATTTTTACCCATCTAGTAATTTGGAGATTGTATATAATATTTCTATTTTTTCTAGAAAGTCTAACAATGTTTAGATTCACTATGTTTTGATACTTTCACTGATGTATCTCTCTTTGAGAAAACTCTAGTCAAATCCTTTACCCAATTAAAAAAATGGGTTATTTCCCTTTTTATCATTTATTATAAGAGATTTTTATATACTCTAGATACAAGTATAAGCTATATGATTTAAAAATATTTTCTTCCATTCTGTGGGTTGTCTTCTCACTTTCAGGATGGTGTCCATTGAAGCACATTTTTAAAAAAAGTTTGGATGAAGCCCAATTTATCTGCTTTTTCTGTTGTCACATGTGCTTTCCACGTCATATCTAAGAAAACATTGCCTAATCCAAGGTCGCAAAGACTTGCTCCTGTTTTCTTCTAAGAATTTTATATTTTCAACTTTTACATTTAGGTCTTAAATCCATGAGTTAAATTTTTATTATGGCATAAGAGTCCAACTTCATTCTTTTGCATTTGGATATCCAATTATCCCAGACCCATTTTCTGAAGAGATTATTCCTTCTCCTATTGGATTGTCTTGGTGCCTGTTATGAATTAAATATTTGTGTCTCCCCCAAATTCATATGTTGAAATCCTAACCTCCAATGTGATGATCAAGGGATGTCTTTCCAGTTATTTAGGTCTTCTTTAATTTCTTTTAGTAATGTTTTGTAGTTCTTAGTGTCCAAGTCTTCTTTTGTTAAATTTATTTCTAAGTATTTTATTCTTTTTATTGTTATTGTAAATGTACTTTTTTCTTAATTTTATTTTTGATTATTTATTGCTTATTTACAGAAATAGAGTTTTTGTATAGTGAAACTGTATCCTGAAATTTTGATGAATGTATTTATTAGTTTTAATATTTGTGTGTGTGTGTGTGTGTGGATGTCTCAGGATTTTCTATACGTAAGGTCATGTCATCTGTGAATAGAGAGAGTTTTACTTCTTCCTTTCCAATGTGGATGCCTTTCATTTCTTTTTCTTACTTAATTGCCCTGGCTAGAACCTCCAGTATAATGTTGAATAGCAGTAACTTGTTCCTGATCTTGGGGGAAAACATCTAGTGTTTCACCATTAAGGATGTTGTTAGCTATGTAGTTTTCATAGATGGCCTTTAATAAATTGAGGACTTTCTCTTTTATCTCTAGTTTGTTTGGTGGTTTTTCATGAAATGCTGTTAGATTTTGTCAAAAGCTTATCTACATCTATTGAGATGATTGTGTATTTTTTGTCCTTTATTCTATTAATACAGTGTTTTACATTGTTTTTCATATCTTAAGCCAAACTTGCAACCCTATGAAAGACCCCAGTTGATCATGGTGTACAATCCTTTTTATATGCTGCTGAATTCAGTTTGCTAGTATTTTGATGAGGATATTTGAGTCTATATTCACAAGGGATTTTGGTCTGTAGTTTTCTTGTGATATCTTTGCTTTATGTTAGTATCAAGGTAATACTGTCCTTGTAGAATGAGTTGAGATGTGTACCATCTCTTCTAATTTTTGGAAGAGTTTGTTAAGAATTGGTGTTAATTCTTCCTTAAAAGTTGGTAGAATTCACTAGCGAAGTCATGTGAGACTCGGTTTTTCTTTGTGGAAATTTTTTGTTTGTTTGTTTGGTTTTCTTTTTGTTTTTGGTTTACTGATAATTCCATCTCTTTACTTCTTATAGTTTTATTCAGATTTTTTCTTTCTTTTAGAATCAGTTTTGGTAGTTTGTGTCTTTCTAGTAATTTGTTCATTTTATTTAGTTTATCTACTTTGTTTCTTTTAATTGTTTGTTTGTTTTTTAATTTTATTGTTTTACTGAATGCCTGGACTTAAGTGATGGAACATACAACATTATATTCCCTTATAAGCCTGTTTTATTTCTGAAAGGTTATAAGTGATATCCCCACTTTCATTCCTGATTTTAGCAATTTGAATCTTCTCTTTTCTCCTTGTTAGTCTAGCTCAAGTTTTGTCAATTTTTTGATATTTCATATCAATAAAACTTTTGGTTTTGTTGATTTTCTCTTTTGTTTTTCTATTTATTTATTTTCTCTTTAGTCTCTATGATTTTGTTCCTTCTGCTTGTTTTGGGTTAAGTTTGCTCTTCTTTTTCTAATTTCTTAAGGTAGAAGATTAGGCTCTTGATATGGGATTTTTTCTTTTTTCTTTTCTTTTTTTAAATATAGGCATTTGCAGGTATAAATTTCCCTCTACCCCTGCTTGTGTTTCATTTTCATTCATCTCAAAGTGTTTTCTAATTTCTCTTGTGATTTCTTCTTTGACCCTTTGGTTATTTAGGAATATATTTTAAAATTTTAACATATTTGTAAATATCCTACATTTCTTCTGTTATTGATTTCTAATTTCCACTGTGTTTGGTTAATATATTTTGTGTGATTTCAATATTGATTTCTATTATTGGGGCTTGTTTTATGCCCTAGCATATATTCTATTCTGGAGAATGTTCCATGTGCACTTGAGAAGAATATATATTCTGCTGTTATTGGATGGAATGTTATACACACGACTATTAGGTCTAGTTGGTTTATAGCATTATTTAAAACATCTACTTTTTTATTGATCTTTTGCCTTGTTCTTGAAACTTTATTATATTTTTCATTTCTAGAACTTCTTTTTGGTCTTTTAAAATTATGCTTGGTTATTTTTAATTGCTCTTTTTCTCTAGTCATATTTCACTCTTTTTTATTTCTATGTACAAATTAAGCAAATTTATTTTATATTTAGTATCTGATAATTCCAATTAATACAAGCTTTTATAAATTGAGTCTGCTGTCTGCTAACTCTCACTCAGGTTGCCTTGTTTTCCTGCATATTCTGTAATACTTGACGGTGAGCTCCTGTTCTTTGGAACTTTGTGGAAATTCATTAAGGTCTGACTTTAAGCTATATTCTCTCATAAAAGATTTAGCTTGCTTCTTTAGGGACCTGAGATTACTTTAACTTTTTAGACTGAGGTTTTTTAGAACCTTGTATATATAGTTGAATACAAGCCAAAACTCATATGAGGCCTGCTGAGGATTACACCTTACCAGGACAGATTTTTCTCCCTCTACCCAATGCCAAAGTCAAGATAAATTTCCTTGTTGTCTTTTCCATTAGGGTGAATTTCTTTGTAATTTATCATTACATCAATGCTATGTTCCGTGGGGTTCCCAACTTTATGCAGGATATCCTTTTAGATTCTGCACTTGCGCAGGCCGCAGATTTTAGCTTCTGTTTCTCTATCCTGAAGGGCTACCTAGTGAAAGCTCAGGGTCACCAGGGTTGGGCTGATGGTCTCAAGGTGAAAGCCAACCTCAGGGCTAACTTTCCTCTCTGGATTTAAATTTCATTTCATTTTTGGCTTGTGAGGCTTTTTTCCTGCAAGCTCAGTGATGCATTTTTAAATACACATATTTTAAAATTTTATTCAGCAGTTTTAGTTGTTTCTTTGGGAGGGCTATTTAAGGTATGTAGTTCATCATACTGCCCCATATTCCCCATTAAGCCTCAGAAGCACAGCAATTTCTACAATTCAGAGAAAAGAGCATATTAAAAAGTTGCTACTGGGCTTCCCTGGTGGCGCAGTGGTTAAGAATCCCCCTGCCAATGCAGGGGACAAGGGTTGGAGCCCTGGTCCGGGAAGATCCCACATGCCGCGGAGCAACTAAGCCCGTGCACCACAACTACTGAGCCTGTTCTCTAGAGCCCATGAGCCACAACTACTGAGCCTACATGCCACAACTACTGAATCCCACGTGCCTAGAGCCCAAGCTCCACAACAAGAAAAGCCACTGCAATGAGAAGCCTGCGCACCACAAGGAGGAGTAGACTCGGCTCGCCACAACTAGAGAAAGCCCGCGCACAGCAACGAAGACCCAACACAGGCAAAAATAAATAAATAAAATAAATAAATTTATTTAAAGAAAAAAAGGTTGCTGCTTTTGGGAATTCCCTGGCGGTCCCAGGGTTAGGACTCTGTGCTTTCACAGGTTCAATCCCTGGTTGCAGAACTAAGATCCCACAAGCCACATGGCGAAGCCAAAAAAAAAAAGTTGCTACTTTTGACTACCTTCTTGATGCATCTCACAATCTGAAAAGACACTGCTTTAAGAGGAAGTGTTTGGGGCATGACCATTCCCACTGCCCACACTTAGCTTCTCCACTCTTGTGTCCACCCAATCTCCTTGACATCAAGGGCTCAGGTCAGAAAGACAATGTTCCCAAAGCTGAGAGCAGCAGGATGAACCTATATGTGAAGATAAGCAACAGGAATAGAGTGGCAAGCTGAAGGTCAGGAGCAGGTAGATAGTCAGACAAATGTGAGTGAAGTGTGAGCGTCAGAATGAGGGACCAGGGCCATGGCTGTGTAGAGTTAGAACGCCACAGGTTAGCCCGCCAGTATTTGAGATTAGTTTCATGTCTCCTCCACTCCTTCTTCAAGCTGTGCCTCTATATCTTTCAAATCGTGGCATGAGAACTGCCACTTTGAACATTGCTAGCGGAGCCATACCCCCCATGGCAGACGCTGTCACCCTGTTAACAGAGTCAGCCAGGACTGCTCCAGCTTTGCCCTGTTGACTCATTTTGAGCCGTCACCTAAAATACTTAATACTAATTCATATCTCCCCCATTTCTTATCTTATTAGATGGTTTTTTTTTCAATCTGAATGCATGAACACACATGTATAACTTCACTTTGTTAGTTTCATTCTGCCATTCTAGCCAGCAAGAGCTTTTAGTCCTGATTCTGTCTTCATTAGTATTTACTGTCTTTCTTGTCTTCTGCCAATAGGATGAGTACTTCACTATCTAGTCATCCGAATACTGATAAAATATTTAGCTAGATCAAAGCTTCCTCTTGAAATTTCCTTCCAAGCTGATGTTGATGCATACTCAATACCCTCTGGGTATGATTGTTCGACTGGTTTTTCATCCACCTAGTTGTTCTTATACCCAAAACAAGTCTGCATGAATGCCATGTGTGTTCTTGTCAGTAGCCTTATTACAAGCACACATTTTGCTGACCTACCAGTATAACAACCATCTCAAAAGAGTGAAACTAAGACAAGCTCAACAAGACTAATTCTTGGTGCAACAATGTTCGAACCTAGCAATCTCTGCTGCCCTTTTAAGTGACTCACAACATCCTTTTATTAATCCACTCTAGAAAAATAACCCAAGATTGTCATCAAACTCACCAGTTTGGGGTTTGTTTATGCTTTCTTTTTGAAGATTGAAAACATTTATATCCATTGAAATCATTTAGCCTACCTACTTTAGCTCTTGTATACTATATTATGTAGGCAGCTGTAAGGTGGTCTAAAACAAGGAGCTTAAACAAAATCGAAGTTTACTTCTCTCTTACGTAAAAGCTGGGTAGGCACCTCTGGTTGTTATGGCAGTGTCATAATAATCAGGGGCTCTTCGTCCTTCTCTCCTGTTGCTCTGGCATTCTTAACCAGCAGCTTCTATCTCACAGATTAGGATGGGCATGGCTTCTGCTGCTCTCACTTCTTCATTTGAGCCAGTGGGAAGACAGAAAGGAAGGAAGGGGAGGGCATGCTCTTTCCGTGAACACCCCAGAAAGTTCAGACATCACTTTTGCTTTTATTTCACTGGTCATAACTTAATTGCATGGCCACATCTAGCTGAAAGGGAGCCTGGGAAATAATCATCTTCATTTTGGATAGCCAAGGACCTCCCTAGGTTTACCTAAGCCTTTCTCCCTAGGTTTACCTAAGTCTTTTCTAGAAAGTCCTGCATCTTAGGAATCTCCTCAGTCCTGGGCAAAAAGAGAGGCTGGTCACCCTATATCGAACTAAAACTTGGAGATTCTAAAGAAAGAAGGGGGAAATGATTATTGGTGGACCACTAGGTCTCTACTCTCCAATTCATTTTATGGATCTGCTATTTCTTCCTATATGCAGGCTGCCATTCCTCCTTTTAGGCTGAAGATTTTCCCCCTGAAATAGAAAACTAAAGCAAGGTAAGAGTCTGCATTGTCCTTATTATCCAGCACCACTGCATCTATGGTCCACTCTCCCTTCTCTTGCCTCTGAACATTTGCATGTCACTTTTGCTGATCTTGGCATTAAAACAAATCACTCAGACAATTCACAAAAGAATATATTAAAATGGGGGGCTTCCCTGGTGGCACAGTGGTTGAGAGTCTGCCTGCCGATGCAGGGGACGCGGGTTCAGGCCCTAGTCCGGGAGGATCCCACATGCCGCGGAGCGGCTAGGCCCATGAGCCACAACTACTGAGTCTGTGCGTCTGGAGCCTGTGCTCTGCAACGGGAGAGGCTGCGACAGTGAGAGGCCCGCGCACCGCGATGAAGAGTGGCCCCCGCTCGCCGCAACTGGAGAAAGCCCTCGCACAGAAACGAAGACCCAACACAGCCAAAAATAAATAAATCAATAAATTTAAAGCTGTCTGTCTATCTATCTATAAAAAAAAAAAGAATATATTAAAATGGCCAAGAAGGGCATGACTAGATGCTTCACATCACTAGTAATCAGGAAAATGCAATCTAAACCCCCAATGAGACCCCACTATACATCCACTAGAATAACTAAACTTTAAAAAGACTGATAATAGCAAGTAGTGGTGAGAATGGGGCACAAGTGGCTCTCTCATACATCACTTTGGAAGGCAGTTTGGCCGCATCTTGAAAAGTTAAACACACACCTACAATATGACCCAGCCATTCCACTTCCAGGTATTTGCCCAAGAAAAATGAAAGCTTATATTTCTTCAAAGACTTGATCATGAATGTTTACAGCCACTTTATTTGTAATAACTACAAGCCTGTAAATAACCCAAATGTCTGTCAGCTGGTGAATGGATAAACAAATTCCGTTATAGCCATACAATAAGATACTACTCATCCATACAAAGGAACAAACCACCGACTTATGAAACGACATGGGTGAATCTCAAAATCACTACATTGAGTAAAAGAAGGCAGACTTAAAAAAAAAAAAGAAAAGAAAGGGTATATGATCCCATTTATTGTAGGATCCCATTTGTATAAAATTCTAATAAATGCAAACTAACATAGTGACAGAAACAGATCAGAGGTCACCTAGGGACAGGAGTAGAAGGAGGGATGGATTACAAAGAAACATAGGAACATTTTAGGGATGATGAAAATACATGTTCAGTACCTTGACTGGGTGGTGCTTACTTTCACACTTAAATATATGCAGGTTATACCTGAGCAAAGTAGTTTTAAGAAAGTGAACTACTTTTGGCAAAAGTAAGGTATAGTGTTAGAAGTCAAGATAGCAGTTAGCCGTAGCCAAGGGTGCGGGATGGGGTGTGTGATGATTAGAAGAAGCCATAAGGAGGTTTCTGGAGATGCTGGCTGTGTTCTGTTTTTTTGATCTGGATGCTGGTTGCATGGGTGTGTTCAATTTGTGAAAATGAACGAGTGATATAATTGTGATTGCTGTGCTTTGGGGTATATATGGGGTCATTCAATAATGTTTACTTAGAAAAAAATCAAGCCCCATCTCCTGTTGGACTTTAATCTTCCTGATTCCATTTTTACATCTCTGTCTAACCGTGCAAAGTCATCTTTGGTTCTGCTCCCTTCTTTCCCTCTTCTGTGTGTGTGTTTTCAAAAAAGACTGATCACATCTCAAATCCTTCAGAGAATTAACACAGCTTTCTTGCAGGTGTGTCCTTATTTACTCACTAGAACAATTTGGGGTTATTTATACCTGGCTGAATTCAAAAAGCAACTTGAGATCATAGACTATAAGCTCCTTGAGAGCAGGTATTGGATTCCAATATCTAGAAAAATTCCTGGCAGATTACATGTGCTTGATAAATACATTGACTTCATGAAGGTTGCTGCACATATTCATGGTATGCTACCTAACATATATTTCTTTTGAATAAAGAAAGCTCTTACATCATATTCTACTTTTGAATTTCAACATACCAGTCTTAGTTAATTAAAACTGTGAGTATACCTTATTGGCCATTCTCTGCACATCAGGGAAACTGAGGCCATTAGCATCTTGTTTCTCAACCACTTTCTTCATGAGAATCATTGGGAACCTCTTGCCCACTTATTGCCCACCATGTCATACTTGGTTTTTTTTCCCCCTCCATCCTCATCCATATTTTGTATAAAAACCTCTCAGGTACTATTTGAACTTTTCTCACAAGTGCACAGGTTATTTTATCTATTTGTTGTTTAATATTAAGATTTATTCTGCACAGTAGACTTCTGAATCATTTTTGTTTTCATCTTTGTACATCTCTTTATTTAAAAAAAAAATTAATACACTTTACTTTAGAATCCTCCTGAGCAGGTCAGCTAGTCTCTGAGCAAGCCTGTTCTTTCCTATCTTTGTGGGATCCACTTCCCCTCTAGTTAGAAATGCCTGATTCTAGCCCTTTATGTGAAAGTCCAGAATGCCAAATGCCCTCATACCATCTGGTAGAAAACGATTCCTGCCCTCAATTTCTCTCCCAAAGTCCCACAGACAGCTTGCAAGAAGTAGCAACAATACCATGCATATTCCTTAGGCCTTCAGTCTCCTGCCTAATAATTTACAAATATTAAAAATTCTTTCTGGGGACTTCCCTGGCAGTCTAGTGGTTAAGAATCCGTGCTTCCACTGCAGGGTGCACAGGTTCGATCCCTGGTTGGGGAACTAGGATCCTGCATGCTGCATGGTGCAGCCAAAAAATAAAATAAAATAAAATAAAATAGACTAAACTAAACTAAACTAAAATAAAAATTCTTTCCGGTCTCTTTTAAGCTGGGCCACTTATCTTTCTGTAAGTCAGCAGGGGTGGACATGTGTGAGTGGGTCTGAGATGATATTCACTCAACTCTATGCCATCTAGGAAGCCACCTTGGTCATGCCTGGATCCATTAATCTGTATCTATCTATCTATCATCTATCCCATGTTTGTTTCCCAGGAGGTCCTTTAGATTCTCATTCAGTTGTGTTTTTCACGTACTACCCTGGTTCTTCACTTTCTTTCTTCTCTGCTACCTTTTTGTTCTAGTAAACAATATTTTGACTCTAGTTTTTTTTTCCATTCACTTCCTCAGAACCTTACATTTCCTGGTTTCTTTTCTTTCTGGAGTATATACTATTTCTTCCAATGATCTAGGAATTTTACCTCTTCTCTCAAGTGGCATCAGAATAATATTAAATTGCTCTTGTGTCAGGGAAAATATGAATTTAGAAATATGAGTATCCCTTTTAAGAAGGGGATCGACTTTTGATGAAGGGGAAGTGAAGACGCAATCTCATGAACCTTTGTTTATTCAGGTGCAGTACAGAAAATCGCCTCTGCTCCAGAATTTTTCCAATGCTCGTGAGTTACGCAGCTCATTTCACAGCCAGCCCGAGTGGACTAAGAGAAAAAGTCCATGCAGATGGTGTTCTGCTGTACTCTGATTTTCCCTGTCATTCACTTTTTGCTTATTGTCACTCAAGGTCCAAGGAGATAAGAATGCTCTCAGATATGTTACAGAGTCACCCTTTATCTTTTAAAATGAAACCCTAGCCCCCATGCATGCGTGCGCTTCTAGGTCTGTTAACGCTGTAGATAACGTCACAAAGCCATAAGCACAACCGTGTAGAAGATAGGGGAGCGGCTGCCCGGGTCGAATCCTGAAGCTCTAGTGGCTATGGCCCCTGTTGTACACACTAGAGTGAGAGAATGAGTCACACACAGGCAGAAGCCGAGACATGAATGCAGAGAGAATGAGTTGCTGTTGTCTCTGAGGCCTGCTCCAGCCTGTCTCATCATGGATTATTTACTTTAGCCAAAACTTTCTTAATTTACCTTATAACATCTGGGTTTCTGTCACTAGTAACCAAAAGAGCCTTGGTCAGCATTCGTGCCCCTCATACCAGTGGGATCCCAGTCGCTGACAACCTTTGTCAGTAACTGAACTTCTGGGAAGGTGGGGTCAGACCTGGACCCTCCAGACCTGCAGACCTGAACCCAGAAGCCCAAACAGAAGTGGGGAGAGGGAAGAGGGTGGTTCCACAAACAGTTCAGATGAGGAAGTAGTGGCTTGTTCTTCCACATTCTGGGCCAAGGTCAACCTGGTAAACCAAGTGTTGGGCTGCATCCTGCAGACCGGCAAGGACTGTACTTGCCCAGCTTCAAGATGGAAGAAAGAGCCCAGAGTCAGCAAAGGAGACATCAATAGATTAATGGAAGGGGGAAGCAAGGTTCTGGAGAGACACCCCACCGTGTGTGGCAGAAGATGGGCAGAACATGGCAGCAGTCTTCGCTCCCAGGGGGGAAGGGGAGATTGCCAGTTACAGGTGAATTGACGTCAGGTTGGCTCATCCGTTACCAGAGAGACTAGCAGGGGGGCACGCCCCTCACCACCCCTCTGATAAGAACAATCACCACCTGGGGCCTGGGGCAAGTATGCAGGAAGGTCAGTCACGTGAGGAGGGTGTAGGTGAAGCAGGCACTGGTCGGGCACGGGATGTACAGAGAGCAAGAAAAGAGCCACCTTGAGTGGCCTGACCATACATCAAGTGATCAAAATCTACAAAAAGCAAAATGAGAAGTGTTCCCAAGCTGTAAGCAGACCCTCACCCCTCTTTTCAAAGCCCACTGACTGTTCCCGTTTCTGGGGGAAGTACCCCACAGAGGTGTTGTTTGCTCCAGTCATCAGAGACTCACCTTCCCCTCTTCATCTCAATAAGAAACTTTTCTGGGTTTTCAGATACTAACTCATAGTGTTGTATTAACAACACTATGAGGTAGTGAAACCAAGCAGGACCCTGTGGGACTCCAGGGCACGGAAGCCTTTCTGTCCCCTGTTTCTTGTTTGTAGGGGACAGACTCCAGCCTCCGTGACCTTCCCTGAGTTCTAAAGGGCAGATTCAAACAGTTGCTAATCAAGGAAGGAGCAGCCAAGAAACCACCTGAGGCAAGATTAAAGGAACCAGAGAAGCTCATCAAGAAGATTCACCTGAGAGATTAGAGGTGTGCAGTCCCTGCACACACCCTAATCTTATCAGCAACTCCACCCTTGAACCATTGCTATAAGACTCCTCATCAAATCCTCCCAGGTTGGGGGCACACAATTTTGAGAGGCATGAGCCTGCTACGTCCGCCTTTGCCTGGCAAAGCAATAAAGCTATTCTTTTCTACTTCACCTAAAACTGTCTCCGAGACTGGATTCAGCACCTGTGCACAAAGGTCAAGCTTTCAGCATCAGTAGTACTATTATAATACCCCTGTTGCATCGGTAAGAAAACTAAGGCCTAAAGGAAGCAGTAACATGCGCAGGTCATGCGGCTGCTGACTGGAGAGCTGGGATAGGAGCCCTGCAGTCTGGCTCCAGAGCTGGCCCAGCAGAGAGTTTCAACACACCACCAAAAGCCCCTTATGAGCTTGCTGTTGTCCCCTCTTGGTGGATTCCTCTTCAAGGCCCTAAGTGGCAGACCAATCTCAGGCACGGAACTCTGCTCCTCCGAAAATCCCACTAAATTATAGTAAATAAATTAGGAATATTTCACCCATGAGGACCGAGAACATTAAAGATAACAATGGATGAGAAATTTGAATCCATTTTTTTAAAAAGATTAACAGAAAGAGGAAGGAGAGAGAATTGATTTAAGGAAGTTCAGAGAGAGGCTGCTGAGAGGAGAGAGGGCTCGCCCAGAACCCCAGCAGGCACCTCTTAGGTGGCCTCAAAACCAAGGGCGAGGGGCTTCCCTGGTGGCGCAGTGGTTGGGAATCTGCCTGCCAGTGCAGGGCACACGGGTTCGAGCCCTGGTCCGGGAGGATCCCATGTGCCGCGGAGCAGCTGGGCCCGTGAGCCACAACTGCTGAGCCTGCGCGTCTGGAGCCCGTGCTCCGCAACAAGAGAGGCCGCGATAGTGAGAGGCCCGCGCACCGCGATGAGGAGCGGCCCCCACTTGCCGCAACTAAAGAAAGCCCTCGCACAGAAGCGAAGACCCAACGCAGCCAAGAATAAATAAATAAATTTTAAAAAAAAACAAAAAAAACCAAGGGCGAGGGGATGGGGGAACTGCCTCCAGGCCAGAGGGACCACCAGGTTGATTCTTCTCTTAAACATCTCCATCCTACACCACCTCCCTCAAACGGGCAAGGGGAGGTTATTCTTTTGAGAAATTGTACCGCGAGGGTCTGCTTCGTGTTCCTGCAGCTTGTGGATGAATGTTCTGCTCTTCCTATGTTGAAATTCTTTTTTTTTTTTTTCTTTTTTTTATGTTGAGTAAATCCCCTCATTGAATGGATTCGAAGAAAATGTTCACTCACTCTGTTAAGTCCAGACATAAATACTTTCTCCCTTGCCTGGACATTTTAAATACTTTTTAAAGCCTGGCCTTTTGGTGACTATGTTTCTTGCCAGTAGGAATTTGGATATAAAGGTTTAAAGATCAGATTTGATGTTATTACCACATCAACCTTTATATGATTTTGTTCATTATTCCCACCACAGCTACTTTTTTTTTCAGCTTTGTCGAGATATAATTGACATACAACACTGCATACGTTTAAGGTGTACAATATGATGACTTGATACACATATACATACGTGATATATAACAAAATGCTTACCACAGGAAGGTTAGTTTACACACCCTTCACCTCACATAACTGCCATTTTCTTGTTGTTACGGTGAGAACATTAAAGCTCTACTCTCACAGCAACTCTCAAGTGTATAATTCAAGATTGTTAACTACAGTCACCAGGCTGTACCTTAGATCTCAGCAGCACAGTCATCTTATAATTGAACGTCTGGGCTTCCCTGGTGGCGCAGTGGTTGAGAGTCCGCCTGCCAACGCAGGGGACACGGGTTCGAGCCCTGGTCTGGGAAGATCCCACATGCCGCGGAGCAACTAGGCCCGTGAGCCACAACTGCTGAGCCTGCGCGTCTGAAGCCTGTGCTCCGCAACAAGAGAGGCCGCGATAGTGAGAGGCCCGTGCACCGCGATGAAGAGTGGCCCCCGCTTGCCACAACTAGAGAAAGCCCTCGCACAGAAACGAATATCCAACACAGCCAAAAATAAATATATTAATTAATTAATTTTAAAAAAAGTTAAAAACAAACAAACAAAAAAAACTGAACATCTGTACCCTTTGACCAACATCTCCCCATTTCCCTCATGGAATTCTGAATACATTTTGAACAAGGGGCTCTGCGTTTTCATTCTGCACTGGGCCCCATAAATTACACGGTTGGTCCTGTGAACCGCTGAGACCCAGATGTAGGGGTGCAGGGTGCAGGGGTGGCTGGAGGTCACCCGCAGGCCTGGCAACAGGTGAAATCAAGTGAACAGCAAACACGGAACTGTAAGAACCGTCACCCTCTCCGCTGCCCTGGCTCCCCAACACAAGAAACCACACATTTAACACACCTCTTCCCCTAATTTTTCTCCTAACTTTTCCCACCTTTTATTACCTTATTTGGGTTGAAGGAATTCCCAACCCTCACCATTTACGTCACCATGTTCTTTGATTCCAGTAATCCCCTGACTGCCCGTTTTCCCCGTTCCTTTCATCCATTTCTTGGTTGGGTTCATCAACACAGCTCCTCCTTCATTGATGGAGTCTCTTCTGGGGAGTCTGAATGATCCAAAGAAAAGGCCTCTAGAATCTTCCAGAAACCTTTGAGAGTAACCCCCAGAAAACCCCCATCACTCTGTAATAAAGCCCATGCTCTCTGAAGTTTTAGTTAGTTCTTAAATATAAGTAACCCCTTCAAGTCAAGATCACCAGATACTTAAAGAATTCCTACAAATAAATAAGAAAATGGCAGGCAAACAAATAGAAAAATAGCCAAATATCTGAACAGGCAATTCACAAAAAAGATATCCAAATTGAAAAGGTGCTCAACACCCTTAGTTACCAGGAAAATGCAAATTAAAACCACAGTGAGAAACCACTATACACCCAGGAGAATGACCAACATTGAAAAGCCTGACAATACCAAGTGCTGGTGAGAATGGGAATAACTGGAACTCTCATACGGTGCTGGTGGGAGGGTGAGGCGGTAAACTGCTTTACCAAATGGTGGGCAATACCTGCCAAGCTAAAACATACATTTATCATAGGATGTAGCAGTTCTACTGGATGTGTACCTAAGAGAGATAGGTGCCTATATCCAGAAGGAGACAGGCACAAGAATGTTCATAGCAGCTTTACTCATCATAACCCTAAACTGGAAAAAACACAGATGTCCATCCATAAAAAAATGAATAAATAAATGTTGATATTTTCAAACAATGGGATTCTGTACAGCAGTTAGAAAAAAAGAATAAACGACTGGAATATTCAGAAACACGGATAAATCTCATAGAGCTAACATTTAGTGAAAGAAACTACATAAGAGTACTTGAGATACGGCTCCACTTATATCAAGATCAAGAATAGGCAAGGGAATTCCCTGGCGGTCCAGTAGTTAAGACTCCGAGCTTCCACTGCAGGGGGCACGGGTCGGGGAACTAAGATCCCCCAAGCCATGTGTCACAGCCAAAAAAAAAATAAAATATTTAAAAAAAAAGAATAGGCAAAATTGAATCTGAAGAAGAACATAAATATATATTTTATATATATATACATATATATATAACTGAATCCCTTTGCTGTACACCTGAAACTAACACGACATTGTAAATCAACAAATCTTCAATTAAAAAAAAAAGAATAGGCAAAATTGGAGGCGGCAAAAAGGAGCCTTGAAGTGTTGGAAATATTTTATATAGAGATCTGGAATGATGGTTATGTGGGTCTATACATATGTCAAAGTTCATCAATCTGTACACGTACGATTTGTGTACTTGTTGAATACAAGAAATACCTCAATAAAGAAGTAAAGAGAAAAAAAATGATATTTACAAGAAATTCTAATGGCATGGGGAAAAGACTTGGCATAATGCCAAACTGGGATGAAAATATGACATAGAGAATAAATGTTTAAATGAACAACTGGAAGAAAATACACTGAAAGTTTAAACATAGGTCTCTCTGAGGTTGGGATTAAATGTTTTCTTCATGCTTTCCTGTGTCTTCAAAATTTTCTTCAGTGAACATAAAGAATTTATAATTGGGAAAAAAATTATCTTAAAGAATTGAAATGCCTTTTTTAAAATTTGCAAACCAGAAATGAAAAGGAAAGGAAAGAAATAGCTGGCAAAACAGCATTTATCTTAAATGCTTTAATATTGCTGTAATTGCCTGATTTCGAGGTTTTAAACATAATTTTAAAATAGGTCATATATTCAATAACTTTGAATTGGTTAATTTTCTCTTATTCTTTTACATCATAGGCAAAAATCAAAGGAATAAATGGATCTATAGTTAAGTAGTTAAATGTATTTGAGACTGAAAGGATTTTATTGTACCTTTTTATTGCAGATATGTTCTTGTTTCATTTTGGCTATTAACCTGCACAGCTGAATTAAAGAGACCTTATTGGCTTTTAAACACTTCAGTGGAACTCCCAGATGTTAATGATAGCCTGTGTCTCCCCGTCACCTTTGAGGGCATGGGCTCTGAGTACTCATTCATCTGAGGTTAAGTGGGCGATTATGATTGGAGAGAGCACCAAGTCTGGGGAATGCAGGCAATTGTCAGGCCCCATTGGACCTTGCCTGGGGTGATGTACTCAGTCTTGTCTGTCTTGCTACTAAAACCATGTTCACAATAAATCGCCTACGATGGAGCTTCGCAGAACTGCGATGGCGGTAATCCAACCCTATGCTGATCTGCCTTGCATTGTCTTCCTGCTAACTATGCCCAGACAGCAACAAACTCAGGCCCCCAGACTAGAAGGAAAGGACCCCCGTCATTAAAACTACAGCAAGAAGACATTGCGGAAAGGGGAGAATTCAGGCAGCAGGGTCTTGCTGCCCAGCTGCCATCTTCTAACATCACTGATTCTTTCGAAAAACAGTTATTAGAGCCCCTCTATTTTCCAGGCACTGTGCCAGGTGCTGGGGTTAGTTCAGTGTTATGGGCTGAATTGTGTTACCCGCCCCCCGATTCATATATCGAAGTTCTAACTCTCAGTGCCTCAGAATGTGACTGTGTTTAGAGTCAAAATTACTTTACAGAGATAATTAAGTTAAAAGAGGTCATTAGGGTGGGCCCCCACCCCATGGGACTGGTGTGCTTATAAGAAAAGGAAGATTTGGATACAGACATTAACACCAAGAGAAGACAATGTGAAGACACTGGGAGAAGATAACCATCGATGAACCCAGGAGAGGCCTGGAACAGATCTTCCCCTCATGGCCCTTAGAAGGAACCAAACCTGCTGACCCTTTAATGTTGGACTTTCAGCCTCCAGAACAGGGAGAAGATACATTTCTGTTGTTTAAACTCCCAGCTTGTGGTCCTTTGTTATGGCACCTGTAGAGAAACTAGTACAGAAGGAGGAAGAGGCCAGGTCCCTATCCTCTTGGAACTCACTTAAGAAAAATACAGAAAATAAACCCTGGGAATTCCCTGGTGGTCCAGTGGTTAGGACTTGGCGCTTTCACTGCCAAAGGCCCAGGTTCAATCCTTGGTCAGGGAACTAGGATCCTGCAAGCCATGTGGCTTGGTCAAAACAAAAAAAAAAAAGAAAGAAAGAAAACAAAACCCTTTCTATTATGGACATCTTCATCCTACACAAAAGTAGAGAGAATAGTATAATGAACCCCAAAGTACACATGGCCCAGCTTCAACAATTATCAGCACATGGCCATTCTTCTTTCTTCTCTACTTCCCCATTCCCTCTGGATCTCCATCCGTTATTTTAAAGCAAATCCCAATTATCCTATCAGTTCATCTGTAAATATTTCCAAATGTTTGTCTAAGAGAGAAAAACTCTATTTTAAAAACAGAATACCATTATCATACATTTAACATTAATTCATTAATATCATCTAATATTCAGTGTTCATATTTCTCTGATAGTTCACAAATAGTTTTTTTTTTCCAGTTGATATATTGAAACCAGGATCTAAACAAATTCTATCTACACAAATTGGTTGGTTGCTAGGTCTTTCTTTTTAATAAATTTATTTTTGGCTGCATTTGGGTCTTCGTTGCTGCGTGCAGGCTTTCTCTAGTTGCGGCGAGCGGGGGCTACTCTTTGTGGCAGTGCGCAGGCTTCTCCCTGCGGTGGCTTTTCTTGTTGCAGAGCACAGGCTCTAGGTGCGTGGGCTTCAGTAGTTGTGGCGCACAGGCTTAGTTGCTCCGAGTCATGTGGGATCTTCCTGGACCAGGGATCGAACCCGTGTCCCTGGCGTTGGCAGGCAGATTCTTAACCGCTGCACCACCAGAGAAGTGCCAGCTGCTAACTCTTTAACGGCATTTTAAATTTCTAAATCTCTCCTCTCCTGCCCCCTTTTTTCTTGCTATTTACTTATTGTAGAAACCAGATCATTTATCCTGTAGAATTTCCCAGATTCTGGATTTGGCTGATTGCATCCCTGTGGCATTGTCTAATATGTTCTTCTGTTCCTTATCTCTTATAAACTGGTAGCTGGTTCTAGAGGCTTGATTAGATGCAGGTTGACTATTTGACAAGAATACTTCAAAGGAGGTACTGTGAGTTTTCTACTATATCACATATAGTATAATGTCTGGTTATCTAGGTTTTTGGTGATATAAGTAATCAGTGGTTTAGATGGTATTATCTTGATCCATTTTTCTAAAATTTTTATGACACTGTAGAGGAAAATATGTTTCTGCACAGTTGGGGCTTTCTGAACAAATTTCACTGAAATTTGTTGCGTTACCTGACATCCAACTTCGAAGTCAATTTTTGACTGACCAGATAGTGAGGCCCAGGGCCTTGGAAACATCTCTGACTTGTAAAACTGAACACACTGGCTTATCTTTTCCCTCAGAGATTTATTTTCATGCCAAAGGGTTAGGGTAAGGATCTCTTCCATCTGATTTCCAAGGACACTTTCAGAAGGTGATGGGAGGAAAGTGGTGTCTTTATCCTTCACAAACAGAGGAAATCCATATTTTTCTATATCTCACCTACAGAGTGAACTCACCAATGGTATACAGCATTTTCTCTCCTCTGGCTCTCACATGACCCTCTGGGTGTGTGTGGGTGTGGGAGTGCTGAGCATGAGGAAACAATGTTGCAATGTTACTCTGGCTGCTGATCTTGCTGTGAGTATAAAAAGAAACCTGCCTCTGAACTAAAAACCTCATATGTGGGCTTCCCTGGTGGTGCAGTGGTTAAGAATCTGCCTGCCAATGCAGGGGACACAGGTTCGATCCCTGGTCTGGGAAGATCCCATATGCTGCAGAGCAACTAAGCCCATGCACCACAACTACTGAGCCCGAATGCCACAACTACTGAAGCCTGTGCACCTAGAGCCGGTGCTCTGCAGCAAGAGAAGCCACGGCAATGAGAAGCCTGCGCACGGTAGCAAAGAGTAGCCCCCGCTTGCCACAACTAGAGAAAACCTGTATGCAGCAACAAAGATGCAACACAGCCAAAAATAAATAAATTTAAAAAAAAAAAAAAAAAAACCTCATATGTTACTCTCTCACTTCGTCCCAGCTTACCCTTCCCCCTCCCGTGTCCTCAAAGATAGGGAGCGGGGGAAGGAGATGCAAGAGGGAGGGGATATGGGGATATATGTATGCATATAGCTGATACACTTTGTTATACAGCATAAACTAACACAACATTGTAAAGCAATTATACTCCAATAAAGATGTTTAAAAATAAAAATAAAAACAAATAAACAAAAAAAAGCCTCATATGTACAACCAGGGCAAAATTAGTAAAGATGAATATTAAAAACCTAAGAGTTCCCCACAGGCCTTTTACCTAGTGGCTTTTAGCAGCTGTTAGTAATCATTGCCTAGGTCCATTATTTCATCAAAACTTGCAAAATGGTAATATTCTAATTGTATCATTTATTTTACATTTAATGTCTTGAATTATAAAGGAGAAATTTCTCTCCTTAACTATCTGGTTACCTTGAAATACATTTCATACAGGAAAAGCTGATTTTTCCATTTATTTACCAATTTTTATAATGAGTTAATGCCCTAGCATCCTCCAAAGGTGATCAATGGGGTTTTCAAAAAGTATTATTATAAGCATGTGGATTTTAATATTTTTATATATTACAATGTACTGCAGGCATTATTCTTTTTGAAGTGCAAATTGCCCATCTTTGGCCAGTGAAATCCTTGGAGTTGTCTCCTGAGTCCTTTCACAGGACCCAGCAGCTCTTGTTTTCTGTTATGAAAGATCTTGTGGGTTCATCTTGTACATGTCACATCCCATATCTGAAATCAGCCATTTCTCCATGGAAACCTAGTTCCCTTTAGTGAGAAATGGTCTTTAGAGACTCCAGCCTGAGTGTTAGAAATGCTCATTGCTACTGAGTTGCTTATCACTTTTACACTTTTTGGTGGACAGAACTGGGAAATATTTTTAAGAGTAAAATGATTTCATATTGATATTTCCAAATTTAAGATCACAGAAATTGTATTCAACTTCTTCGATTTTATGTTTGTCTCTTTTTGTGTGTGTGCTCAAAATCTTTGTTCTTACCAATATTAATGTATTTACCTATTTGTTTTTATCTTACTATATGTACATAATAGTTTACAAACAACACTAACAATATCATTACTAAAAGTATGATCATTGAATACTGTGCAATTTTGTGTGTGGGCATGCAATTCTTTGACGTTACAATCTACCTCACCAGGCAGATACAAACTACTGTGAGGTTTTTGGTATGTTTGTTTTTAAGGCTTGGGATGGTTTTATTTTTATTTTTTTCTATTTAATTTGATTTTTATATTGGAGTATAGTTGATTTACAATGTTGTGTTAATTTCAGATGTACAGCAAAGTGATTCAGTTATACGTATACATATATCCATTCTTTTTCAGATTCTTTTCCCATATAGGTTATTACAGAATATAGATTAGAGTTCCCTGTACTATACAGTAAATCCTTGTTGATTATCTATGTTTTGAAGTTACAGTGTTACCTGTTAGATTATATGGTTAAACCATCAGTCAGATATATAGTTAGATTTATTTGTTCTATTTTGGTTTTTTAATTTTTATTGACTTTTTTCATTTTGTTTTATAGTTACACAAAACATTTATATTGTTCCAAAGTCAAAGGCCATAAAACAAGATACATTCAGTCATATCTAGTTTCCATTGCTATCTCTCTATTTCCTCCCTCTCTTATAAGTAATAATTTTCAAGAGATTTTAATTTATCATTTTTTTAAAGTTTAAGCAAAAATGAATATATATATATAACCTGTGAATATTATCTTATATGGCAAAAGGAACACTACAAATGTGATTAAGTTAAGGATTTTGAGATGGGAAGAGTATTCTGAATTATCATCTGGGTGGGCCCTAAATATAATCACAAGTATCCTTATAACAGACAGACAGAGAAATTTGATACACACAGAAAAGAAGGTGATCTGCTGATGAAAGCAGAGATTGAAATGATGCACTTTGAAGATGGAGGAAGGGGTCACAAGCCAAGGAATACAGCAGCCACTAAAAGCTGAAAAAGGCAAGGAAATGGATTTTCCCCTCAGAGCCTCCAGAAGGAAGCAGCCCTGCCAGCACCTTGATTTTAGTCTCACAAGTCTCCTTTCAGAATTCCTGCCTCTAGACTCAGAATAAATGTATCTAGTTTTAAGCCACTAAATTTGTGGCAATTTATTACAGCAGTAATAGGAAACTCAATGTGTGTGCGTAGCAAATTACAGGCAGGTGTATATGCATACACATATATATCCTTACCATTTTTAAAGTAAAGAATAGATTAAAATCTGTTGAAATTGTTAGTTATTGTCAAGGGAGAAAACAGGACATAGAGAGACAGGGATGGAAATTAGACTTGCTTGAAGGTGTCTTGTCTTATGGTTTTGACTTTGGAACGTGCACACACATACACACACACAAACACTGTTTTGTTCACTTAACTATATATCCTGGTGATCACTCCAAAACATTTTATAAAGATCCTCCTCATCCCTTTTTATAGCTCCACAGTGTTTCACTGCATGGATGTACAATATTTTATTCATTCTAGCTCACTTGATAGAAAATTGGGCTGTTTTATTTATTACAAAGAGCCATAGTTAATAGCTTTATGCATATATTTCATATTTTTGTCACTATATCTGTGTGAAAGATTCTTAGAAGAGGTATTGCTCTCTCAAAGGGTAATTGTATATGTACTTTTGCTAGATATTCCAAACTCCCAACCCCTTTCATGGGGGTTATACCTTTCTTTCCATTCCAGCCAGCAATGTATGAATGTGTCAGTTCTTTCATTGCCTCATCAACAGAGTATCTTTTCCATTATTTGGATTTTTTGACAGAAAGAAATCTGACAGGGAGAAAAGTTGTCATGTTTTTAATTGGTAATTCTGTCATGTAAGACTGAACATCTTTTCAAATATTTAAAGACGTTAAGCACTGAAAAGCATTTTTCTTTCTGTGAACTGTCTTCATATCTCAGGCCAATCTTTTCTACGAGGTTATTGGTCTTTTTTTCCCTTAATATTTTAGAGTGAACTTACCTCTGAGAGAGAAAATAAACAAATAAACATAATAGATAAATAAGATGAATTTGGCTTATGATAAATTCTAAGAAGGGAATGAATAGGCTGAGAGGTGACAGAGTGAGGGTGGAGGAGGGCCCCTTTATCTGGAGATGTCAAGGGAAGCCCACTGGAGGAGGTGACTTTTAAGAGGAGATCAAGAGAAGCAGGTATGTGAAGAGTAGATGAGTCTGGAGGTGGACTTGTGAATGGTCCAGGCAGGGAGAACATCATGTGCCAAAGTCCTGAATTAAGAAAGAATTTTAAATGTGCAAGGAATAAACAGAAAACCAGATGGGTTAGCTTTAGGATAGCTCCACCCTTGGGAAAAGTAAATGGAAGGAGGATGAAGGGAGATTCTGAGGTTCTGGGTTTTTTGTTTTTGGGGGGCGGTGCTGGTTATATGTCTGTGTTTACTTTGTGAGAGTTCATCAAGCTATACACTTATGGTATATGCTTGTTCTGTGTGTATGTTATAAATCGATTTTAAAAAAGATTACCAGAGAAGAGGCTGAGAGGGACAGAAAGAGGACCCAGTGAAGCAAAAGCCCACTGAATGAAGGGAAGAGGGGAGAATGGAGATGGAAGCAGAGGGAGGGGCTCAGTAGATGCAGGGCTTTGGAAACCAGGGGAGGAGTTTAGTTTTCTTTTCAAGGGGCTTGAAAGGTCATCGATAGGTTTCAAACAATAGAATGGCATGTGGATAGTAACATGGAACTGAAAAATCGGGGCACCAATTCTACTTAAACCTTCTGTTTTCAAACAGCAGCCTTTAGTCCCTTGCTGTGATCATGGCCCCCGCAACCTCCCCCCCTCGCCCGGAGATATGACACCTGAATAAAATAGTGAGATGGGATCCTTGAATGTTTCATGAAAATAAATTTCTCTACTGTTCAGGATGTGCAGCTTTACCTGTGCTGTGAGATCCCCTGACTATAGGACAAACAACATTAAATCCTGGGTTGTGAGGCACTGGTCCAGTGGCATGCTCCGTATGGAAGGAGATGAGAAATGGTGTTAAAACTGCATCCCCATAATGAGAAAAGAGGGAAATTAATTTCGATAACATTTTAAAATGGGAACAAATGGGAAAATGTCGTTTTGAAAAAAAGATTTTCATCCTTCTATATTTAAATTTATATTCAGTAAAATTGATATGTGTGTGTAGAGTTCTGAGTTTTAACACATCTGTAGATTCATGTAATTACCAAAATAACCAGGATATAAACAGTTCATTACACCTGAAAACTTACTCTGTTGCTCATTTGTAGCCAAACCATTTCCCTACCCCTCACTTCTTGCAACCACTTTTCTCTTCCTGTAGTTGACTTAATTCTAAAAAGGTCTCCATGACCTTCAGCCCCGGAGTTATACCCTATATCATCTCCCTCATCTTGGGTGTGGACATGACCTGTGACTCACTTCTGGCCAGTAGAATGGCCAAGATGACAGGATCTTGGTCACTTTCTTGGTTAGATTGTTATGTGCAAAGGTCACTCCCATGATTACACTATGTTATATAAGAGTCTCTTAGCAGACTGGAGCAAGAGACACTCTTCGGCTGGCCTTAAAGAAGCAAACTATCAAGCATGACTGCCTGGGAGGAGGGCCATGTGGCAGGAAACCCCAGGACCTGAGGATAGCCTCCAGCCAACAGCCAGTAAGAAGCCACTGCCCTCAGTCACAGAGGTGCAAAATGAATTCTGCCAACAACCTGAATGAGCTCGGAAGTGAATGCTTCCCTAGTTGAGCCTTCACATAAGAACAAAGCCTGAAGATCCATTGATTTCAGCCTTGTGAGACCCTGAGTATAAGACCCAGCTAACCTGAGCTCTGACTCCTGACCCACAGAAACTGGGGTAATAATAATTATGCATTGTTTTAAGCCACTAAGTTTGTGGACACTTGTTAGGAAGCAATAGAAAACCAATTCATTTCCCTATAAGTGTTGCCTTTTCCCAATGTTGTATAAATGAAATCATACGGTATGTAAATTTTTGAGACCAACTTTTTTCAGTCAGCATAATACCTTTGTGATCATTCTTTTTTATTGCTAAATGGCATTCTATTACATACAGACACCACAGTGTCTTTATCATTTACTTGTTGAGGATATTTGAGTTATTTCTAATTTTTGGCAATTATGAATAGAGTTGCTACACACATTAGTGTACTGGTGTTTGTGTGAACATAATTTTTTTATTTATTTGGGGTAAGTATGATTGCTTGATCATACAGTAAGTGTATGTTTAACTTTATAAGAAACTTCCAAACTGTTTTCCAAACTGTTTCCAACTGTTTACCATTTTGCATTCCCACTGGCAAAGAATGAGAGTTCCAGGTAATCCTTATTACCACTAGCACTTGGTATTGTCTTTCTTTTTTTAAAAAGATGTCCAAATAAGTGTGCAGTGGTTTCTTATTGTGGTTTTAATTTGCATTTTCTTAATGGTTAATGATGTTAAACATCTTTATATGTGCTTATTTTCCATCCTTACATCCTCTTTGGTGAAGTGTCTGTTCAAATCTTTTGTTCATTTTTTACTGGGTTGTTCAAGTCAAGTCTTTCACCATTGTTAATATATAGGCTATGGGTTTTTTTGTTTGTTTGTTTTTATAGCTGCCTTTTATCAGTTTAAATAATTTGCCTTCTATTCTTACTTTGTTCAGGGTTTTTTTCATGAAAGGATATTGAGCTAGTTTCAAATAAATTTTCTGCATTAACTGATATAATTGTGTGTGGTTTTTCTCCTTCGGTCTGTTAATATGGCAGATTATGTTAATTGATTTTCAAATTTAAACCATCCTTGCAGTCTTGGAAACAACCCCACATAGTTGTGAATTATTCTCTTTATTTATTGCTGGAATCAATTTGCTAATATTTTGTTGAAGATTGTTGTATCTATATTAATGATGAATGATGGTCTCTAATTTTCTTTTTTTCATTGGTTCAAGAATGAACCAAGGTGTACATATTCAACTTTATGGCACTGCTTTCTTAAGTTTCCTCTTCACCATGATCTCTGTGACATTTCCTGGCCCCCAGGGACATCTTCTGGTCTTCTGGTTGGAAAGCTGGAGTTTGAGCTCCCCCACTCTATGGCATATTTCTGACTCTGTCTACCTCCAAAGCCAAGTAGGAGGAGGATAGATAGAGGTGAAAATCAATGCAAATTCTTCCTATGCTCTTGGAACAAGAGTCCCTTTGGTCAAAAAGACAAATTCCCTTCCCTCAGAGTTTTAGGTGCCTGTTCATTGTTCAGGTGCCACTGCTGTCACTATCATCATCATAGGGTTGCCTGGAGGGTTAGGTGTAGATGATGCAAATAACTAAAAATATGGGGGATTCCCCCCATTCTCTCTGAGCTTTTATGGGTCCCCTTGTTCCTTCTCAAACAAGAAAGAGAGAGTTTCTCTTAGAGCTCTTTCTCGCCACCCCTAGTGCACAATTCTGGGTTTCATTGCTTTTGATTACAAATAAAGGGACATCGGAGTAAGAAAAGATACAGGGGGCTTCCCTGGTGGCGCAGTGGTTGAGAATCTGCCTGCCAATGCAGGGGACACGGGTTCGAGCCCTGGTCTGGGAAGATCCCACATGCCACGAAGCAACTAGGCCCGTAAGTCACAATTGCTGAGCCTGCGCGTCTGGAGCCTGTGCTCCGCAACAAGAGAGGCCGCGATAGTGAGAGGCCCGCGCACCGCGATGAAGAGCGGCCCCCACTTGCCACAACTAGAGAAAGCCCTCGCACAGAAACGAAGACCCGACACAGCCATAAATAAATAAATAAATAAATAAATAAATAAAATTAAAAAAAAAAAAAAGTCTAGTCCAGGGACTTCCCTGGTGGCGCAGTCGTTAAGAATCCATCTGCCAATGCGGGGGACATGGGTTCCATCCCTGGTCCGGGAAGATCCCACATGCCACGGAACAACTAAGTCCATGTGCCACGACTACTGAGCCTGTGCTCTAGAGCCCACAAGCCACAACTACTGAGCCCGCACACCACAACTACTGAAGTCTGTGCGTCTACAGCCCATGCTCCGCAACAAAAGAAGCCACCTCAATGAGAAGCTCATGCACTGCCACGAAGAGTAGCCCCCGCTCGCCACAGCTAGAGAAATCCCACGCACAGTAACAAAGATCCAATGCAGCCAAAAAAAACTTTAAAAAAAAGTCTAGTCCAGTCTCATATCAAAATATGTTTATATCAATGGACAAATCATCCAGACAGAAAATCAATAAGGAAACACTGGCCTTATATGAAACATTAAACCAGAAGGACTCAATAGATATATAAAGAATATTCCATCCCAAGTAGCAGAATACATATTCTTTTCAAATGCACATGAAGCATTCTCCAGCATAGATCATGTGCTAGGGCACAAAACACGTCTCAATAAATTTAAGAAGACTGAAATCATATCAAGCATCTTTTCCAACCACAAGTATGAGACTAGAAATCAGCTATAGGAAAAAAAACTGCAAAGAACACAAACAATATGCTACTACATAACTAATGGGTCACTGAAGAAATCAAAGAAGGGAAACACAATAATCCAAAATCTATGGAATGCAGCAAAAATAGTTCTAAAAGTGAAGTTTATAGTGATGCAAGCCTACCTCGGGAAAGAAGAAAAACCTCAAATATACAACCTAACCTTCCACCTCAAGAAACTAGAAAAAGTAGAATAAACAAAACCCAAAGTTAGTAGAAGGAAAGAAATTATAAAGATAAGAGAATAAATAAGTGAAATAGAGACTAAAAAATGATAGAAAAGATCAATGAAACTAAGAGCTGGTTCTTTGTAAAAATAAACAAAATTGATAAACTGTTAGCCAGATTCATTAAGGAAAAAAAGGAGGACCCAAATAAATAAAATCAGAAAGGAAAGGGAATTCTGTGGCAGTACAGTGGTTAGGGAACTCGGCACTTTCACTACCGAGGGCCTGGATTCAATCCCTGGTCGGGGAGCTAAGATCCCACAAGCCCGTGGCATGGCCAAAAAAAAAAAAAAAGAAATGGAAAAGGAGAAGTTATAACTGACGACAGAAATACAAAGGATCATAAGAGATTACTACAAACAATTATAAGCCAATAAAATATACAACCTAGAATAAATTGATAAATTCCTAGAAATGTATAATCTCCCAAGACTGAATCAGGAAGAAACAGGAAATATGAACAGACGAATTACCAGTAATGAAACTGAATCAGTAATAATAATAATAAAACCTCCCAAACAAAACACCAGGACCAGACAGCTTCACAGGTGAATTCTACCAAAGATTTTAAAAAGAGTTAACTCCTATCCTTCTCAAACTATTCAAAAAACTGAAGAGAAGGAATGCTTCTGAACTCATTTCTATGAGACCAGCATCACCATGACACCAAAACCAGACAAAATCATAGTCCAATATCCCCAATGAACATAGATGCAAAAATCCCCAACGAAATATTAGCAAACCAAATTCAACAACACATTAAAAGAATCATACATGTGATCAAGTGAGATCTGTTCCAGGAATTCAAGGATGGTTCAGTATTTGCAAACCAATCAACGTGCTACACGACATCAACAATTTGAAAAATAAAAATCTTATGAACATCTCAATAGATGCAAAAAAAGCTTTTGACAAAATTCAACATCCATTTATGATAAAAATTCTCAGCAAACTGGGTATCGAAGGAACGTGCCTCAACACATGCAGAGCCATATATGACAAACCCACAGTTAACACCATACTCAACAATAAAAAGCTGAAAACATTTTCTGTAAAATCAGGAACATGGTGGGGGGAACCTTCAAGACGGCAGAGGAGTAAGACGTGGAGATAACCTTCCTCCCCACAAATACATCAAAAATACATCTACGTGTGGAACAACTCCTACAGAACACCTACTGAATGCTGGCAGAAGACCTCAGACTTCCCAAAAGGCAAGAAACTCCACATGTACCTGGGTAGGGCAAAAGAAAACAGAAAAAACAGAGACAAAAGAATAGGGACAGGATCTGCACCACTGGGAGGGAGCTGTGAAGGAGGAAAAGTTTCCATGCACTAGGAAGACCCTTCACTAGTGGAGACAGCGGGTGGATGGGAGGGGGGAAGCTTTGGAGCCACAGAGGAGAGCACAGCAACAGGGGTGCAGAGGGCAAAGGGGAGAGATTCCCGCACAGAGGATCAGTGTCGACCAGCACTCACCAGCCTGAGACACTTGTCTGCTCACCTGCTGGGGCGGATGGGGACGGGGAGCTGAGGCTTGGGCTTTGGAGGTCGGATCCCAGGGAGAGGACAGGGGCTGGCTGCGTGAAGACAGCCTGAAGGGGGCTAGTGCGCCACAGATAGCCGGGAGGGAGTCCGGGAAAAAGTCTGGACCTGCCAAAGAGGTAAGAGACCATTGTTTTGGGGTGCGCAAGGAGAGAGGATTCCTTCCCAGTGTGCCCACAGAAGGCAGAGCACTTCCTAAGTAAGCTCCAGAGATGGGTGTGAGCTGCGGCTATCAGCTCAGACCCCAGAGATGGGCATGAACTGTTAACGCTGCGGCTGCTGCCACCAAGAATCCTGTGTGCAAGCACAGGTCACTATCCACACCCCCACCGGGAACCTGTGCAGCACGCCACTGCCAGGGTCCCGTGATCCAGGGACACCTTCCCCAGGAGAATACACCGTGTGCCTCAGGCTGTTGCAATATCACGTTGGCCTCAGCCGTGGCAGACTCGCCCTGCATTCCAATTATGACTGCCGTACCCCTCCCTCCCCTCCAGCCTGAGTGAGCAGGAGAGCCCTAATCAGCCACTGCTTTAACCCCCTCCTGTCTGGGCGGGGAACAGACGCCTGAGGGCGACCTACACCAGAGGAAGGGCCAAAACCAAAGCTGAACCACAGGAGCTGTGCGAACAAAGAAGAGAAAGGGAAATTTCTCCGTGCAGCCTCAGGAGCAGCGGATTAAATCCCCACAATCAACTTGATGAACACTGAATCTGTGGAACACCTGAACAGACAATGAATGTTCGCAAAATTGCAGTGGTGGATTTTGGGAGCAACTGTAGACTTGGGGATTGCCGTCTGTGACTGATTTCTTTTTTTTTTTTTTTAAATTTCAAAAATTTTTAAATTTTTTTATACAGCAGGTTCTTATTAGTCATCAATTTCATACACATCAGTGTATACAATCCCAATCGCCCAATTCATCACACCAGCACCCCCAACCTCCGCGGCTTTCCCCCTTGGTGTCCATACGTTTGTTCTCTACATCTGTGTCTCAACTTCTGCCCTGCAAATTGGTACCATTTTTCTAGATTCCACATACATGCGTTAATATACGATATTTGTTTTTCCCTTTCTGACTTACTTGACTCTGTATGACAGTCTCTAGATCCATCCGCGTCTCTACAAATGACCCAATTTCGTTCTTTTTTATCGCTGAGTAATATTCCATTGTATATATATACCACTCTTCTTTATCCATTCATCTGTCGATGGGCATTTAGGTTGCTTCCATGACCTGGCTATTGTAAATAGTGCTGCAATCAACATTGGGGTGCATGTGTCTTTTTGAATTATGGCTTTCTCTGGGTATATGCCCAGTACTGGGATTGCTGGATCATATGGTAATTCTATTTTTAGTTTTTTAAGGAACCTCTGTACTGTTCTCCATAGTGGCTCTATCAATCTACATTCCCACCAACAGTGCAAGAGGGTTCCTTTTTCTCCACACCCTCTCCAGCATTAGTTGTTTGTAGATTTTCTGATGATGCCCATTCTAACCAGTGTGAGGTGATACCTCATTGTAGTTTTGATTTACATTTCTCTAATACTTAGTGATGTTGAGCAGCTTTTCATGTGCTTCTTGGCCATCTGTATGTCTTCTTCGGAGAAACGTCTATTTAGATCTTCTGCCCATTTTTGAATTGGGTTGTTTGTTTTCTTAATATTGAGCTGCATGGGCTGTTTATATATTTTGGAGATTAATCCTTTGTCCGTAGATTCCATTGTAAATATTTTCTCCCATTCTGAGGGTTGTCTTTTTGTCTTGCTTATGGTTTCCTTTGCTGTGCAAAAGCTTTGAAGTTTCATTAGGTCCCATTTGTTTATTTTTGTTTTTATTTAAATTACTCTAGGAGGTGGATCAAAAAAGATCTTGCTGTGATTTATGTCAAAGAGTGTTCTTCCTATGTTTTCCTCTAAGAGGTTTATAGTGTCTGGTCTTACATTTAGGTCTCTAATCCATTGTGAGTTTATTTTTGTGTATGGTGTTAGGGAGTGTTCTAATTTCATTCTTTTACATGTAGCTGTCCAGTTTTCCAAGCACCACTTATTGAAGAGACTGTCTTTTCTCCATTGTACATCCTTGCCTCCTTTGCCATAGATTAGTTGACCATAGGTGTGTGGGTTTATCTCTGGGCTTTCTATCTTGTTCCATTGATCTATGTTTCTGTTTTTGTGCCAGTACCATACTGTCTTGATTACTGTAGCTTTGTAGTATAGTCTGAAGTCAGGGAGTCTGATTCCTCCAGCTCCGTTTTTTTCCCTCAAGACTGCTTTGGCTATTCGGGGTCTTCTGTGTCTCCACAAAAATTTTAAGATTTTTTTGTTCCAGTTCCGTAAAAAATGCCCTTGGTAATTTGATAGGAATTGCATTGAATCTGTAGATTGCTTTGGATCGTATAGTCAATTTCACAATATTGATTCTTCCAATCCAAGACCATGGTATATCTCTCTATCTGTTGGTATCATCTTTAATTTCTTTCATCAGTGTCTTATAGTTTTCTGCATACAGGTCTTTTGTCTCCCTAGGTAGGTTTATTCCTAGGTATTTTATTCTTGTTGTTGCAATGGTAAATGGGAGTGTTTCCTTAATTTCTCTTTCAGATTTTTCATCATTAGTGTATAGGAATGCAAGAGATTTCTGTGCATTAATTTTGTATCTTGAAACTTTACCAAATTCATTGATTAGCTCTAGTAGTTTTCTGGTAGCATCGTTAGGATTCTCTATGTATAGTATCATATCATCTGCAAACAGTGACAGTTTTACTTCTTCTTTCCCCACCTGGATTCCTTTTATTTCTTTTTCTTCTCTGATTGCCATGGCTAGGACTTCCAAAACTATGTTGAATAATAGTGGTGAGAATGGACATCCTTGTCTTCTTCCTGATCTTAGAGGAAATGCTTTCAGTTTTTCACCATTGAGAATGATGCTTGCTGTGGGTTTGTCGTATATGGCCTTTATTATGTTGAGGTAGGTTCCCTCTATGCCCACTTTCTGAAGAGTTTTTATCATAAATGTGTGTTGAATTTTGTCAAAAGCTTTTTCTGCACCTATTGAGATTATCATATGGTTTTTATCCTTCAATTTGTTAATATGGTGTATCACATTGATTGATTTGCGCATATTGAAGAATCCTTGCATGCCTGGGATAAACCCCACTTGATCATGGTGTATGATCCTTTTAATGTGTTGTTGGATTCTGTTTGCTAGTATTTTGTTGAGGATTTTTGCATCTATATTCATCGGTGATATTGGTCTGTAATTTTCTTTTTTTGCAGTATCTTTGTCTGGTTTTGCTATCAGGGTGATGGTGGCCTCATAGAATGAGTTCCTCAGGTGTTCCTGCCTCTGCAATTTTTTGGAAGAGTTTGAGAAGGATGGGTGTTAGCTCTTCTCTAAATGTTTGATAGAATTCACCTGTGAAGCCATCTGGTCCTGGGCTTTTGTTTGTTGGAAGATTTTTAATCACAGTTTCAATTTCATTACTTGCGATTGGTCTGTTCATATTTTCTGTTTCTTCCTGGTTCAGTCTTGGAAGGTTATACCTTTCTAAGAATTTTTCCATTTCTTCCAGGTGGTCCATTTTATTGGCATAGAGTTGCTTGTAGTAGTCTCTTAGGATGCTTTGTATTTCTGCGGTGTCTGTTGTGACTTCTCCTTTTTAATTTCTAATTTTGATTTGAGTCCTCTCCCTCTTTTTCTTGATGAGTCTGGCTAATGGTTTATCAATTTTGTTTATCTTCTCAAAGAACCAGCTTTTAGTTTTATTGATCTTTGCTATTGTTTTCTTTGTTTCTATTTCATTTATTTCTGCTCTATCTTTATGATTTCTTTCCTTCTGCTGACTTTGGGTTTTGTTTGTTCTTCTTTCTGTAGTTCCTTTAGGTGTAAGGTTAGATTGTTTATTTGAGATTTTTCTTGTTTCTTGAGGTAGGCTTATATAGCTATAAACTTCCCTCTTAGAACTGCTTTTGCTGCATCCCATAGGTTTTGGATCATCATGTTTTCATTGTCATTTGTCTCTAGGTATTTTTTGATTTCCTCTTTGATTTCTTCAGTGATCTCTTGGATATTTAGTAACGTATTGTTTAGACTCCATGTGTTTTTTTTTTTACATTTTTTTCCCTATAATTTATTTCTAATCTCATAGCATTGTGGTAAGAAAAGATGCTTGATATGATTTCAATTTCCTTAAATTTACTGAGGCTTGATTTGTGACCCAAGATGTGATCTATCCTGGAGAATAGATCCGTGTGCACTTGAGAAGAAAGTGTAATCTGCTGTTTTTGGATGGAATGTCCTATAAATATCAATTAAATGTATCTGGTCTATTGTGTCATTTAAAGCTTCTGCTTCCTTATTTATTTTCTTTTTGGATGATCTGTCCATTGGTGTAAGTGAGGTGTTAAAGTTCCCAACTATTATTGTGTTACTGTCGATTTCCTCTTTTATAGCTGTTAGCCTTGCCTTATGTATTGAGGTGCTCCTATGTTGGGTGCATATATATTTATAATTGTTATATCTTCTTGGATTGATCCCTTGATCATTATGTAGTGTCCTTCCTTGTCTCTTGTAACATTCTTTATTTTAAAGTCTATTTTATCTGATATGAGTATTGCTACTCCAGCTTTCTTTTGGTTTCCATTTGCATGGAATAACTCTTTCCATCCCCTCACTTTCAGTCTGTATGTGTCTCTAGGTCTGAAGTGGGTCTCTTGTAGACAGCATATAGATGGGTCTTGTTTTTGTATCCATTCAGCAAGCCTGTGTCTTTTGGTTGGAGCATTTAATCCATTCACGTTTAAGGTAATTATCGATATGTATTTTCCTGTGACCATTTTCTTAATTGTTTTGGGTTTGTTTTTGTAGGTCCTTTTCTTCTCTTGTGCTTCCCACTTAGAGAAGTTCCTTTAGCATTTGCAGTAGAGCTGGTTTGGTGGTACTGAATTCTCTAACTTTTGCTTGTCTGTAAAGCTACTGATTTCTCCATCGAATCTGAATGAGATCCTTGCCGGGTAGAGTAATCTTGGTTGTAGGTTCTTCCCTTTCATCACTTTAAGTATATCATGCCACTCTCTTCTGGCTTGTAGAGTTTCTGCTGAGAAATCAGCTGTTAACCTTATGGGAGGTCCCTTGTATGTTATTTGTCATTTTTCCCTTGATGCTTTCAATAATTTTTCTTTTCTTTCATTTTTGCCAATTTGATTACTATGTGTCTCGGTGTGTTTCTCCTTGGATTTATCATGTATGGGACTCTTTGCGCTTCCTGGACTTGGGTGACTATTTCCTTTCCCATGTTAGGGAAGTTTCCGACTATAATCTCTTCAAATATTTTCTCAGGTCCTTTCTCTCTCTCTTCTCCTTCTGGGACCCCTATAATGCGAATGTTGTTGCGTTTAATGTTGTCCCAGAGGTCTCTTAGGCTGTCTTCATTTCTTTTCATTCTGTTTTCTTTATTCTGTTCCATGGCAGTGAATTCCACCATTCTGTCTTCCAGGTCACTTATCCGTTCTTTTGCCTCAGTTATTCTGCTATTGATTCCTTCTAGTGTAGTTTTCATTTAAGTTATTGTATTGTTCATCTCTGTTTGTTTGTTCTTTTTTTTTTAATATGTGCATTTAAAAAATTTTATTTATTTATTTTAATTTTTGGCTGTGTTGGGTCTTCGTTTCTGTGCGAGGGCTTTCTATAGTTGTGGCAAGCGGGGGCCGCTCTTCATCATGATGCGTGGGACTCTCACTATCGCAGCCTCTCTTGTTGCGGAGCACAGGCTCCAGATGCGCAGGCTCAGTAGTTGTGGCTCATGGGCCTAGTTGCTCTGTGGCATGTGGGATCTTCCCAGACCAGGGCTTGAACCCATGTCCCCTGCATTGGCAGGCAGATTCTCAACCGCTGCACCACCAGGGAAGCCCCTATTTGTTCTTTAATTCTTCTAGGTCTTTGTTAAACATTTCTTGAATCTTCTTGATCTTTGCCTCCATTTTTTTTCCAAGGTCCTGGATCATCTTCACTATCATTATTCTGAATTCTTTTTCTGGAAGGTTACCTATACCCACTTCATTTGGTTGTTTTTCTGGGGTTTTACCTTGTTCTTTCATCTGGTACATAGCCCTCTGCCTTTTCATCTTGTCTATCTTTCTGTGAATGTGGTTTTTGTTCCACAGTCTTCAGGATTGTAGTTCTTCTTGCTTCTGCTGTCTGCCTTCTGGTGGATGAGGCTATCTAAGAGGCTTCTGCAAGTTTCCTGATGGGAGGGGCTGGTGGTGGGTAGAGCTGACTGTTGCTCTGGTGGACAGAGCTCAGTAAAACTTTAATCCACTTGACTGCTGATGGGTGGGGCTGGGTTCCCTTCCTCTTGGTTGTTTGGCCTGAGGCAACTGAACACTGGAGCTTACCTGGGCTCTTTGGTTGGGCTAATGGCAGACTCTGGGAGGGCTCATGCCAAGGAGTACTTCCCATAACTTCTGCTGCCAGTGTCCTTGTCCCCACGGGGAGCCACAGCCACCCCCCGCCTCCACAGGAGACCCTCCAACACTAGCAGGTAGGTCTGGTTCAGTCTCCCCTTGGGTCACTGCTCCTCCTCCTGGGTCCCGATGCACACACTACTTTGTGTGTGCCCTCCAAGAGTGGAGTCTCTGTTTCCTCCAGTCCTGTCAAAGTCCTGCAATCAAATCCCACTAGTCTTCAAAGTCTGATTCTCTAGGAATTCCTCCTCCTGTTGCCGGACCCCCAGGTTGGGAAGCCTGACGTGGGGCTCAGAACCTTCACTCCAGTGGGTGGAGTTCTCTGGTATAAGTGTTTTCCAGTCTGTGAGTCGCCCAGCCAGGAGTTATGGTATTTGATTTACTGTGATTGCGCCCCTCCTATTGTCTCATTGTGGCTTCTCCTTTGTCTTTGGTTGTGGGGTATCTTCTTTGGTGAGTTCCAGTGTCTTCCTGTCAATGATTGTCCAGCAGCTAGTTGTGATTCCGGTGTTCTCACATGAGGGAGTGAGAGCACGTCCTTCTACTCTGCCATCTGGGTTTAGGGCCCCGACCAATTTGTTTCTGATTTCTATGTTTATCTTAGTCTAGTTTTTAGTCCTTATTATCATTGGTGGATTTGTTTATTGGTTTGGTTGCTCTCTTCTTTCTTTTTATTTTATTAATTTTTTTCTTCCTTTTCTTCAGAGCTTTGTGGCTGACAGGTTCTTGGTGCTCTGGCCAAGTGTCAGGCCTGAGCCGCTGAGGTGGGAGAGCCAAGTCCAGGACATTGGACCACCAGAGAACTCCTGGCCCCACATAATATCAATCGGCGAGAACTCTCCAAGAGATTTCCCTTGCAACACTAAGACACAGCTCCATCCAACGGCCAGCAAGCTCCAGTGCTGGACACCCCATGCCAAACAACCAGCAAGACAGGAACACAAACCCATCCATTAGCAGAGAGGCTGCCTAAAATCATACTAAGTTCACAGACACCTCAAAACATACCGCCAGATGTGGTCCTGCCCAGCGGAAAGTCAAGATCCAGTCCCACCCACCAGAACACAGGCATCATTCCCCTCCACCAGGAAGACTACACAAGCCACTGAACCAACCTCACCCACTGGGGGCAGACACCAAAAAGCACAGGAACTACAAACCTGCAGGCTGTGAAAAGGAGACCCCAAACACAGGAAGTTAAATAAAATGAGAAGACAGAGAAATATGAAACAGATGAAGGATCAAGGTAAAAACCCACCAGACCAAATAAATGAAGAGGAAATAGGCAGTCTACCTGCAAAAGAATTCAGAATAATGATAGTAAAAATGATCCAAAATCTTGGAAATAGAATGGAAAAATACAAGAAACATTTAACAATGAGCTAAAGAAGTAAGGAGCAAACAAACAGTGATGAACAACACAATAAATGAAGTTAAAAATTCTCTAGAAGGAATCAATAGAAGAATAACTGAGGCAGAAGAACAGATAAGTGACCTGGAAGATAAAATAGTGGAAATAACTGCTGCAGAGCAGAATAAAGAAAAAAGAATGAAAAGAATTGAGAACTATCTCAGAGACCTCTGGGAAAATATTAAACACACGAACATTCGAATTATAGGGGTCCCAGAAGAAGAGAAAAAGACAGGGTCTGAGAAAATATTTGAAGAGATTATAGTTGAAAACTTCCCTAATATGGGAAAGGAAAGAGCCAATCAAGTCCAGGAAGCACAGAGAATCTCATACAGGATAAATCCAAGGAGAAACACGCCAAGACACATATTAATCAAACTATCAAAAATTAAATGCAAAGAAAAAATATTAAAAGCAGCAAGGGAAAAGCAACAAATAGCATACAAACGAATCCCCATAAGGTTAACAGCTGTTCTTTCAGCAGAAACTCTGCAAGCCAGAAGGGAGTGGCAGGACATATTTAAAGTGATGAAAGGGAAAAACCTACAACCAAGATTACTCTTCCCAGTCAGGATCTCATTCAGATTTTTTTTTGTTTTAACTTTTGGGTTTATTTATTTATTTATTTATTTATTTATTTATTTATGGCTGTGTTGGGTCTTCATTTCTGTGCGAGGGCTTTCTCTAGTTGCGGCAAGTGGGGGTCACTCTTCATCGCGGTGCGCAGGCCTCTCATTGCGCAGGCCTCTCATTATCACGGCCTCTCTTGTTGTGGAGCACAGGCTCCAGCTGTGCAGGCTCAGTAATTGTGGCTCATGGGCCTAGTTGCTCCACGGCATGTGGGATCTTTCCACACCAGGGCTCGAACCCGTGTCTCCTGCATTGGCAGGCAGATTCTCAACCACTGAGCCATGAGGGAAGCCCCTCTCATTCAGATTTGACAGAGAAATTAAAACCTTTACAGACAAGTAAAAGTTAAGAGAATTCAGCACCACCAAACCAGCTGTATACCAAATGCTAAAGGAACTTCTCTAGGCAGGAAACACAAGGAAGAGACCCACAAAAACAAACCCAAAACAATTAAGAAAATGGTAATAGGGACATACATATCGATAACTACCTTAAATGTAAATGGATTAAATGCTCCAACCAAAAGACACAGACTGGCTGAATGGATACAAAAACAAGACCTGTATATATGTTGTCTACAAGAGACCGACTTCAGACATAGGGACACATACAGACTGAAAATGAGGGGATGGAAAAAGATATTCCATGCAAATGGACCTCAAAAGAAAGCTGGAGTAGCAATTCGCATATCAGACAAAATAGACTTTAAAATAAAGACTATTACAAGAGACTAAGAAGAACACTACATAATGATCAAGGGATCAATCCAAGAAGAAGACGTAACAATTGTAAATATTTATGCACCCAACAAAGGAGCACCTCAATATATAAGGCAAGTGGTAACAGCCATAAAAGAGGAAATCAACAGTAACACAGTAATAGTAGGGGACTTTAACACCCCACTTTCCCCAATGGACAGATCATCCACAATGAAAATAAATAAGGAAACACAAGCTTTAAATGACACATTAGACAAGATGGACTTAATTGATATTAATAGGACATTCCATCCAAAAACAACAGAATACACTTTCTTCTCAAGTGCTCATGGAACATTCTCCAGGATCGATCATATCATGGGTCACAAAGCAAGCCTCAGTAAATTTAAGAAAATTGAAATTGTATCAAGTAATTTTTCCGACCACAATGCTATGAGACTAGGTATCAATTACAGGAAACAAGCTGTTAAAAATAGAAACACATTAGAGGCTAAACAATATGCTACTAAATAACCAAGAGAGCACTGAAGAAATCAACGAGGAAATCAAAAAATACCTAGAAACAAATGACAATGAAAACATGACAACCCAAAACGTATGGGATGCAGCAAAAGCAGTTCTAAGAGGGAAGTTTACAGCAATACAATCCTACATCAAGAAACAAGAAACATCTCAAATAAACAACCTAACCTTACACCTAAAACAATTAGAGACAGAGGAACAAAAAACACCCTCCAAAGTTAGCAGAAAGAAAGAAATCATAAAGATCAGATTGGAAATAAATGAAAAAGAAATGAAGGAAACAGTAACAAAGATCAATAAAACTAAAAGCTGGTTCTTTGAGAAGATAAACAAAATTGATAAACCATTAGCCAGACTCATCAAGAAAAAAAGGGAGAAGACTCAAAGCACAGAATTAGAAATGAAAAAGGAGAAGTAACAACTGACACTGCAGAAATACAAAGGATCATGAAAGGTTACTACAAGCAACTATATACCAATGAAATGGACAGCCTTAAAAAAATAAAAAATAAACAAAATAAAATGGACATCCTTGAAGAAATGGACAAATTCTTAGAAAAGCACAAACTTCTGAGATTGAACCAGGAAGAAACAGAAAATATAAACAGACCAATCACAAGCACTGAAATAGAAACTGTGATTAAAAATCTTCCAACAAACAAAAGCCCAGGACCAGATGGCTTCACAGGCAAATTTTATCACACATTTAGAGAAGAGCTAACACCTATCCTTCTCAAACTCTTCCAAAATATAGCATAGGGAGGAACACTCTCAAACTCATTCTACGAGACCACCATCACCCTGATACCAAAACCAGACAAAGATGTCACACAAAAAAGAAAATTACAGGCCAATATCACTGATGAACATAGATGCAAAAATCCTCAACAAAATACTAGCAAACAGAATCCAACACATCCAGCACATTAAAAGGATCATACACCATGATCAAATGGGGTTTATCCCAGGCATGCAAGGATTCTTCAATATGCACAAATCAATCAATGTCATACACCATATTAACAAATTGAAGGATAAAAACCATATGATAATCTCAATAGGTGCAGAAAAAGCTTTTGACAAAATTCAACACACATTTATGATAAAAAAAAAAAAAACTCTCCAGAAAGTAGGCATAGAGGGAACCTACCTCAACATAATAAAGGCCATATACAACAAACCCACAGCCAACATCTTTCTCAATGGTGAAAAACTGAAACCATTTCCTCTAAGATCAGGAACAAGACAAGGTTGCCCACTCTCACCACTATTATTCAACATACTTTTGGAAGTTTTAGCCAAAGCAATCAGAGAAGAAAAGGAAATAAAAGGAATCCAAGTGGAAAAAGAAGAAGTAAAACTGTCACTGTTTGCAGATGATATGATACTATACATAGAGAATCCTAACGATGCTACCAGAAAACTACTAGAGCTAATCAATGAATTTGGTAGAGTAGCAGGATACAAAGTTAATGCACAGAAATCTCTTGCATTCCTATACACTAATGATGCAAAATCTGAAAGAGAAATTAAGGAAACACTCCCATTTACCACTGCAACAAAAAGAATAAAATACCTAGGAATAAACCTACTTAAGTAGACAAAAGACTTGTATGCAGAAAACTACAAGACACTGATGAAAGAAATTAAAGACGATGCAAACAGATGGAGAGATATACCATGTTTTCAGATTGGAAGAATCAACATTGTGAAAATGACTATAGTAACTAAAGCAATCCACAGATTCAATGCAAAATCTATCAAACTACCAATGGCATTTTTTACAGAACTAGAACAAAAAATTTCACAATGTGTCTGGAAACACAAAAGACCCCAAATAGCAAAAACAATCTTGAGAAAGAAAAATGGAGCTGGACGAATCAGGCTCCCTGACTTCAGACTACTGTACAAAGCTACAATAATCAAGACAGTATGGTACTGGCACTAAAACAGAAATATAGATCAATGGAACAGGATAGAAAGCCCAGAGATAAACCCACTCACCTATGCTCAACTAATCTATCACAAAGGAGGCAAGGATATACAATGGAGAAAAGACAGTCTCTTCAATAAGTGGTGCTGGGAAAACTGGACAGCTACATGTAAAAGAATGAAATTAGAACACTTCCTAACACCATACACAAAAATAAACTCAAAATGGATTCAAGACCTAAATATAAGGCCAGACACTATAAAACTCTTAGAGGAAAACATAGGCACAACACTCTATGACATAAATCACAGCAAGATCCTTTTTGACCCTCCTCATAGAGAAACGGAAATAAAACCAAAAATAAACAAATGGGACCTAATGAAACTTAAAAATTTTGCACAGCAAAGGAAAACATAAAGAAGACGAAAAGACAACCCTCAGAATGGGAGAAAATATTTGCAAACGAAGCAACTGACAAAGGACTAATCTCCAAAATATACAAGCAGCTCATATCAAAAAAACAAACAACCCAATCCAAGAATGGGCAGAAGACCTTAATAGAGATTTCTCCAAAGAAAATGTACAGATATCCAACAAACATATTAAAGGATGGTCAACATCACTAATCGTTAGAGAAATGCAAATCAAAACCATTTGATTTGAGGTATCAGCACACACCGGTCAGAGTGGCCAGCATCAAAAAATCTACAAACAATAAATGCTGGAGAGGGTGTGGAGAAAAGGGAGCCCTCTTGCACTGTTGGTGGGAATGTACATTGATAGAGCCACTATGGAGAACAGTATGGAGGTTCCTTAAAAAACTAAAAATAGAACTACCATGTGACCCAGCAATCCCACTACTGGGCATATACCCTGAGAAAACCATAATTCAAAAAGAGTCATGTACCACAATGTTCACTGCAGTATTATTTACAATAGCCAGGACATGGAAGCAACCTAAGTGTCCATCAAGAGATGCATGGATAAAGAAGATGTGCAACATATATACAATGGAATATTACTCAGCCATAAAAAGAAATGAAATTGAGTTATTTGTAGTGAGGTGGATGGACCTAGAGACTGTCATACAGAGTGAAGTAAATCAGAAAGAGAAAAACAGATACTGTATGCTAACACATATATATGGAATCTAAAAAATAAAATGGTTCTGATGAACCTAGGGGCAGGACAGGAATAAAGACGCAGACATAGAGAATGGACTTGAGGACATGGGAAGGGGGAAGGGTAAGTTGTGAAGAAGTGAGAGAGTACCACTGACATATATACTCTACCAAATGTAAAATAGACAGCCAGTGGGAGGCAGTTGCATTACACAGGGAGATCAGCTTGGTGCTTTGTGACCACTTAGAGGGGTGGGATAGGGAGGATGGGAGGGAGGCATAAGAGGGAGGGATATGGGGATATATGTATACATATAGTTGAGTTACTTTGTTGTACAGCAGAAACTAACACAGCATTTTAAAGCAATTATACTCCAATAAAGATGTTTAAAAAAAAATCAGGGGCACAACAAGGATGCCAACTCTTGCCACTTTTATTCAACACAATATTGGAATTCCTAGCCACAGCAATCAGACAAGAAAAAGAAATAAAGGAATCCAGATTGGAAAGGAAGAAGTAAAGCTTTCAGTGTTTGTAGATGACATGATACTATGTATGGAAAAATTGAAAGACAGTACCAAAAAACTATAAATTCAGTAAAGTTGCAGGATACAAAATTAATATACAGAAATCTTTTGTGTCTCTATACATTAGCAATGAACACTCTCAGAAAGAGAAGTTAAGAAAACAATCCCATTTACAATTATATCAAAAAGAATAAAATACCTAGGAATAAGTATAACCAAGGAGGTAAAATATCTGTACTTGGAAAACTATAAGACGTTGATGAAAGAAGTTGAAGATGACATAATGGAAAGATATACCATGTTCATGGATTAGAAGAATTAATATTGTTAAAATGACCATACTACCCAAAGCAATCTACAGATTCAATGCAATCCCTATCAAAATACCACTGCCATTTTTTTCACAGAACTAGAACAAATAATTCTAAAACTCTATAGAAACACGAAAGAGCCCAAATAGCTCAAATACCTTGAGAAAGAAGAACAAAGATGGAGGTATGATGCTCCCTGATTTCAAATTATACTACAAAGCTACAGTCATAAAAACAATATGGTACCGGCAAAAAAACAGACACATAGATCAATGCAACAGAATAGAGAGCCCAGAAATGAACCTACACTTACATGGGCAATTAATCTATGATGAAGGAGGCAAGAATAATTGATGGGGAAAAGACAATCTCTTCAATAATTGATGCTGGGAAAGCTGAACAGCTGCAGGCAAAAGAACCAAGTTGGACTACTTTCTCACTCCATATACAAAAAGAAACTCAAAATGGATTAAAGGCTAAATGTAAGACTTGAAACCATAAAACTCTTAGAAGAAAACATAGGCAGAACACTCTTTAACATCGGTCTTAGCAATATCTTGTTGGATATGTCTCCTCAGGCAAGGGAAACAAAAACAAAAATACACCAGTGGGACTACATCAGACTAAAAGGCTTTTGCACAGGGAAGGAAACTATCAGCAAAATGAAAACGTTGCTTACTGAATGGGAGAAGATATTTTCAAATGATATATCTGATAAGGAGTTATTATCCAAAATATACTGAGAACTCATACAGCTCAACATCAAAAACAAACAATTCGATTAAAAAATGGGCAGAGGAGTCCAGACAGGAGTGGGTCAGAGGTGCAGCCTGAGCCCTCCATGGAGCAGCCCAGGAAGGCGGTGGTGGTGACGGGGTTTGGCCCTTTTGGGGATCACACTGTGAATGCCAGCTGGATTGCAGTCCAGCAGAACAGAGGGACGGGATCCCTGGGACTCTGCAGATGGGAGCGTGTCTGAGGCCCTGCTCGTTGCACCCGCTCCCTGGAGCCCCAGACAAAAAGGAAACAGCGTGTTTCTGAAGACGTGTGTGTCTGGCTTTGTGAGAGTTTCAGACAGGATTTTTCATGGGGCTGAGTGGACCCAAAGCCATGTGTCTGAATTCCTGGGCCCCAGACACTATGATCTGCATGTAAATAGGAGAAAAATCAATTAAACAATCTTTGGAAATCTCTCCGAGCTTTGGGACGCGGATGGTGGAAGATGGCAACTTTTTATCCTGCTGCCGGCGGGGAAATACCCCTTATATTTCAGTCATCCATCTCTCCAAACATCACCTCTAGAAGACTTTCAGTTTTCTTCCTCAACTTTATCAGACAAGAAGAGAGAATTCTCCACCATTCCCTAGCTAAAAAGATGCCAACCTTCCCACATCCAATTGTTTCCCTTAAAAGAAACAACAACAAAAAACTGGAGTTGCGCATACGTACCCTGAGTACGCACAGCAGTGTTGGTCCATGAAATTTTACACATGTGCACCTCCGCAGCACCTGAGTCCAGATCAAGACCTAGAACATTCTCAGCCCCTTCTCTGTTCTTCCCCATTGCAGAAGCCCCTTGTGTCCTTTCCCAGCTATTCCCACCGCGTCCCCCCACCCCCACTCCCAGGTGTAAACCTGCTGACGTTATGGCTGCCATAGGTGTGTTTTACCTGTTCTAGAACTTGGTGTCAATGGAATTGCACTTGGGTCCCGTGCCTTCTGCGCAGCAGAGCATCTGCAGGATCCACCCATGGGGTGGCTAGGAGCTGCTGCTGGTGGTGCTTTTCAGTTACTCTGGATAAAACAGATTTGCCCATGGGAAAAAAAAAAATGGGCAGAGGACCTGAATAAACATTTTCCCAGAGAAGACATACAGATGGCCAACAGGCACATGAGAAGATGCTCGACATCACTAATTATTAGGGAAATGCAAACCAAAACTACAGTGAGATATCACCTCACATCTATTGGAATGGCCATCATCAAAAAGACCACAAATGGCAACAGATGGTGAGGATATGGAGAAAACGGGACCCTCATGTACTGTTGGTGAGAGGGTAAATTGGTGTAGCTACTATGGAAAACAGTATGAAGTTTCCCCCCAAAATTAAAAATAGAACTACCATATGATCCAGCAATTCCACTTTTGGGTATTTTTTCAAAGAAAACAAAAACACTAACTCTAAAAGATTCATGCACTCATATGCTCATTGCAGCACTAGCCAAGATATGGAAGCAACTTAAGTGTTCATCGATAAATGAATGGATAAAGAAGATTAGATAGATAGATAGATAGATAGATAGATAGATAGATAGATAGGAGATAGATATACAATAGAATATAACACAGCTTTTCAGCCCTAAAAAAGAATGAAATCTTGCCTTTTGTGGCAACATGGGTGGACCTAAAGGGTCTTATGGTAAGTGAGGTAAGTCAGACAAAGAAAAAGACCATATGCCTTCACTTACATATGGAAGCCAAAAAACAAAAGAAATGAACAAATGTAACAAAACAGAAATACACTCATGGATACAGAGAACAAAAGGTGATTGCCAGAAGGGATGGGGGGTGGGTAGGGGGATGAAAAGAAAAGAAAACAAAACCCAAAAATGGTAACTATGTGAGGTAATGCTAATTAGCTTGATTGTGGTGATCACTTCACAGTGTGTATTTATATGAAACCATCACGTTGTACCCCTTAAATGCATACAATTTTTGTCAATTATACCTCAATAAAGCTGAGAAAAGAAAAAAAAAATGTATCCTTCACCTGGATTAAGCTCCTCTCCTGGTTAGGACCATACTTGGCTAGGAAACATGCAGTGGCCGAGGGTAGGTGTGGATGACCAGTTTTTTCTTCCTTATCTCCCCATCTTGTTGCCCTCTATTGCCCCATCCTGCCTCTAGCTTCTTCGTGGTTGGCTCAAGGAGAGAGGAACATAAAGGGAAGAGAAAAGTTCTTACTAGATCTGTACTACTGTCATCTGGTTTGGTGCCTTCTGTGTGTGACTCATGTTCAGATGCTAATTCTCCCCCTCATAGATCTCTTCTGTGGGTTTGCCAGGACACCTCTAACCACAGTTTTCTGTCCTGGACTATGCTTCTTCCAGCTGGTTACTTATGACTCCTTCCTGGCTCCTAAGTCCGCCCCACACAGACCCTCTGTTGGGTTATCTCACTCCTCTGGGAGGGCCTCTGGGCAGAGTCCTGTTCAAGACTATGCAGTTGGCTCCCTTTCAGGGAGCTCATGGCTGACCCGTGGTGAGACCCGTGTTCCTTTGCTACGAAAAGTGCAGTTGGCTTCTCTTCTTCCTCCACCCTCAGGAGAAGCTTTAATTATAATGTCTCACCTTTAGATTTTTCTCAAACAGCAGCCCACCACCTTCGAGCAGACATGGGCCAAATTCTCTGCCCCACTCCCTGCTACCTCTGCCTGGGAAACAACTTCCAAAGAAGGGGCCCCCAGTAGTTTTACTTGATCTTCTCTTATATATCCTAGAGCTAGTGGTCTTGAGCTAGTGGTTGCTTTTGTAGGTATAGTCTCTTAGTATGCACAGCACTGCTGACGTGGCCCCTGCTGCTGTGGATGCCAGGAAGTGTCTCATTTACCGTCCTGTTATGCACTCAATTTCAGAATCTTCTGCATGACGTATTTTTCAAGTTGAAGGTTCAAGGCTTGGAACCAACCCCACACTCACGGGTCCTGCTGAACTAGCTCAGGTCAAGTCCCCATCTGTGTGTGCTCAACCTTCTTTTCTGGGCCCCAGTAGGGACCTGGTTTCTCTCCCTACACTGTCCTGCTCCCAGCTCTTGGCCTGCCTAACACACATTCCAGCACATCTCCAGTAGGCCATGGAGAGGGGAGAGGACACTGAGAGCAGCCAGTGCACGGTTCCTTTGCTGGGTCAGTTTCCACCTGACGATGCTAGGATGTTACTCCTGTAACAGCGTCTGATGAGACTTGGTGCCTTAGCGTCTCATTCCTGCTTATATCCTGAACTTTGGAGTGTTGAGACCGTGATTTCTGGTTTGGTTACCAGCTGTGCAGCCTGATTATTTGGTAACCTTGGTATCTGCTTCTTGGGCTCAGCTTGAATCTCGGTGCTGCCTCATAGAACTTTGCTCATGACAGTAACTGGAATATGGCAGTTACTCTTCAGCGAGTGTGTGCCGAGAACGTCTTTAGGCCCTTTTATGTGCATTAGCCCATTTATTTCTCCCAATAACTTTGAAAGATATACTACTGAGATTCAGAGAGGGTAAGAAGGAACCTGCCCAAGCACAGCTAGTTCATTAACAGAATTGAGGATAACACTCAATTCTGCCTAATTTCAGAGGGCATATTCTTTCCTTTGCACCAGATTTAGGATTTTTTGCTCAGGGCTTGGAGAGGATGCTGAGTTCTGGGTGTTTTGTGCCTATTTTCACTGACACTTGTGGGCAGGACAATTTCCTTGGGGCAGGTTTCTGGTTTGCTCCCACCTTCCCTGTGGGGCACCAACAGTCCCACCTGAGCCACTTCCCTACTCAGTATTCACAATTCAGCTCCTGTCAACACCCCAGCATAAATACAAATTCAACTTGTCCACCCCTCAATAAGTAAGCCAGGTACGCTCCATGGAGAAAATTGTACTGATGTATTCGGAATTAACTAAGTTGATGACATTATATCTTAAATTATTCAGAATACATCAACATAGTTGATATAAAAGAGATACGGCTGTTTACATTTAAAGATGTTGGAGAGCCTGGGGCTAGAGTTTTGCTCAAACGCGGCAAGTGGGGAGGAGCAAGAAGTAGAATGCAGATTTCTATGAAAAATGTAGGGGAGAAGTGACTTTGCTGAAAAGCCTCGGTAGCCACGGGTTGCCATGGTAACGCTGGAAAACCGGATCTGAATTAGGAGGAAGTTCCTATAGGCTGGACTTTAGGAAAGGGAGAGGAGATCTTGTGTGCGAAGGGGGATGGGAGAGGAGGAGGAAGGGAAGGGCTGGGCTGAGAGGAGAGGGAGGGAGGGAAGTGGCTCAGGACAGAGAGGAGGAAAGGAAGGGAGGGGCTGGGGACCACATCCAGGTAGGGAGCCATCTCTCCAGGGTTTTCTCTTCTTCTTTTTACAAAATGTCTATAACTGAAAGTAGAAAAGACTGGTGCTGGCCTGGCAGGTGAGGTCGTTTCCTGCCTCTCGGACCCAGTGACTCCCTCACTCAGCCAGCCGTGTCTGCAGGCCTGTCGCTCAGCGCTGGGACAGGAGCGCCCGCGAGCCTCACAGAGCCTCCCCAAGTCACTTGCAGCCTGGAGCTGGGCTGGTGTCAGCTAAGCGCTGGCTGACAGTTCTGGAAGGCTCTCATTCAGAAGCTGCCTGGAGGGAACAGGTCAGGCTCTCTTATTTGTTTTGAGCTAAAGCTCAAAGATAAACCAAACTGGAAGTAAAGTACTGTGTAAGAAGCACTTCCAATCCTCTAAGAGCAAAAACAGCAGAAGGCAAGTTACCACCTATAAATAAGTGCCGGGCTTCAGGGACACTGAAGTTCTAGAGTGGGAGGAAAGGAAAGAAGTCCAAAGACTCTCCCAACAATGCTATTAACAGGCCAGGTCTAAAGTGGTGCAAACTTTACGAAAGATAAAAACGAGAACACTGAGGTCAAGCCCCAGCTCTGCTACGTATTAGCTGTGTGACCTTGGGTGAGTTACTTAACTTCTTAGTGCTTCGGTTTTCTCATCTGCAAAAAAAGACATAGTAGTTCCTATCTCACGGGGTTGCTGAGAGAATTGAAAAGAATAGAGTGTTTAAAACTGTTAGCACTTAAATAATAAGCACTCAATACCCAGTAGTCCATGATTGGGTGTGTGATTACTATAACCCATCTGAGGAGCCATGGGCAGGCCCTGGCCATCAGGCAGGGTGTCACAGAACCTTTGGAGGACACCAGGCGTCACTGCCTTTCATGCTTCCACCTTGGTCTGAGGTCTTGATGTTGAGTATGTGGCACCCAGGGCTCAGCTGCACAGAGTTTCATTACATCTGGAGTTGGATGATTATACCATTAAGGACAATTAATTTTTACTTGTTTTCTTAAGAAAAGTTCAATTTGGTTAAGAAAATATAAACTTAAAGACTTGGAAAATTGTCTATAAATTTCCACAAGTGGAAGAGGTAAAATAGTAAAACGGTCAATTTGTTCAGGAAAATGAGCCCTAGAACAGGAGCTCTCTAACTCACCTCTCTTCTTGTTGAACTTGAGCCAGGAGATGGTCAGATGTGTTCTGACGCTTCAGACTAGAGCCCCTCGAGGACCTGGTGGGATCAGGTTTGTTCATTTCCTTAGTCCCCAGCCCACCACCAGGCACATGGTGGCTGTTCAGTAAACACTTGATAAATGGAAGGAATGATAAAATGTGAGAGCTCACCTCCAGAGGCTGCATCTCTCTTCCCAAAGGTAACCCCTTCCTGCTACTCCATCAGCTGAATCCAGCATGTGATGGCCACGTTAGTGCACAGCTAAGTTGTCCTGTGAGAAAAGGGAATTTCATGATAGAAACTCCACAGAGTTAAGGTAGCTTAACATGAACTCTGATATCACCCAGTTGGCTCAGTCCAGGTTTTAAGCATGAAACAGCTTTCCCAGGCACCCCCAGATCTCCATCCTCTCTGAAGGCTAGGCCTGGCCTCCTTCAAACTCCAGCTCTCAACATTCTTTTTTTTTTTTTTTCACTTTTTTTTTTTTGGCTATGCCTTGCAGCTTGTGGGATCTTAGTTCCCCAATCAGGGATTGAACCTGGGCCCTCGGCAGTGAAAGCATGGAGTCCTAACCACTGGACTGCCAGGGAATTCCTCAACATTCTTTATTCGAGTCGTTATCATCAAAAACAAACATTTATTGAAGACTGACTGTCATGTGCAAGGCTGAATTCCAAGAATTCAAGTAAGGTGGGTCATAGCGCAGCACCTGATGGAGTTTATAATGTTGTATTTGTTAGCTTTTGCTGCATAACAAACCATCTCAAAATGCACTGGCATGTAAAAACAAACATCTATTGTTTGTTCACAATTCCTTGGGTTGGCTTGAATGTCTTTTCTGTCCAGGCTGGCTTAACTGGGGCTGGATGATTTAGGATGGCCTCATTCACACATCTGGCAGGCTGGTTGGTCTAGGATAGCTTGGCTTTGGTTGATCAGCTGGGAAGATCCATCTCTGCTCCTTGTGTTTTCTAATCCTTTGCTGGCTAGCCCAGGCTCCTTACATGGTGATGAGGATTATCTAATGTTCTAATGGCCAAAACAAGTCATATTTACATTCAAAATCAGACTCAAAAGAGTGAAGACATAGACTCTGCCTCTTGAAGGTAGAAGTGGCCAGGGCAAGTCATGCTGCAAAAGGACACACAACTAGGCAGAGGAGAAACTACTGTGGTTGTTTTGCAAACTATCTACCATTGGTCTTATTGGGACAACAAGGGTGATACATAAAAACATAAATAAGAATATAAAATAGCACAGGATACCTGCCAGGAAAACTGCACAGAGGAACACAGATCTGAGTTGGGAAGGAGAGATGGAACTGAGATTGGATGGAGGTCGGGGAATATTCCAGCTGGAGGGAGTAGCATGGATGTGGAAATGCGTTTGACATGTTCAGGGGGCAGAGAATATATGGCTGTGGGCATAGCAGGAAGCTCACTTAGGGGAAAGGGGAAACTAAGGACACCGGAATAGTCGAGACAGGGTCTCAAATCTGACCTGGGTCTTGATGTAAGGCATTTGGGCTTAATTCTTTAGGCAGTAGGGAGCAGTGCAGGGTTTTGGTCCAGGGTGAAATGATACTTTACTCTGGAAATAGAGTGCAGATGGAAAGGAAGTTCTCTGATTTTGTCTATGTCATCCTGCATAGATGCACATCATGCCATGTGATCAAGCACAAGAGGGACTTTTTAGTGGTGGGTGGAGTGTAGTTCTTTGTTGTCAGGTTTTGCTTTGTTGTTGTTATTGTTTTTTACTCTATGTGTACCTGGGTTACCCCACCATCAAAATGAAGACAATACTATACTTACCTTCTAGGGTTGTTTTAAGGGTCAAATACGTGAATGTATGTAAAGTGTTCAGCACAGTGCTTGGGTTTTGGTAATAATACAGAGTAGAAAGATTTTAGAAAGGGAGTCACAATAAGCAGGAGAAAAGCTTGTGTGTATTGCGGCTACTCCCCTCAGAAGGTCCCAGAGACCTTCTGTCTGCATAGGGGAGACCCAGCCATCTGCCTCTCTGGATAAGCTTTCAGCCCTCTTCTGGGTGGAGGGGCAGGCTGGGGCAAGGGAGGGGAGAACTGGGGGAGCAGAAGTGACTGAGAACATGGGGTAGGGGGACACAAATAATCTCACAGAACACCAACATCAGAAAAGGCCACTCTGAGACCATGACAAAGTGAGACAACACAGGGCCACTTCCTACCTTTGTCCAAGCAAGGGCAAACCAAAGTCATCGTGCCACCACAAACTTCCGAACAACACCCCCGTCAGCTAAAATGAGTGACCGCGGTATCTTTACCAAGCATAGCTTTATCCCTGCTCTAGTTAGCCCTCCCCAGAGAGAAGGTATTTGTTGAGATAAACATAGAATTGTCTCACTTTCTGTCCTTACTTTTTTGTGCAATCCATTGCTTTCTTGGATCCTTCCCGATCACCCCCAGAGCCCAAATTCTATAATAGGTTCTTGCTAACACCCTCTTACAGAGACGCTCCACAGTTCCCCACACTGTATGTTCTCCCTCAGTGTGATGCTGGTCACCCACAGGTGTGTTCCTGGGGGCCGTTGGTTGAAGGGCACTGACATCCTGTTCAGTGTTATGGGCACTTTCAATCCTAACTGCACTTTTTTTGGATAGACTGGGTGCATTAGTTACAGTTCTCCAGAGAAACAGAACCAATAGGAGATATATATATATATGTACAAATATAAATACATATAAAACAAAGGCTTTTTTAAGATTGATACATAGGTAGGTAGGTAGGTAGATAGACAGATAGTAGAAATTTATTATAAGGAATTAGCTCGTGAGATTATGGAGGCTAAGTCCCACAGTCTGCAGTCAATAGTTGGAGACCCAGGAGAGCTGGTGGTGGAAGCTCCAGTCCCAAAGCAAGGAGTTTCCATACCCAAGAAGAGCCAACGTTTCAGTTTGAGTCCAAAGGCAGGAGACCGATGTCCCAGCTCAAGGGAATCAGGCAGGGTGTGTTTTTTTCCCTTAGTCATGAGAGGGTCAGCCTTTTTGTTCTATTCAGGCCTTCGACTGATTGGACGATGCCCACCCATACTGGGGGGAGCCCTCTGCTTCTTAGCCTGCGGATTCCAATGTGAATCTCATCCAAATACACCCTTACAGACACACTCAGAATCATGTTTGACCAAATATCTGGGCATCCCGTGGCCCAGTCAAGTTGACACATAAAATTAACCATCACACTGGGGCTTCATGTTGGCTGAAAACCTAAAGCAAGGCCTGGGTGCAGCCAGCACGCTGAAGTGTAGACCAATGAACAAGTAGATGCTGAAACAGGAAGAACCCGGTGTGACCCCTGCAGCTATGTCTGTTGCCTTTGTCCCCGGGCGCTGTGTTCCTATTTTTGAAAGTTTGTCATAGAGGAGGTTTTGTGCAGGCACAGTGTGAGATGGAAAGTGCGTGCTGGTTTAGAGACTGTCTGCTTAGCCAAATAGTTGTAGGGCCCTGGAGACAGAGGGCGTCTCTGAGGCCAGGACCCAGAGATGCCTTTCTTAGGGGCCCTTGGCATGCTCCACACAATGGAGGGAGGCTAAACGAAGGCACCTGGGAAATCTGGACAGGAAATGGGACATGACCCGGGAGGGTCAAGGTTGTCCAGCAGGTGGATGCCACGTTCAGGGCCGGCGTCATGAATGTGTGGCCTGTGCGGTAACACAGTAGAGTCGCTCCGTGCTTGATTTAATGCTCTGTTCCTCTGGGTTAGAACCTGGCAACTGAGGACCTGCTACTTTCCTTTTTCGCAGTTAAAGTATCTCAGTAAATTTAAAAGTAGAAATGTCAACCCCTCCGCCCCCTAAATCGTAACACCTTGTGTGTGGCTCTCATCCTTGCTAGAGGAAGATGGGGAGGCGTGTTAAGGGTGGGGTGGAGCCAGGAAGTGGTCGGTGGACACAGACGGTGGAGGAAGCCTAGCTCCGGGAAGTTCTAGAGGAGAAACGTGTGGGTTGCTCTGACTTGCCGGGAATTCCATCACAATTTTCCACATCCCCTCCTTGTCTGCTTTATGCCCAGCACAAGGCTTCAGGGTACAGGAAACAGCAGCATTCAAGCATTAGTGGAGAATTTTAAAGTACCTGGATTTAAGCTAGTCAGTGTACCATTTACTTGGTCAATTTTAATATAATATTTTTCCATTTGGCTTCATTACTGCATTGTAACAGTATTGTTTTCTACTAGCTTGACGGCACATGAATCATAGATTTTGTTTTAGCACAGTTTTCATGTGAAACTGAATTCTGAGAGCCAACTAACCAACGTGCAAATCTACTTTTGGAACACAACTTGTTTGTAAGCTGAGACTATGCATATTTAAAATTAGTAGAATACTGTACCGCAAAATCCCAAAGACAGTTACAAAGCAAGAATGCCCTAAATACATCCTTCGGAGAATTACAGAGGTAACCAGTCTCCATTATGGCCTCAGTAATTGGCAATGGTGACAACAGGGGATATTTTGGGTTCAGGGTGGCATTGTGCAGTTTTCAGAGTTCCTCCTTCATGTAAGGCCATGGAATTGCATTTGACTTCATGCCACTTGGTGAGGTCACTGGAACCAGCTTTTGGTGTCTATTTTGACAGTGGGGAAAACCGAGGTCCCTGAGAGAGAGATTCCCTGGCTGGTCCACAGGCCGAGGGCGTGCATGAGCTGAAGCAGCCGTCAGATCCCCGCCCCTTAAGGATTTCAGGAAGCCAAGGATGCCTCCTTGCTCAAGCAGCCCTCTTGTCCTCCCTGATCTCTGAGTATTTTCTTGCTTTTGACCGGTGCGTCTGGGCTAAGGTTTTTTGAGAGTAATCTCTACACATTTTTTGCTTCCTATATTTTCCCTCTTCCCAGCTTCTTGTCTGAACTGGGGCTCATTCCCTTTGGGAAGGATGCAGTGGGCAGGCGAGTAGAGTAACCTCTAAGTCAGACTAACTCTGTCTTCCAAAGGTCTGTGTTCTCAGGTCAGACCCAGATTGTCTAGAATAAACACAAAATGAGAAGGCTTTTCCCCAGGGTAGACAGTGTCTCCTGGGGCTGGAGGAAGTTGATCTATTTAGTAGCTGAACCTGCTAGGACATAAGCAGGAAATGGCTTTACTTTACCTTCTTTCTCTGTCTTTAAACATATTTAGTTGAATTTCCATTCCTGACTTCTTGACATCTCAAGCTTACTTTTACTTGGAGGGTGATAGACATCTAAGGCCACTTAGTTTAAAAATGCCAACCCCTCTCCCCCATCTAATCCTTAATCTCTCTGCTCAGGGCCGACATCCCAGCATCACAGGGAGAAAGGAGAATGGGCCGTCTCTTCACTCTCCCTCCTCCACCTCTCAGTCTGCTCCAGAGCAAGCAAAGGCCACTTTCCTCTCTGGTCACTGACAATTCTTCTCTTTCAGTAGACGCTCCCATTTGAATGTCTGTCCTTCTCTTTCATCTGGACATGGGGCTGAAGGCGTACGGCCAGTTCACCTCTCCAGGTGGTTCTGTGGCGATGCCCTTGAGGATGTGAATGTGTGGAAGGGAAGGCAGGAGAGATGCACGCACGGCACTCTGTGGAGGCCTGAAGGCAGAGGGCGCTGGGCTGAACTGCTTGGCATCCTCTGGAGATGAGGCTGTGCCCTAAATACGTCCTTAGGAGAATTACAGAGGGAACTAGTCTGTGCAGGGCCTGAATCTTTCCTCCAGAGAAAAAGCTGGCAACTGGAGGCCACAAGCCAGACTTAGTTGTAGAGAGAGATGTCGTGTTTAGCATGGTGCTGTGAACAACTTGAATGTCACTCCAGTTTGTCGTCAACCCCGTGCTCTTTAGAGCTTGGCCCAGTGGACCTGGCTCATGTCCACTCACAGCCTGGATCCTGGAGGCCTAGAGCATGTGACCCCGCTTGGGAAACAGGACCACAGGCTGCCATGGCCCAGATGCCCACTCCCCGAGGCACCCCGGAACAGATGCTGCAAAGGAACCCAGGTCCTGAAGAGGCCATTTGGGGACAGAGGACAAGAACTGGTTCTCCCCCACCACACATACCCTGCTGCTGTGTAACATGGGACAAGGACATTCAACATGGATAGCTCATGTTCTCCACCAGCCAGGAAGATCTGGGACCAGGAGTCAGCAACTAATTTATCACTAAAAAAATCAAATGACTTTTCTTTGCAGACTTGAGTTAGTGAGAGAAAAAAAATAGAAGGTAACAATTTAGGGCTTCCCTGGTGGCCCAGTGGTTGAGAGTCTGCCTGCCAATGCAGGGGACACGGGTTCGAGCCCTGGTCTGGGAGGATCCCACATGCCGCGGAGCAACTGGGCCCGTGAGCCACAACTACTGAGCCTGCGCGACTGGAGTCTGTGCTCCGCAACAAGAGAGGCCGCGACAGTGAGAGGCCCGCGCACCGCGATGAAGAGTGGCCCCCGCTTGCCACAACTAGAGAAAGCCCTCGCACAGAAGCGAAGACCCAACACAGCCAAAAAAATAAATAAATAAATGAATAAATTTTTAAAACTCAGCTTTAAAAAAAAAGGTAACAATTTATCAGGTTATCTTATTCCTCATGCCACCCCTCACCCATCCTTTCAAACATCTATTTTTTGTGGTCATCTTCACCATTAATCACAGTCATTGCTTTTAATGAGTGGATTTGTTGATCCATTCAGTCTTTCATCCATTTATTAAAACCAGGCACCCACCACCTGCCTGTGATAAGGACTTAGGATAAAAACAAGCGAACCATCAAAAAATAAAAATAAAAAAGTCAGAAAGCATCCCTGCCCTGGATGAGTCCACAGCTGGAAAGAGGAAAAGGTATGATCCTCAGAAACACGCTCGCCTCGGTCACAAGCAGACACATCCTAAATCATGGCCATCCTGCTTCTTAACCTAAAAGTTACTTATTTAATAGCACCTCAGTGTGATGCGGATGAACTGGTCCAATGGCCACTATCCCCTACCCTCAACCAGCAGCCCCATCACAGGACTGAGCTGAGGATGGATGGGACGCTGCACTTGACATGCTGGGCGCAGGGCCTGGCATGCGGGAGGTCCTCAGGACATAGAACACCTGGGGACTTGCAGGTTGGGTTCTCAGGCTGACCCCCAGCCTTTCCTAAACTTCATCAACCGGCTGAGCAGAGGGGAATGGAGTTGCTTATACTGGTGGCATAAAACCACAACCTACTTCTCCCTACACGGAGAAGCAGGGAAGAGTTTAAGATTACCATGATTCCAAATTCCAGGGGTGATTTATCGAAACAACTTTTATGGTATTTACTCATTTCCCAGTAATTTTGCAATCAAAGCCATTAATCAGTCCCAACATAGGATTTCCAGTAATAGAACACCGAGTTTTATGGTCATTACAGGACGGTTGCATTAAAGAAATGCTGTATTTGAGATGCAACTGCCTTGAGTGAAATCAAAGGGTTTCTCACAGAGGCTCCCATTTGAGTCAGTTGCTCTCTTTTGTTATGAGATGTCTAGGTGTCTGCACCCAAATGTGGTTTGACATTGTCAACGTGCCATTACCTCTGAATGAGGATTTCAAACACTTTTTGAAATCTATCAGCAGGAAATCAATGGCACACAAGTTACGAAAACTCATGAAGGATTCAATAAAGGAAGAATTTAGAAAGGCGCGGTTGGGTGTCAGGAAACCAGAAGGGAGAGTGCAGCTCCGGGGGCTGCTACAGAAGGAGAAAGCTTCACAGAGAAGTCTTCCTTGAGAGGACCTGGGTCCTCCAGTTGAGAGCTGTGACCTTGCCCTGAGGGAGCTAGGGGAATAAATACCCTACGTCCCTCTCCCCCACCCATCTCCTGCTCTGGTTCCCAGTTGGCTAAACCCACCTGGGCAGCAGAGGGCTAGAGAGCCCTTGATCTGCCCTTGATCTGGGTCAGCCGCCCGGGCAGAAAGCAGGAGGAAGAAGAGCAGAAGAGAGACCTGGAAGATCATCTGTCAGAGGAAGGTGTGTTTTTCAATTTTAGATACACATATTTGGGATGTAACATATAAAGGGGTTAACACTTAAACTAAAAATTAACCTAAGTGGCTGGTAAGCTGAAGTGTTGCAAAAATGCAACATGGGACTTTTAAGGCTAAAGTGTTATTTTAACTCAAACTAAATTTCAATCTAATGGGAACAAAAATATAATCACATAAAATTCACATGAACATAATGTCAGTTAATCAACACTGTGATCTGGTACCCACTGGGCCTGGGGGTGTGTGTGAGCTAAGTGGCTCTGACACTCAGGATCCAGGGGTCCAAGGCACCTGCTGTGTGTTACTCAGTCTCAGGCTGACAGCTGGTCTCCAGGGATTAGGTAGGAAGGGAATAACTATGCAGACAGGTTGTTGTGCTGCATTTCTCTGAGGCAAGAAGTGAAAATGTGGTGCCTATCTCAACACCCTCACTAGGGCTGGGCTCTGTGGCTAAGAGAGTTTCTGAGAGTCACTGTCATTTTTGACTCCTGATTGCCAAGACCTGCTGGGACCTAATGTCCAGCCAGCCCAAGTTATGACAACAATAAAAGAATTAGGGAGGCAACAAAGAAAGGCAAGAAAAGGGAAGAGTAAACAAATAGCCAGGAGCCCTGGGCCAAGGCAGAACCACAAGCAGATACAAAGAGCCACTTGAGACTATACCCAGGGAGAAACAAGGATCAGAAAAACGCGGAACTGGAAAACAGCGAGACAAGACGGCACTTAGAGACTTCCTGGGTTTTGGTAGTAAACGTGTTTATTTTAACAATTGCTAATAGCTTGGGTTTGGGCCATCAGAATCAACGCTCACTGCCCTTGGAAATACTGACAAACTCTCCAATGATGGAAATGACTATTAACCTCACTATTTATTTTTGAAATGAAGGCATATTTTATTAATGAATTTGATTAATGAGTTCTAAAGATTTTAAAAAATAGAATGTGATGAAGCAGATAAAAAGGTGGTTTTTAGAAATTTACACTTGAGTAATTAATTCTGCTTGGGGGTGGGAGTGGATAGTATTCCCTTGAGGATATATTTGAATTAGACCCCGGTGGATTTCCAGGCCAAGTGCACAGCGTGAGGCCTGGGGCACAGAACAGCACATGGGTGTGGGGCTCAGGGAGTGAGTGGTGAGGCCAAGTTCAGAGGAGGCAGGACAGGGCCAGGGCTGGAAAGACAGGCCTCTTAAAATATGAGCGTGAGACTTGCTCTTTCCACCTCATGGGAGAGTGCAATGAAACGTAGGCAGAAATGCTTCCGATATTGAGACACTAACTTGTCATCCATGCTTCTAGAGTTTTCATTAAGAAAAAAAACTCAGGCCCACCATTTTGCCAATAGGAAAACCGAGTAATATTTAGGAGATACGCAGAACTGACATAGAACATATGCAGTCATTTATGAGACAAAGTTGTATACGAAAAGATGTTCTGCCTCATATTTGTTTCCTAGCAGAACCACTGCTGAATGAGCAGACATCGTGAAGTTAGAAATTCATATGCCATATGCTAGGATGACTAGCCCTAAATCAGTCAACCTTCCATCAGGTGTTTGAGGCAATATAAGACAAGTAACTTATAATCTAGTTAGAGAGAAACATATAGAAGAATCAACAAGAAAATAACACAAGGCAGAATTTCACGAAGAGCTTAACTGGGTAGTTCTGGCTGTCAGGGTGACAGGAATTCAGAGACAGGCCCGGGTGGGGTGTTGACAGATTCTCAGGGAAGTCAAAAGAGATGCCAGCTAAGCCTGGAAGGATGGAAAGAATCTGAACAGTGCAAAAGACGTCAGGGTCTGGAAGAGTTAGTACTAATTCTCAGAAGCCATTGGTTTCTGAAATGTTTGGGTCAAATGAGAAAGAAGCTCTTGGTGACTTCAGCCCCATAAAGTACCACTAGAGCATCATCCAGACGCCAGCTTCATTCCTCCTGGGAGCTGTCAGGGATGATAAACAAGAATGACGCCGTCTGTTGCTGGTGAGGATGCTGATGCCAACAATAGCAATCGGGGTTGCCTGATGTTGACACTTTCTGGATTTTTTTTTTTTTTTAATCACAACCAAAAAGTATCAAAACAGCCACAGATAACTCAACAAAACATTTATGGAATAAATAATACACAAAGTCTTCTAGAAAATTGAAGAGGAGGGAATACCTCTAAACCCAATCTATGAGGCCAGTGTTACCCTAATACCAAAACCAAACAAAGAAATGACAAGAAAAGAAACTACAGACGAATTATGAACACAGAGGCAAAAATTCTTAACAAAATTTTAGCAAATCAAATCCGACGATATACTAAAAGGATAACACAACCTAACCAAGTGGGATTTCACCCAGGAATTCAAGATTGGTTTAACGCTCAAAAAGTACCCAATCTAATTCCTCATATTAACAGACTAAAAAGAAAAACTATATGATGACCTCAGTAGATGCAGAACAAGCATTTAACAAAATCCTACTTCTGTTCCTGATTAAAAACTCTCAGCGAACTAGGAATGGAAGACAACTTCCTCAGCTGATAAATGGCAGCTATGAAAACCCCACAGCTAACATCAAACCTAATGATCAAAGATGAACGCTTTCCCCCTGTGATCAGGAAAAAGACAAGGGCGTCTGTTCTCATCCTTTCTGTTCAACATTGCACTGGAGATTCTGGCCAGTGCAATAAGCAAGAAAGAAGGATCAAAGCTTTGAGTGGCTCAGACCTGACACTGGAAGAGGGACCGGGTCCTCCAGGAATGCCTCTGATGTCCTCCAGCACACGACCAGACATCTGATAAGTTGTTGACTCAAACCAGCTTGGCCACTATGTAGCTGTGAGACCTTAAAACATCCCCTCCCTCCCCTCCCTCTGCCTTTGGATATTATTTCATTTTATTTTTAATTCTCTTAGAGTTTCAGGTTCCTAAGTGATGGAATGGGCATAATAGCCACCCACTGCAGATTTGTTGTGAAGACTAAATGGAATAAGCATACGCGTAAAATGCAAAGGGCCATTCCAGCATCTGGCTTTGCTACATTCATGCTGAGTAGCAAGGGGAACTATGTGATCTGCTAAGAATGCAGGCTGGTAGGTGTGAGGGTTTGGGATTTGAGGAGCAAAGTGTAGAGTAGGAAGGGCTGGGGCTGGAGGTATGGGCCCAGACAGGAGCAGGCTCTGGGGCAGCCAGCTGGAGCTGTGCCTCTTTTTCTCCTGGGAGGTGGGGGTGGGGTGGGGCATGGCGGCCAGTGGGAGGAAGGGATGGGGACTCCGGAGCCCTGGATCAGACCTGTTAGCAGGTCTCCTCCTTAATGCTCGGCCCCCTTTGCTGACCTTCAGAAGCTCCCTCCACCCCTAGAGGCTCCTCCTAATTCAGAGGAAAGTGATCTGATGAAAATAAGCCACAGTGGGACACCAAGGGTGGTGACTCAACACTTGACCTCTTCTGGGAGCATCTGCTTTTTAAAAGAGCCCCAGGACGAAGGCAGTGCCTAAAGTGACTCACCAGGAGCGTGGGGAGGGCGAGGGCTGGGCTCCTGCCCATGAGATATTTTAGGTCGTGTTCTTCTGCACCGAGTCCCCTCCTCTCAGACTGAGTTGACTGCCTGCCTGCCCTGTAGCAGGGGCCGGGGGAAGAGACCTCAGGAGAGGATGAGACAACTTAGCCAGAGGAAGCACCATGAAGGGCAAAGGTGAGGATGCGGAGAGGAAGGATAGATGTGTCTGTTTCACCGTCCATAACTGGTCGGGTGAGGAGGACTCAGTGATACAAAAGCCAGCCAGGCTGCCCAGCCACAGGGGAGTGGCCAGGAGGGCCGGGGGCTAAGGAGGGCGACACAGGCGTGTTTACGGCATGTGTGCATTTGTCAGTGCGCAGCTGCGCATCTGGGCAGGTGGGAGGAAGCAGATTTCCATCGCTCTTAGAATGAGCACCCGATCAGGTCTTTGTGTGAAGGAGACAAACCTTTAATTGAAGAATCATGAACCACTGCGCTCCAGATCTGGGAACAAACACTTGCCCCGTGAGACAGCTGCTTCCAACAGCGGGGAGCTGCAGGGCCTTGATCCGTCCACCACTCAGCTCGGCCAGTCCTCCTGCATACCTTGCATGGTTTTGAGAAGCTGTGTCACTTCTCAACGTGTGACAGGTGTGGCATGGATCTAAGGTGTGGATCCTGGGAGCTTTAACTGTAGAAAACAATGAGGAATAAAAGAGTGTTTTAATCCTCTTTGGTTGTGATCTTTTTTAAAAAATCCAGGAAGGATGACAACTGATAATTGCTTCAGCTCTTGTTATCATCAGTAACGATAGTTCTAGCGGTCCAATATCCAAACCCCTTCCTGAGTTTGGGGGCCCCTTCCCTCTACAGAAACTGAAAATGCCAGGTCCTCCTTCTCCAAGTCTCTCTTGCAGCTCAGGCCTGAGTACAGCCACAGGCTCCATCCACCCAAAGACCGAGCTCAGACTTTGATGCAGTGGAACGTCAAAGGCAGGAGGGTGACTGAGGTGATGGCAGCCACCTGCCTTGCCCGGGCATAGAGGAGGTTGGTGCGTGTTGCCAAGCAGTGAGGTGACTCGCCCACAGTGGCCCAAGCATTGCCTCGTCCTGGGCTCATTTTGGACTCGGACCGTTTGTTCTGGTAGCTCAGCCGTGCTGCCTGGAACAAAATAACAACCACTCTGGGCCCAAGAACTCTTCTTGCAAATGTCTCTTGCTCATTTGCCACCCGCCTTTCCTAAACCCTTCAGCGGTCAGTGTCCTTGCTCCAGTTTAACCTCTGCACTTGAAGCCGGGCATCGATGGCCCACGTGTATACATCTGTTGTTTAGCGTCCACCCAGAGCTGGTCCTGGGCCTGGCACAGGGAGACACCAGAAAGTACATGACGAATGAAGCACTTCTTATGAGAATCACAAAATGAGCCAAGAGTGTTAAAGATGAAAGCGGTCTTAGAGATCAGCTCTGCTTCAGAAATGAGGACTTCATGGTCCAGAACGATTTCACGCTTCACATGAGGTTTCCCTTTAGCATGATTTCTGCCACACTCCACTGCTTCCTACTAGGGGCATTTATTTGGCAAACACAGTAATTCATTATAAAGTTCAATGAAAAGTTCCTTGATCATTTGGAGTAATTGGAACTCTTATTTGCTGCTGGTGGGAAGGTAAATTGGTACAATCTCTTGCCACAACTATTGGCAGGATTTATTAAGCCATAGCCTATGATCCAGCAATTCCATTCTTGGGATTAATGACAGAAATGTGTACATGAGTGCATCAAAAGATATGTACAATGTTCATAGCAGTGTAATCCAACAGAACCCCAAAATCCTGGAAACCACTTAAATGTCCAGCAGAGGAATGGATACATTGTAGTGTATTCTCACAATGGAAAACTACACAGCAATGAAAATGAAGCATGGCTACATGACTCGAAGATGAATCTTTGAGTAGTGGGGAGTACAGGGGATTGGCAATGGGCATAGAACAGGCGACTTTAGAGGCACTGATGATGTTCTATTTCTTGAAGGATTACCAGGTGTTTACTCTGTAAAAATTCATCTCACTGTACACTTATGATTTGTGTACTATCTTATGTGAGTTATGCTTTAATAAAAATGTTTATTTTCTAAAAATCTCTGAAAACCCAGGTAAACAAGATTGGTTAACCCATTTTAGAGATGAAGCCAAAAGAATTTATAAGATTAAAAAAAAGAAAAAAGGTCTTTGATTCACCAAACTAAATCAAAGTCCATACATTGAAGCACATGGCCCTGGTCCCTGAATGCTCAACCAAGGCCTCACTCACGGGCATCTGTGATGATTTTAGACATACTTCTAATACCTTTGGGGATCTGTCACTTTAGTCCACAGCATATCAAAAACAGAAAATCTGCTAAGTGCATGGATGTGCTAGGAGAGAAGTCTAAAGCCAACACTTTAATGGCAGAAATGAAAATCAGAAGGCAAGAACTCCAACTGCATATTGGTCAGGGCCATTTAGTACAGGGAAAATGCCTTATACACCAGCTACAATTCATGAGAAGTTCCTTGTCTTAGAGAAGAGTACAAATGTTCAGATGTTCAATTCATACTGACGATTCCCAATCCTTACAAAAAGTTCAGATCCTTAGTGTAGTAGGTGGAGAACCAAATAGATCATTTCAGAAATTGCTCCACAACAGGATCAGAGAATTGCAGAGGTGAACACGGGCTAAGGCAAGAGGCCAGGAGCCATTCTGCACACAGGTCCAGGGATGGGCTCAGAGCAGCCATGGCAGAGCTGGGGGGTGTGGGGTGAGGGCGTCCAGGAGCCCTGAGAGAAGCGAGATGGAGGCCAGGGCAGCTGGACTTGGTCAGGATCCATTCAACATTCAAGGGTGCCCCAGTAAGAGTTAAAAAGAAAAGATAACGAGACCGGTCATAGGGCATCATAAGTAGTTTGAGATTTTATAGAATGTATAGTTTTCTAAAAAAGTGTGAGCGCCATCACACTTTCCATTTCTTGCTCTTCTAAACAATGGCAGGTGGAAGCCTCATCAGCAAGCCAGGCTTCCTTGGACAAGGCTGGGGTGGAGGCTTCTGTGCCCTGCAGGCCTCTGGGCCTCCCCAGTGGTCCACCGATGAGGAAGGTGGCCGATGCTCTTCCTTTGCCTGGAATGGGTTTCCCTCCCTCCGCCGGCCATGCGCTTTTCTGGCCCTGCCCCTGTCCCCAGGGCTGGGCACACTCTGGGACCTGGGCTGGTTGGTTCACCTGCCTTGGGGCAGGAACAGCAATGTCTTGTGAAGACGTGGAACAAAAGGCCCCTGAGAGGAGGCCTCAGCTCCTCAGAGTCTTCTGAGGATTTCTTTGCAGGCTTAGAAAATGAACATCACCGAGTCTCCATGTCATCACTGTTTTATTCCACAACCAACTGTCCCCAAAGCTTTTGGACTGACTGTCTCCACTACTATCTCAAAGTACAAGTACAGCAGACGGAAAAATAAATGTCACGTGTGAATGAAAGCAAACAAAACTCAACAACGTAGCGGCAGAATTAGGAACAATGATACAGGGGAAAAACTGAAGCAGGCTGACAGTTCAAGAAGGGAGGTGTTGTCACAGCCTGGGGATTAGCAAATTTGAGGTTTGCAGAGAGCAAAATAGGGAGGGAACCTCAGAGATGGCAGAATTATAGTAATTACAATTGTTTTCTTTCTCTATAATATGCACAAAGAGTAAATGTTAAAATAATAATTCATTTTAAGTAATGGGTGGGGCCTCAAGAGACAAGAGAAGGACCAGTGCTCAGAGGGGGTTTACAGGGGCAACAAGGATGAGGAAAACACCATCCCGGGAGCATGATCCTGGCTCTCAGAATTAAAGGGAAGTACCCCACTATTCGGGGAGAACTTTGTCAGCGTTTGGGGGCCACATTTGTAATGTTAAATTAGTGTTTATAGAATAGGCATGGCTTTAAGGAGTAATTCCAGTAAGCACAGGGGCCCTTAAAACGATTTTCTCTCATTCAGACTCTGCAAAGCAATATTAACTGTTGAGGTCAAAATTCAGAGAGGAGATTGCGTGAGCCTGGAGCCGCCAGGTGTGACTGCGCGGGAGGTGCAATGCCTGACTCAGTGCCCGATTCGAGGGGTCGCCATCACGTTGTCGTTGATGTAGAAGGTGCATCTGGAGTTGAGCTGTGCGCAGCCTGCCCACGGGTACATGGCAGCCACAGCAGGCCCGTGGCGCGGCCAGTTTCTTCTGAAAGTTTCCTTATCTGTCCTTTCTCATGATACTATTGAACGTTGCCTTTCCCAAACTTTCCTATGACCCTTCCCCAAGCCTCTGGCCCCCACCCACCACAGAGCAGAAGATGTCACCTCCCCTTCCTGGAGAAACCCTGGCTAAAGGATGGAAGTCACGTTAACTTCCTGCCACCTCATCTGAATGCGGCTCTCCACCTGGACCCACCTTTGCCTGTCTTTCCCCCGACCCCCTAGCTGCAGGGGCAGCAGCGGCCTGCCCCTCACGTGTGCTCCTCACCGAGGCCTTCTCAGGACACAGCCCACAGTAGCAGGCGAGTCCCTGGCCTGCACAAGAGGGACCTCTCCTGGCCATGCCCTTCTGCTCCCAGTGGAGGGAGGGACACACGTCCACCCTAGTTCTTGCCACCCCCCTTCCTGAACGTGCTCTGGATACCGGGGACCCCAGGACCTCCTGCCCAAATGGCCCCAGATGGCCTCTGTGGGCCTCGTCCCTGGGTTCCACGTGTACAGCCCCAGGCCCAGGCATGGTAGAGAGGCGGCTGTTTGTGAGGGTCAGGGAGAAGACGGGCAGGTTTCCACACATGTGCACACGTGTAGCCTCATGATGCCCGGTGCAGCAAGGGCTGAAAGGGAGGGGGCCCGGCGCTGGCATGGCTGTCTGCATGCCACCACGTCCACAGCAGAACTCCACGGAATCTGAGAATTCTAAATTGAGCTCTGGTCTTCTGAGTTGTGAAGGTATGTTTGCTGAGGTAGAAGGGTAGAAGGTATCTTATTTTACAGTTCATTAGCTTGATTTGTGCTTTAAATAGCAAGACACGTGGTAAGTAGGCCTCCATTTGTATTCTTGCCCTGGACTCTGCAAATGTTAGCGTCAGGCCTATTTTCAATTTCTCTCTTTCCCCCCTTTAAATATTTCCATGCAGCTGTCAGGTGAAAAATTAGCAAACAACTATGTGAACCAGGGCCCCTCCCCACCCCTCTCTGGCCTGAGTTCCCTCCTAGACAAGGATCGTTTAAACAATAAGGCCCTCCGCAACCATCACTAGGGTCTGCAAGGCTCGGGAAAACAGGGATGAAGAAACTGCCTCTGTCCAAGTGAGCCTACAATCCGCATGACATAACGTGTCCTGTGATGGAGGAAACAGGCCGCTGGGAGCGCCTCCTTGGGGGACATCGCACTTGGTTTAAAGGTGGGAACTGAGATCAGAGAAGGTTCCTGAGAGGTGATGTCCAAAGAACAAATCCAGACAAGATTGTGATCATCTCTGAGGGGCTCCATCAGCTTCTGGTTGCAGTGGGGCTAATTCGGCCTGCACATCCCTACGGAACAGGCACTGCACGCTCGGCTCCTCTCGTGGCGGCTGTGGGTTGGGGATTCTGAGGGTCTTGACTGCAGCTTCAATGTTACTTCACATCATCAAGGAGTCCCATACCAACTGGAGCAGCCACTGTTCATACAGTGAGCAACGCCCATCATACTTCGCACAAGTTATCAAGAGAAGGGGGCAGTGTGTCTTCCATCCAATAGCATGATCCCAATACCCACTACTTTTCCTGAAATTGATGAGACAATTGAGTAGATGCTTTACATCTCAGGTGAGATGGGGTAGCTTAACAACCACATTAGAGTTGACCCTTGAACCACATGGGGGTTGGGGACCCACCCACATAAAACTGAAAATCTGCGTATAACTTTACAGTCAGCCCTCCAGATGCACGGTTCCACATCCGTAGATTCAACCAGCCAAGGATTGTATTGTACTGTAGTATGTATTTATTGAAAAAAATCCTTGTGTATGTGGACCCATGCTGTTAATTTATCTCCAGCAATAGATACGGAAGCACGTGAGCCACACCTGAGGCAGTGCACGTGGAGTCCCTGCCTGTGCCCCTGGTGTGCAGTGATGGTGCCGCCAAGGTGGATGTGGAACACGTTTCTCCCCAGCCCAAAGCTTCTCCTCCTTGAGTGGATGTGCTCCAGCGTTTCTCTCACCCTCGTCGTTGCTAATCATCTGTTGCTGCTCTGCCACTCAATCCTTGAGGACTCTGGCAACTGCCCACAGGGAGTTTCTGTCCAGCGGAAAAGACAAATCTATTGTCTCTCTTCCCCTGCTAGACTGGGGGCTTCCTGAGAGCAGGGACTATTCTGTTTTGTTTGTCCTCGTCTCTATCCTCGGGACTGGGCATTCTACAACTGCTTAATTGATAGCAGATGACTAAGAGTGATGGGAGCACAGGAGTTTTAACCAAACCAGAGGGATGGGGAAGGCTAAAATAATAGCATGTCAGCCAAGATAGGAAAAGTGGGTGGAAATAAATGAGACCCCAGGAGGGTGGTTTGGGGAGAAAAGCAGCTTCCAGGCAGAAGCAGTAGCAACATGGGTAAAGGCCCTGAGGGAGGAGGGAACACAGCTGGTTGGTGGAACTGACAAAAGTGAACACTGGACTGGAGTGCAGAGAGCTGGGTGAGAGGCAAGGTTGGAGAGGTGGGTAGCTCTCTGAAGGCCTGTGAATCCATGTTGTGGACGTTGGACTTCATTCTAGGGAACATGGAAAGCCACTGAAGGGTTTCAAGTAGAGGACACGATCGAAACATTGCACATCTGTATTGTTGAAGAGGTCATATGGAATTGTATGTGGGAAGTGGGTTGGAGGGACCAGAGGTGAACCAGAAAGATAAAAAGGCAACGTAGGAGTCCTCAAGGGAGATGATGGTGGCTGGAGTGGGGTTATAGTGCGGAGGTGACCGAAGGGGAGGAGTCAAGGATGACACCCAGGTTTCTAGTTTGAACAACTGGTGAATAATGGTGGCATTTGCTGAGATAGGAAGTGCTGAAGGGGTGTGTTTGGAGGAGCAAGGAGGAGGATGAATTGTTTTTGCCAAGCTGAGTGTGAGATGCTGACTGTGATAAGCATCTGAATTTACATCTAGGCAGGGAATTTTATATCTGGCTATGCACCTTTGGAGAAAGATCCAGATAAGAGATGCAAATCTGAAAGCGATCTGCATTTACATATATATATATATATTTTTTTTTTTAAGTTTTGGCTGCCTCGGGTCTTCGTTGCTGCGCACAGGCTTTCTCTAGTTGTGGCGAGGGGGGGCTACTCTTCGTTGCGGTGAGCAGGCTTCTCATTACGGTGGCTTCTTTTGTTGCGGAGCATGGGCTCTTGGCACGCGGGCTTCAGAAGTTGCAGCAGGTGGGCTCAGTAGTTGCGGCACGTGGGCCCTAGAGTGCACGGGCTCAGTAGTTGTGGCTCACGGGCTCTAGAGCACAGGCTCAGTAGTTGTGGTGTGTGGGCTTAGTTGCTCCACGGCATGTGGGATCTTCCCGGACCAGGGGTTGAACCTGTGTCCCCTGCATTGGCAGGTGTATTCTTAACCACTGCGCCACCAGGGAAGTCCCTGATCTGCATTTAGATGGTACCTGAGGCCCCATGAGTTGGTGAAATGTCTGGGGAAAGTATAAACTGAGGAGGGCAGAGGGCCTTTGACCAAGCAACAAAGAACTCTCGATCTGTAAGGACTGAGAAGGAAGAGCTGGTTCCAAGCCTGGCTGATCATTAGAATCACCTGGGAAACTTAAAAAATGTATATCTGCTGGGGAGGATGTGTCTACATAACCTATATATATATATTTTTAATTTTATTCATTATTATTTCTTTTTTTAAATATTTATTTATTTGGTTGTGCTGGGTCTTTGTTGCGGCATGCAAACTCTTAGTTGCAGCATGCATGTGGGATCTAGTTCCCTGACCAGGCATTGAACCCGGGCCCCCTGCATTGGGAGCACGGAGTCTTAACCTCTGTGCCACCAGGGAAGTCCCACTTAACCTATATTTTGAAAAAACTATAGTATGATTAGAAACCATTTGGTAGAAGAAAAAAACTGTCAAAGAGAGGATCAGTGGTTAGGAAAAAAGGAAAATAAAAGAATGGTGATGTTCCAGATGCCAAGGGAAGGAGTTCGGGAAGAAAGGGATTAGGCAAAATCAGGACTGAATTTTCCGCTGGGAAGCCAGATGGTGAGACACCCACTTGTCAGATTCCTCTCTAGTAGGGGATTGGTGTTTGAACTCAGTAAAATTTACTAAGGGATTATGGAAAGGTGCCCAGCAGAACACCCTGTGTTCAATGCCCTCATACAGGCATGCACAGGGTGGGTGCAGGGGAAGGGGAGGGAAAGGAAGGTGCATCAGGTGGCAGGGAGCTTTTCATTGGAAGTAGCATCTGAACTGCAGCATTCCTAGGATAGGAAATAATGGGAAAAAAACTATGATGAGTTAAGAGAATGATGTACACTCTAGGCAAGAGTTAGTCCCTGGCTGCAGGGACTTAAGTGTTGGGAATGGAGCAAGAAAAGGGGTCAGAGCCCAGTTATTAAGGACCTTATATGCCAAGGTAAAAGAGCCCTGAAGAACGTAAGAAAGTAAGTGGCACGATTAGATTTGTGATTTAGTTAGCCCATTCTGGCAGCCAATGTGAAGGATGGCCTGGGGTCAGGGAGAATTAGGAAAAGATGGAGGCTCAAACTTCCATCAAGAGGCTGTGACACAATATTGTAAATCAACTATACTCCAATATAAAATAAAAATTAAAGTAAAAAAAAAGAAATTAAACAAAACAAAACAAACAAGAGGCTGCAAGAGGTGTCTTGCAAGGATCCAGATGAGGGGTGATGGATTCACCAGGATAGGAAGAGAAGTGAGTGGGTAGCTGACTGGAATGAGAAGAGAGTGGACCCAGAAAGCCAGGATCAACACCTAATTTCTGGCTAGGTGAGTAGTTGGTGGGAGATGTCAGTCTTTGAGATAAGGAATAAGGAAGACTAGATTTAGGGGAAGATAGGGGTGGAGAATGGAGTACAGGAGGGAACATTTCAACACTGGTAGGTATTCCTTTCTCCAAAGGAGAAAAGATGTCAGTAACATTATTACTGGTTTCCTATTCTCTTTCTCTCACCTGTAAGTCATTCTGCAGCCTATTTCCTTCAAGTATCCAGATTCATAAATACTACTTTCCTTTATCAGAACACAGAAGCTTCAACCAATTACTGCAAGGGGTTTTCATTTTTTAATTACTTCATTTAAAAAATACTTATAATGTACCAACGACTTGCAAGGCACTCATGAACCTGGGAAAGAAAAGTAAGCAAAACATAACAGGCCTTCCCCTTTTAGAGCTTACTTTCTAGCAGAAACCAAATAAGAAATGAACCAACCAATTATAAACCATGTAATTTACGTCATGAAGATTGGAAGAAGTATAGAGTATCATGTGGCAAATAACAAGAGGGAGGGGTGTTCCACTGAAGTTCATAAATAGGCTTTAGCAGATTTGTGAACTGCTGAACTCTGTATGTAAGATTTTGTCTGTGCCTGTATAATTTGGGGGGGGGTGCAGAAGGGGGAGCTGAGATGCTCAAAGAGGTCCGTGACCCCTTCAAGGTTAAGGACCACTCTACCCTTCAAATCCATCTGGGCACCAGGGTACACAAACTTCTGCGCGACAAGTTCGCGACCAAGGGGAATGCTGGCAGTCTGGCGGTCTGTCTAGTCCACAGAGAATGACCTTACCTTTACACTTAGAGACATCAAAAGCGATCAATCTTCTGACTTAACGTGAGAAGAGACAACGTGGTGATTAACTTTTTTAAAAATCCAGTTATTTTAAAAAGATCACGGGATGTTCTAATCCTCAATCCCTGGGGACGTCCAAGCACGTGCCCGGGTCCGAGCGCGTGAGCAGCAGCACGCCGCCCGCCAGACGCCCACCCGCCCGGAAGGAAGAGACAGCTCCGAGCTCCGCCTTTTAGATTTGGCCGAGAGAAGTCAACGAAAGCTGTCGGAGTCCAGGCCGGGTTTTCAAAAGCATTAAGACGGAAGTAACGGCGGGCCGGAAGTTGCAGGGCCTGCACTGGGACCGAAGTGGGGAGGGGGGTAGGAGGAAGACTCGGGGTAGGAATGGCGGCTCAAATTCCAATTGTGGCCACCACTTCCACTCCGGGGATAGCCCGGAACAGCAAGAAGAGGCCGGCCAGTCCTTTCCATAACGGCAGCAGCGCCGGGGGCTATACCGCCAGTAAGAAGAAAAAGGTGTCCGCCTCCGGCTTTGCGCAGGTACGCTGTCACACCCCTAGTCTGCGCGTTGCCGGGGCGGAGAGCGCGTGCGCCGGGCTGCGGGGCCGGGCACTGGGAGGCGGGGCGCCTCGCGTGGGCGGGGCCATGCAGTCGTACCTCTTGGGGGAACGCAGGTGTCTGGTGCAAATGAAACATTTTTTCCCCTTAGTTTGCATACGTGGAGTTTGGTTAAAGAACGATCCGCGTTGCATTGTCCATGAGGAGAACTGGGGAGGTGGGGAGGTTGTTATTGCCTTACTAGTAGAGACGCCCCTTCCCGTCGGGGTCGCGATTAGAGCGAGGCTTGGGACTTTTCTTTATGTGAGTTTCAGTCAACCAGAAGTTCTCCTCTCTCACCTTCGTCCATTCTGCAGACATTTACCGAGTGCCTGTGAGGTGCAGAGCGCCCTAATAAACCGTGTGGAGGAACACAAAGATGTATCGATACAGATGATTTCCCTCATCCTCAGAAAAGTGCTTTTTTGACCCTCAGTTTCCCTGTCCCAAAGTGCATTTGGTCTTACCTCATGCGGTTGTTATGAGGATTCAATAAGATCATGGCCCTAAGCTCGGAGCACAGCGCCTGGCACAGACTTCACAGCATCTGGGCGATCGGGGCTCCGCAATTCCAGCAAAGAATTTTCAGCAGAAGAGTAGCTTGGTTGATGAGTGTTTTTCTTGGCTGCTGCATTTTATTTAAAGCAATGAGAAAGGAAAGATGTACTGTGTTATTTTGTGCTCTCCAACACATGGCGTGGCATCCTAAACCCAGAACGACATTCTAGAGATATTAACTATCTATGGCTTCCTTCGTCGATAATTGGTAGTGCATTTTTTCCTTTTAAAATACTTTATTGATGTATGATTTGCATACAGTAAAATGCCCAAATCTTAAAAGAGTACTGATCAATGACTTTACATATGTATCCACTGATGTGGCCAGCATCCAGATTAAGATAGAGAGCATTTCCAAGAGCCCCAGAATATTCCCTGGTGACCCTTTCCAGTTAGTACTCTCTTCCCTCCCTGCCAGAGGTAACCAGTACTCTGACATCTCTCCCCATAGATTGACTTTGCATTTTTGAGCAGAATATAAATGGAATCATACAGAGCATATTCTCTTGTGTCTGTTTGGATTTCTCTGTGAAAAAATGTTTGTGAGAGTTATTCATTCATTCATGTTATTACCTGTATCAGTACATAGAGTATACTGTGTAAATATACCACAACTGATGAACATTTGAGTTATTTACAGTTTTTGCTCTTATGCATAAGCTGTTCTGAACATTCCTAAAAATCTGGGTAGATACATGCTTTCATTTCTCTTGGGTAAATGGGTAGTAGTGGAATTGCTGGATCATAAGGTAGACACACATTGAATTTAGAAGTTGTTAAACAGTATTTCCCAAAGTAGTTGCACTATTGTGCATTCTGAGTAGCAGAGTATGAGAGTTCCAGTTGCTCTACAACCTCAACAATACTTGGCATCAGGTCTTTAATTTTAGCCATTCTGATGGTTGTGTCATGGTACTTCTTTCTTTTAATTTTTGTGTCTCAGATTACTAATGATGTCATCACTATTTAATTTGCTTTTGACCATTCCGATATCTTCTGTGAAGTGCCTGATTTTTTTCTCATTGTGTTGTTGTTTTTTGGGGGTTTTTTAAATTGTTAATGTATAGGAGTTCTTTATAGTTGGAGTCCTTTGCCAGATATATGCATTGCAAGTACTTTCTCCCAGTATGTGCACGGTGCATGTTGATATCCAGCTGTGCTGAGACCAAGGAATGTAGTCAGTACATATTGGGAGGAATGACTGTTTTGACCCTAAAGGTAGCATTGATCATCAGCTCTCCCACAGCAGGCTTCAGAGAGTGGACGAATGACTTCAGGACGCTGGGAATTCCCAGTAACCCAGCTTGGTGGAAATCACAACTCTGGTGGTCTTAGAGCTCTCAGTGAGGGGAAGGGCTGCCTAGGTACTCCCTGTGGGTCTTCTCCATCTCATCAGCCTCAGCGAATCCTCAGGCTAGAAAGAGAAGGGCATTCCCTGGAATAGTGAATTCTTTTCTTTGTTCTCCTCTTCCCAGCTGGCATTTAACTAATGAGGTATATAGCCAGTTACCTGACTCCCACCCTCAGCATCTCATGAAGAAGGAAAAAAACTTGGCTTCTATCTCCAGAAAGGAGTCTTAGTTGTTTTTTTTTTTTTTTTGCTGCTCTAACATAGCATTCCATCCTAGTTCCCTTGTCCACAGAAAATGCAGACATTTGTGCAATGCTGCCCTGAGGGCTGTCTGGAATCTTCCTGAATTGACCCTTATCTGTGTCCCCTCCTCAGCCTTTCTGTCCCGTTTCAGTTGAGCTCAGTCAGCAAGAATTTATTTCTGTTATGTCTCCAGCAGTATGCTTAAGACATTTCAAGGGATTATAGCTTGTCCCTGCCATCCCAAAATCCTTCCAGGAGGAGAGAATGACCTACACATATTGTATTAGTTTTCTACTGCTGTCGTAACGAATGACCACAAATTTAGTAGCTTAAATAACACCCATTTATTAGTTCCTGGTTCTGTAGGTCAGAAGTCCTGGCACAACAAGACTGGTTTAGTTCCCTGCACAGGGTGTCACCAAGCTGAAACCAAAGAGTTGGCCGGGCTAGTTTGTTGCCTGGATGCTCTGGGGGAAAATCTTTTTTTGAGGCTCATTCCGGTTATTGGCAGAATTCAGTTCTTCGCAGTGGTAGGGCTGCGGCCCCTGTCTCCTTGCTGTTGATTTGTCACTGTCCACACTCCTAGCCACGTGGCCTCCTCCATCTTTATTTATTTATTTATTCATTACTATTGGAGTATAATTGCTTTACAATGTTGTGTTAGTGTCTGCTGTACAACGAAGTGAATCAGCTATATGTATACATATATCCCCTCCCTCTTGGACCTCCCTCCCACCCTCCCCCCTTCCCACCCATCTAGGTCACCACAGAGCACCCGGCTGAGCTCCCTGAGCTATACAGTAGGTTCCCACTCGCTAGCTATTTTACACGTGGTAGTGTATATATGTCAATCCCAATCTCCCAGTTCATCCCACCCCCTTTCCCCCCACCCCCTGTCCACACTTCCATTCTCTACATCCGCATCTCTATTCCTGCCCCACAAATAGGCTCCTCTGTACCCTTTTTCTAGATTCCACATATATGCCTTAATATATGATATTTGTTTTTCTCTTTCTGACTTACTTCACTCCGTATGACAGACTCTGGGTCCATCCATGTCTCTACAGATGACCCAATTTCGTTCCTTTTTATGGCTGAGTAATATTCCATTGTATATATGTACCACATCTTCTTTATCTGTGAAGCCAGCTATGGAGAATCTCTTTTGTGTCTAATCTCTCTCACACCTCAAATGTCTCTGACTTCTCTTGTCTCTGGCTCTGAACCAGCTTTAGAGAGCTTGTGTGATTAGGGCAGGCCCACCAGGATAGTCTCTTGTTCAAGATCAGCTGACTTGAGACCTTAATTATATGTCAAATATAAGATATATATTGCAAACCCCTTAACTATATCTCAGATCCCTTCACAGTGGTACGTACATTAGTGGTGCGTTTGCTTAAAAATGGGGAGAAGGTGTGTGTACACCAGAGGCCGGGAATCTTAAGGGCCATCTCTGAATTCTACCTATCACATATCTGAAACAATTAGGAAAATCTCGTCATTTCTAACCACGTCCCAAAGCCGATTATAGGTCTTCTTTGGTATTGGTGCCTTAGTGGTGGGACACAGGAAGATGAGGATTCAGCGTAGGTGATGGTCATCAGAGAAGGAGAGGTGGGGAGGGAGAAGAGGGACTAGAGGTGGCCTTTGAGGGATGGTGGGTTTGGATGGAGAAGGCCTTCCGGAGTCGGCACTGTGTACATGTATCAGATTGCTCAAGGTTTCATCAGTGAGAAATGAGTGGTTTTTTTAATATAAATGATTGTAGTTCTTGAGTTAAAAGGGACTTTAGAGATCTTTCAGTATCTAAATTTCAGTAGTTTCCGCTATTTTGTATCTTACAAAAAAGCAGTGTCTGTAAAACTTTCATGGGATTTAAAAATTTACAAAGGACATTTACATAGACATTAGAGTGCTTTTTGAAATTGGTGAAAATAACTCAATGGATTCTTAAGGTGGGTTTTACTTTCCAGAATGTGCATGCTATTTCTAAAGTAAAATTGAGTGACTAGATGAAATTTAAAGGGCTTTCTGCTTGGAAGTCCTCAGGGGTTGAAGGGAATATTTTTGATCTAAAAGTATTCTGAGCAAAGCATTTATAGACGTCTCCTTTATGTCAGCCCTAGAAAATGGTATTAAATAGTTTAATAGGACTAAAACAATATTGTTTTATTATTCCATCAAGATGAATCGTTAGTTCAGCAGAAATTATTGATGTTTATGCTTGCTAAGTTGTACAGATTGTCACAGAATTACAATTCTGTGTTTGGATTTATATTTTCAGTGTAACTAATATAGTTATTGATTAATTACTTCATAATCTGGAAAGTGCCATCTCCCATCCATTCTGGTCATGATGTTTTGAAAATGATTAGTGTTAACTTGGGTTGGAGAACAGATACACTGTGCTGTGCTAAAGTGAAAGAAGTCATGATAAATAATAATAATATTTATTGGGCATTTAGTGTGTACCAAATGTTGTTCTACGCACTTTCTAAGTACTATCTCATTTAATTCTCTGTGAATTGTTATTCTACAGGTAAAAAGACAGGAGCATAGAGAGGTTAAGTAACTTTTCCATGGTCACACAGCTAACAAGTCGTAGGGTCAGTATTGGGACCGAGACAGACTGTCCAGAGTCCACATTTTTTTTTCTTGACTGCCTCTCTTAATATCACTCTTACCACTCTGTACCTTAGAAGATGTAATTGGATCTCTAATGTAACCAAATCCAAGGTGCAGAGAAAAGCTTTGGGAGGGGATTTTATTAGCTCAATACAGGGCATTATAGACTTTCCAAGTGCCTATTCAAGTTAATAAAATCTACAGAGAAACCTAATTGACCTATAGACTGAGTGTTACCTAATAGGCTGATTTGTGATGGTGAAGCAGTTAGCAAAGCATCTAAATAAGTTGAGAGGCAGCAGTTGCTTCTTTAGAAGGTTAGTGCAGAGTGCAGGTGATGGTAGAATCTACTGTAATTGGAGGCATCCAGAGAACACTGGACTGATTTGATTTATTCATCTAAAAAATAATCATTCTACCCCACCTTTTAAAAAAATCATGATAATGTTAGTTTTCTTTTTTCTATTTTAAAGTGGACACAAAACGTCAGCCAGTCTTCTTCCTGCACAATTACTATAATTTGTGTTTCCTACGTGTTGATATAGTTTTTCATAAACTATATGTGGTGTGTAACATTGCATGCCCTGCTTTTCACTTAGCGCTGTTTTCTCTTTGTTTGTTTGTTTCTCTTTGTTTTAGTTTGTTGTGTGTGTGCACCACACAACATATGGGATGTGGGATCTTAGTTCCACGACCAGGGATCGAACCTGCACCCCCTGCACTGGAAGCGCAGAGTCTTTAACCACTGGACCGCCAGGGAAGTCCCACTTAGCACTGTTTCTTGACCCTTTCTCTATGTTGATAGTCTTCTCAAGGAATTAAGTGCTCTTATTTAATTGACTTGATTGAATGTTAGGTTGCATCTCACTTTTTTGGTGTTGCAAGTAACCCTACAGTAACCCTGCAGTTTTAGACTAGGGTCAGGTATTTGAATCTAGACTACTATTAGATAGATGTAACTGGGCATTGGATTCATGAATGATAAGACAGAGGACATTTGTCTCCCTTCTGTGTAACCACAGACAGAAGGCCCCCTTTCAGTCTGAGTCAGGGCCCTGCAGGCTGCCAAGGAGACACGAAGTGGTGCATTTGGGCTCTGGTCGGGCGAGCTGAGGCCTTGCTGACTCTGGAGCAGTCCTTTGATGGTGGGCTGGGTTCCTCTTCCTTGGGACTTAATCAGCTCTTTTCGTGCTGCAAAGAGGGGACAGCCCTTAGGACCGGGTGTCATTCCTTTCCTCTGATCTCAGGGCTTTTGTGTCTTGGGGCGGGACAGTTCAGCTCCTAAAGTCTCTTAGTGTTAATAATGGTTTAGTAACATGGAAACTATACATCATTTCAGATTGTACTTCATTGCAGCCCAGCCTCACAGACTTGATCTTCCCCTTGACGGTACGTCTCTCCCTCTCATCCCATCACTAACAGAGCCGGGCGTCCAGCTTGGCTGAAGCCCAGGGGAAGGGAAGAACGAGGGCGCAGTACCATGGAGGGTGGGTTTAAAGAGAAAAGGAAAGCAGAAAACCCCGCTCAGGGCCCAGAGTCGGGTGTTGTTTTACATCTGGTCAGAGAGGGAAGCAAGCCTTCACTGTTGCAGAGGCAGCAACCGGCCCCAGATTGACGTGGCCTAGTTGGTGTCAGGATGGCGTCCTTTCCTGTCGCATCCTCAGCGTGACTCCTCAGCGGGGGTTCGGCCTGCTGACGAGGGAGGAGATGAGGATGGGGTGACCAGACAAACAGGAGGGTTCGGTTCTGGAAGTCAGCGCTTGAGCGCATCACCTTCACCCGCTTCTTCCTGCTGGAGCGGCTGATGCAGACTCCCGACCCTCTCTTCCCATTGCCTCCCATCCTCTGTCCTCTGTCCGCCGGCATGTCCTCTCCCGGGGCGGGGGGGGGGGGGGTGCGCCCAGACCTGCCAACCCATGTGGGCTGCAAGGCACCTGCTTTCCTCCGCCGCCTCTGGGGCCGCACCCCTGCCCAAGTCCCGCGAGGTGTTTCTGCTGCGTCCTCCTGGGTCTCCCAGGGCCTGGGAGCAAACAGCCGACCTCAAAGGATGCCCTTGTTCCCTCCCGGGATTTCACTGTGCACCCGGCGCCTTTGAGCCCCCCACTAGGAGTCAGGGAAGAAGCAGACACAGAGAGGGAGGAACGCAGACCCACAAGAAAAAGCCGAGGTCCCTGCTGAGGACGGTGGCCTGCAACCTGGGCGTGTTCCATGGGTGGTTCTGGAATCACCATAGGAGGCCTTGGGGCCTGGTTCTTCATTTCCCTCTAGTATCTCCTCTTTGCTTCTGAACAGTTCCGTTTGTTTATTGTCTCCCAGATGGAAACAACATTATGTAAGCAGTCATTTTCTTTATGAAAAACTCAAATGAAGTTGAAACTTACAGTGGATCTGGCCCCGGGAAACCTCTTTCACATTCCACCTGTTTTTCCTGAGTTGGCCCTGGCTGGCTTGGCTTTTCTGCTCAGACGTGATGCTCACTGCACAGTTAGTAGGGTTGTTTTTCTCTCTCTCCCTTAACTTAGGCTGCCCTGCAGGCCCAGCCTCCTGACGGTCCCCACCCACCGGCCTGCTCCTAGCTGGTGTCTTGCTGTGCCCTTGTGAATTGTCGGATTCCTGGGGAAAACAGCCCCTATCCTTCTTCTGACGCTGGCAGGTGGCCTGCTCACCTCACAGGCCTTCCAGCCAGTGGGGCTGGGCTTCCCCCTTCGGCGCTGTGCCACCGCCTCTTGACAGAGCAGGCCCCTGTCACTCTTCTATATCAGCATGCCAGCCATTGCTTCCTCCGCAGGGCCCGTGGCTCATTCGCTGCTAGGTTGGCAGCTGGCTGTGTGCGGGGGAGGGTCTCACATGGCCACTGTATTTTTTTTTTAAATTTATTTATTTTATTTATTTTTGTCTGTGTTGGGTCTTCGTTTCTGTGCGAGGGCTTTCTCCAGTTGTGGCGAGCGGGGGCCACTCTTCATCGCGGTGCGCCGGCCTCTCACCGTCACGGCCTCTCCCGTTGCGGAGCACGGGCTCCAGACGCGCAGGCTTAGTAGTTGTGGCTCACGGGCCTAGCCGCTGCGTGGCACGTGGGATCTTCCCAGACCAGGGCTCGAACCCGAGTCCCCTGCATTGGCAGGCAGATTCTCAACCACTGCGCCACCAGGGAAGCCCCCCACTGTATTTTTTTAATCCTCTAAATATTTTAGTGTGGATTTCCTAAAACCAAAGGCATTCTCATACATACATAACAGCAGTACAGTGGTCAAATTTAGGGAATGAACGTTGAAGCGACACTGATACCTCATATACAGACCTTATTCTCGTCCTTTGTCTGGTCCAGGATCCAGCCTAGGCTCACACTTTGCACTAAGTTGTCATGTCTTTTTAGCCTCCTGTCATGTGGAACAGTTCTTCAGTCTTTATCTTTCGTGACCATGACACTTCTGAAGAGCACTGCTCATTGTTTCATAGACGCTTCCTCAGTTCGGGCTTGTCTGATATTTCCTCGTGGTTAGGTTTGGGTGATACATTTTTGGCAGGAGTAGAGAAGGATGCTGTTCCCTTCTCGGCGCTTCATGTCGTGGAACTTGGTGTCGATCCATCCTGCTGCGGATGATGTGTCTGTAAGCACTTAGTAAGTTAGTGTCTGCCAGTTTTCTCCACTATGAAGTTATTATTTTTCTGTTTGTATTAAAGTATCAGTGTCTTGAGACTGTGTATATCCTGTTTCTCTTCACACTTGCCAACCACTTTTAGTGTCTGTTGATGGTTCCTGCCTGCAACAGTTATTATAGTGGTGGTTGCCAAATGGTGATTTTCTAATTCCTTCTTTCCTTCTACAGTTATTAGTTAGAATCCTGCTGTGAGCAAGAGCTTTCTCTTCTCTCCCATTTCCTTTGCATTCTTACAGTCAGTGTTTGTATTCATCCATTCTCATTTTGTTCTCTGGGTTACAATCCATTACTAGCCTTCTTCATTCAGTCTTTCATAAATGTATTTGTTTATTTGTAACAGCTTTATTGACATATGATTTGTATACCATGAAATTCACGCTTTTAGAATGTACAGTTCAGTGGTTTATAGTAAATGTACTGAGTTGTGCAACCATCACTACTATCTTATTGTCGAATATTTCCATGACCGCCCAAAGCAACCCCCTACCCATTACCAGTCACTCCCCATTCCCCTGTCCTGCCAGCTCCTGACAACCACTGATCTACTTTCTATCTCTATGAATTTGACTACTTTAGGTACCTCAGATAAGTGGAATCATACAATATGTGGCTTTTTGTGTCTGGCTTCTTTCAGTTAGCATAATATATTCAAGGTTTATCCATGTTGTAGCATGTATCAGTAGGAAGGAATGAAGATTCCTTCTTACAATTGAATAATACTCCATTGTATGGATAAGCCACAGTTTGTTTATGCATTCATTAGTTGATGGACATTTAGGTTGTTTATGCTTTTGAGCTATTATGAATAATGCTTCTATGACTATTTATATATGGATTTTTGCATAGACATATGTTTTCAGTTCTCTTGGGTATATACCTAGGAGTTGAATTATTGGGTCATATGATAATTCTATGTTTAACATTTTGAGGACCCAGCAGACTTTTTTTTTTTTATTACATCTTTATTGGAGTATAATTGCTCTACAATGTTGTGTTAGTTTCTGCTTTATAACAAAGTGAATCAGCTATATGTATACATATATCCCCATATCCCCTCCCTCTTGCGTCTCCCTCCCACCCTCCCTATCCCACCCCTCTAGGTGGTCACAAAGCACCGAGCTGATCTCCCTGTGCTATGCAGCTGCTTCCCACTAGCTATCTATTTTACATTTGGTAGTGTATATATGTCAGTGCTACTCTCTCACTTCGTCCCAGCTTACCCTCTACCCACCTGCCCCCCCACCCCGTGTCCTCAAGTACATTCTCTACATCTGCGTCTTTATTCCTGTCCTGACCCTAGGTTCATCAGAACCAATTTTTTTTAGATTCTATATATATGTGTTAGCATATGGTATTTGTTTTTCTCTTTCTGATTTACTTCACTCTGTATGACAGACTCTAGGTCCATCCACCTCACTACAAATAACTCAATTTCATTTCTTTTTATGGCTGAGTAATATTCCATTGTATATATGTGCCACATCTTCTTTATCCATTCATCTGTCGATGGACACTTAGGTTGCTTCCATGCCCTGGCTATTGTAAATAGTGCCAGCAGACTGTTTTTCAAAGTGATTGCACCCTTTTACATTCTCACAAGCAATGTATGAGGGTTCTAGTTTCTCCACATCCTCACCAACACATTGTTATGTCCTTGAGTGTAGCCATCCTAGTGGGTGTGAAGTGATATCTCATTGTGGTTTTGATTTCTATTTCGCTACTGACTCATGATGTTGAGCAAATTGTCCAAATGTGGCCAGTGGGAACCTCTTCAAACTGACTGCTACGTCCTTCAATTTACCCCCATCACTTTTCGAGTGCTGTAATGGACTTGAACTGTGTCCCTTTAAGGTTCATATGTTAAAGTCCTAACCCCCAGTATGCCTCAGAATGTTACTGTATTTAGAAATAATGCCGTTAAAGAGGTAATTAAGGTTAAATGAGGTCATAAGGGTGGAGCCCTAATTCAATATGAATGGTGTCCTTATAAGAAGAGGGAAAGACAAGAAAGGGGTGGGGTGGGGAGGGCGTGTATATAGAGGAAATGCCATGTGAGGACACAGTGAGAAGATGGCCATCCACAAGCCAAAGAGATAGATCTCATAGAGAACAGACTTGTGGTTGCCGGGGTTGTGGGGGGGAATGGGTTGGGAGTTTGGGGTTAGCAGGTGCAAACTATTATATATAGAATGGATAAACAACAAGGTCCTACTGTATAGCACAGAGAACTATACTCACTATCCTGTGATAAACTGTAGTGGAAAGCATGTGAAAAAGAATGTATATATATATATGTATAACTGAGTCACTTTTCTGTACTGCAGAAATTAACACAACATTGTAAATCAACTATACTTCAATAAAATAAAATTTTAAAAAACAATTTAAAAAAGAGAGAGAGAGAGAGAGACAGGTCTCAGGAAAACCCAACCCTGCTGACATCTTGATCTTGAACTTCTAGTCTCCAGAACTGTAAGAAAATAAGTTTCTGTTATTTAAACCACCCAGTCTGTGGTATTTTGCTAGGCAGCTCTAACAAACTGATACAAGCGTTTTCTTACTTTCTGGCACCACAAGGCTCATCTTGTACTTTCCTGCCCCAACCCCGGAATCAGCCATTTCTTCAGATTACTAGTTCTTGGAGAACAATATTTAGAAACCAGGATCTATACCTGGTGTCCCTATTGTTCATTGTTCCCAGCCGTCTCCATGGAAGAGCTAGGAAATGTAGGTGTGTGTGTGTGTAAGTGGCCCCCATGTTTTGACATCATATAGAATTTAAGAAACTCATGAGGCTAATGATAGTCTATTATATTTACCCCATTTTTTTCCACTCATTCCATTGTTCCCCTTTTCTTTCTGAAGTTCCCAGTCTTCTGTTATTTTTTTTTATGTTTTCATAACAGTAGGTGATACCTGGACTTTCCAGTGCCATTGGATATGAGTTTCAGGAGACACTGAGCCTGGATCACTTAATGCCTCTGTATCCATTTCTGTGTTTATCTGTCTGTATATATGTTAGAAACCATGAATTCCTATTGCTAACCTGTGATTTCCATCCAATAGCACAAGATTCATTCTAGCCGCCCCTCATTCCTTATTTGCCTCATCTTAGAAGGTGTGTAGTTTCAGAATTATTAACCTGTACCCTTGTGAGAAACAAACCTACCAATTGTTCCTGGTTCTTTTTGCCTCTAACCTTAGGTTATACGGTCAGAATACTATGTTCACATCACTAACATTATTTCTCCCTTCCTCCCCTTCAGTGTGGTTGTGTTATTCATTCAAACCTCAGTTAAGTTGGTTTGTTTTTGTTTGTATTCCATTTTCTCTATCTGCTGCCCGATCTTTGTTGGTTGGTTTTATTTATTTGTTTGTTTGTATGTGAAACTTTAACATGGTTCAGAAGGTCAAAACTTTACAAATAACTATACTTGGAGAAGTTTACTCCTGTCTTGTCCTTTCCCATCTCCCCTTCCTCCCACCCTGTTCCCTTGTGCCCTATAGGTAACCAAGCCCAGTCGTTTCTGAATTATCCTTCCTGTGTTTCTTTGGGTTTGGCCACTGCATCCCATCCAGAGACGATTCCTTACAGTGAACTCCGGAGCATACACATCTCAAATACTGACGCTGGCATGGAGTGATGCTGCGTTGTCTTATTCCTTAACTCCAATCAGTGAATCAGTCAGTGATTATTTGGGGCTTACTCTGTGCCAGGCACCGGGTTAGATGCAGGGCACGGAAGACTGGCCCAGATGGTGAAGCAGGTTGTTCTGACCCCCTGTGCCTTCTCACCCTTGGAATCTGTCCCTTCCCTCATCTGCTTACCTCTCTCCTTTGTCTCTCCTTCTTCTGGTCTGTTGTTCCCTGCCTGTTTCACAAAGCTGCTGTTATTTCAGTGACTAACCAAGACTTAAATACCAACTATCAATCATGTATCCAATTTACGATATTACTCTTACAAATAGTCAACACTAAATAACATTGACAACTGGCCAGAACTACTCAAGGTAACGTTGGTTACTGATTAAATGTGATGGGAAAAATCAAATCTTCCTTATCAAATTGGGTCTCCCAGGACACATGTATGTGCAGAAATACTATGACCATGAAGGAAAAATCACAAGGGCAATAAAAAGTTGGTTATGTACAAAATGCTAAATCTAATCTTTGTTGTAAAAGTAAAACTGACATGGACTAATCCCAATGGAAATTTTAGTGGAGCATAAATAAAAATGGAAAAAATGGAAACTCTTTATGCTTACAGAAAATGACTCCATGGATTCTGGACCAGAAAATACAAAATACAGGAGGGAGGGGGAGCAAGAGGGGAGGCTGGAGAGGAGGCCAGGAGGCCAGACTTGTGCCTAATTCCCAGGGCGGTGGGAAGCACTGACGAGTTGTAAATAGGGGAGTTACGTCAAGTTTACATTTAGAAGTGTGTCGCTGAGGGTGCTGTAGAGAACGGAGAGGGCAAGATGTGTGCTTCTGAGGCCCTCCCCTGAACCCCAGAGCTGAGGAAGGGCCAGATAAAGGCGAAGGACTGGGGAGGGAGGGGAGGATAGGAAAAGAAAGAGAGAGAGAACCATGGCTACAGATGGTGGAAAAAGGATGAGAAATTGGAGGCGTCTTAGTTCTTAGAGAGCGGATATCTGAGCTAGGCCTTGGAGGGGAGAAAAGTTAGGAAAGACCGTGAATAGGGGGAGGATAAGGTGAGGGGCAGTCCAGATAGAAGAGGGGTTGTGAGCAGAGGAGAGGGAGCACAGGCCCACAGGAGAGACCCTGGAGAGGCGTCTTGGAAGGCGTGTGAGAAGAAACTGTTCGGGGAACTATTGCAGCAGGGCGGGGGGTCCCTGACCCCCCCACCCCCCAGAACTCTCACACATTGCTGCTGGGAGTGTAAAAGAGTGCAGCCATTTAGGGAAATGATCTGTCAGTTTCTCATAAAGTTTATTCACCGTATAACCCATTCCACTAGTAGGTATTTACCCAGGAGAAGTAAAGACACATGTCCACATAAAGACTTGTATAGAATGTTCACAGCAGCTTTATTTATAATAGCTGAAGACTGAAAATGACCCACATTTCATCAACAAGAAAATGGACAGACAACATTGTGGTACATCCATACAGCGGAATACCGCTCTGCTGAGTGGTATACAAATTCTGTGAAACAGACTGCCAGTCTATGCAGTGACATGGACAAACCTCAGAAACTTCATGCTGAGCTAAAGAAGCCAAACACAGCAAACAGAACATGCTGTCGGATTCCACTCATATAAATTTCTAGAACAGGCCAAAGTAACGTGGTGGAAATCAGAACAGTGGCTGCCTGAGGTTGGAAGGTATTGACTAGGAAGGGGCATGAGGGAACTTTCTGAGATGACGGAAATATTCTGCCTCATTAGGGACCTGGATTACACAAGTGGAAGCATTTGGCAAAACTCATGAAACCTACACTTAAGATCTGCACGTTTCACTGTATGTAAATTATATATCAATTAAAAAACAGTTTATTGCGGTCTGGGAAGATTGGAAATAGCATTACAAATCAGAAGTGATTTCTTCCTTTGGCTTGTTTCTTCTTCCTGATTCTTGGCTTCAAAGGTCTTTTGTTTTAAAGTGCATTAGCCTGCTTGTCAGGGCACTCTCTGCCGCAGCCAGCTGACCGGGCCCCCAGCCTGTTCTCCCTTTATTCTCTGTGCTCAGAATGCCCACATCCTGTTGTGCCCTTACGCGTACCAGCTCCATCCTGGGTTCTCCAGCCGACGAGACCCTTAAAGGGTCTGGACCTTTTTTGTCTTAATGTTTCAAGACACAATTTGACAAGATGGGCAGGAGTAGGGGCCGTGTGGTGTCACGGAGATGGTGGGGCCTTTGGAATTGGCTCCACCTGGGTTTGAATCCAGAGGTAATCCCTGTGTGGCCTTCAACCCGTATACCTGAGCCTCAGTTTTCTTCTGTGTGAACTGGGGATAATAGCACCCACCTTGCAGTAGTGAGACCCCTGTGCTTGGCACTCAGGGGAGCCAGGAAGCCTGGCGGCTGGGGTCCTCGCTGCCTCTGCTGTGGCTTCTGCACAGCGGGTGCTGCTTCCAGGCTCCCCCCCCCGCCATGCAGGCCGCCCGCTGGGGCTCTGGGCGCACCGTCTCCCCTCGCGTGTCCGGTGCTGTCATCTTACGTCTTGTTGAGAGCTGAGTTAGGAAGCTCAGCCAAAGGACACTGACCTCGTACTATTCTTGTTATGTTTTAAGGGTATCAGCATGGAAGGCGTGAGTGAGAATAAAATGGTGCCCTCTGACTTTAGCACAGGACCTCTTGAAAAAGCTGCCAAACCTTTGCCATTTAAGGATCCCAACTTTGTGGTAAGCATCTAAGGTGTTTTAGAAATAAAAAACCAAACAACTATACCTCGGCCCCTGATCTCGCTGGGCCTGCAGCCCAGGCAGCACTGGTGCCCCGTCTCCGTCAGCCCAAGTCACCACCTCCTCCACCGTGGGCTGTTGTCAGAGGGGTAGGGGCAGGAGAAGAAGGCCCTTCCTGTTGACCTCCCAGTGTGCCAATTCCCAAGGATTTTGGTGTCCTTTGTGGAATTCATTAAAGGATGCCATTTAGAGAGTGGGTCACTTCCCCAATGATTGCTCACCTTCCTTCTTCATAAGATTTAGATGAGCTTGAAATAATGAACTAAAAGAGGAGTGCTTGAGGGGTAGGATAAATTACATGATTCAGATTATACCACTGAAGTTTATTTTTCATTAATTAGCTTTGAAAATACAGCGTTAACAGTGCCTGTAACAGATTTTTGTATTCCTTCCATTTTATTTTGTCATCGTCATAAGACAAAAAAGAAAAAAAAATTTCCAGAAGGCTTGCTGTGCCATGATTGAGGCTTCCTTGGGTTTTCCTGGAGCACCGCTAATTTACAAGGTGGAGACTGGCCCTCAGAAAGGGGTCTGGAGATGTGGTCACGCGTTTAAATCTAACTTTGTAGTAAATTTATTTTAAAGTAGTGGGAAATTCATGAGCGAATTCCCTAAAGTCAGACCCAATAAAGGATGTGATTTTCTATGTGCATATAAAAAAAAAATTAACCTTTTGTTTCTACTGCATTACCAACTAACTCATGTGTTTTGACAATCCAAAAGCCGTGTTTTTTTATAAGTAAGATGAAAGTGTATGGTGTAATACTTTTTAAAAAAGCCTTAGGGTACACTGACTGCTGATTGAATGAGGGGTTTATTACAGTTATGAATATGCATAAGTGTCAGATACTGAAATGATCATCTCCACTGATTTCTGTTTCTTCTAATCCATGCTTTCGCCTCGAGCACTCTGGCCATGGTGGCGCAGCGGCTGGCAAGAAGAATAGAACCTGGAAGAACCTGAAACAGATTCTGGCTTCTGAAAGGGCATTGCCATGGCAACTGAACGATCCTAACTGTGAGCTGTCTAGAACCTCCGATGTGTTTATAATGTCAGACTAGGAACTTTCTTATAACAAACCCACATTATTGTGTTTGCATTCATGTAGAAACAGTTTTTAGCTTGGGAATTTTACAGTGGCATCCATATAAGGGAGATTATGTGTATATTTCCTCATAGCTGTATTCTGTGTTGAATCTGTGTGTTTGCGTTGTCACGGATGTGTGGTTTTTAGTGTCACTGTTAACATTTCAGTCTGCAGCAGTAGTATGCTGCAGTATTTCCAAATCTGTGTTGTATGTTCTGCTCAACTTCCATGGAAAGTACAGGTTCGAACTTCCTTCCATCTCTTGCCCCACTGCACGTCTTTCATGGGGGTGACTCAGACGGGTGACAAGCGAACTAGTCAGTTGCCTGGGTGTGGACATTCCGGTGTCCGGATGCTCAGATCCAGTTAGTGGGTTGTTTGGCATCTCATCACATCAGTCCATGTAACCAGAGACAGTGAAAGTAGCTTGTGGGCAGATGAGCTTTCCAGTGGTTCTGCTGGAGTGGAGGGTCCCTGGGGACAGGGCAGAGCTGGATCTGGAGCCTACACTTGGTCTATGACATCCTGCATTATTTCCCCAGAGAATTCTCTGGGTACTGAATCACAAAGTAAAAAGTTCAGGAATATTATCAAGCAGTATTTTAGGGGAAAAAAAAAAAAAAAAGGGAAAGGATCTGAATGTTTTAAAGCCAGTTTAGTTATTTTCTTTTTTTTTTTTTTTCCCCCAGACTTCAGTATTGATGCTCCTCCATCCTTTAAACCAGCTAAGAAGTATTCTGATGTTTCAGGTCTTCTTGTGAGTATGATTACATCTCTATGTCTTACAACATTGAACTGAAAAGGAGATTTCACGGTACTGTCTATTTAGAAAGTGTTGGATATTGACACTGGTCCTGCCAGAGCCCGTGTACTCTGAACAGGTGATGGGTTTGTGCGGAAGCATTCACTCAGTTATTTAAGAGCGGCTGCAACCTGGGGCATCCTTGTGGGCAGCCTGGAGCGAGGGTTGCTCCCGAAAGCAGGAGACCTGAGTGTTAGTTTCCCTTCCTCTGCTTGGTAACTATATGAGAGAACATGAAAGAAACAACAATTTCTCTTTTTTATTGCTGAAGTTTAAAAAAAATTCCTGCAATTTAGAGATGATTGTATTGGGTTGGCCAAAAAGTTCGTTTGGGTTTTTCCGTAAGATCTTATGGACAAACCTGAACAAATTTTTTGGCCAACCCAACACTTTAAAAAAAAAAATTTAAACTTCTTTAAAGAGGCGCTATGGTAAAGATAGTGGTTTTAAAAATTTATTTTTAAGCATCAGAATCCCTTTTCCAAATGAAATCTTTTACAGAATCCCCTGGAGCCTACCTGCCCACTGTGACCCCGTGTGGATCTGGTCCTCTGCCCTTCCCCCCACTCCCCACCCCAGGGACCCCTACGGTGCTTCTAGGGAACACAGTTTGAAAACCAGCAGTGCAGTTGGACAAGTGGGACTTGGGTAAGTCCCTGAACCTCAGCGACCCCAGAGAACCTCGTTTCCTTGTTTGCAGAATGTGGATGAAGTGTGGAACTTTCCGCTCGCCTTCTTCATCCTTTTTCATTATTATTAAATTTGGAAGATGGGCTTCTTCTCATAACTGTAGAAATAATGAGACACCTCACTTTTTGAAGCTCATATACATCATTTAAATGCTTTACCTTTACATGAAAATGTGTAACTCCAACTTCTGTAACACACTAAATTAATGATATACATTTTAGATTGGGAAAGATTTTTTATTATATTTTTGAAAATAATGTTAGTTTTCCTCTCTGAGTTAGTCATATGTTTTAGCTTTTCCTCCAGAGAGCACACACTCTAAAGAGTACTACAGACTTGTTAACATAGACCTTAAATATAATGATCCTAAAAAATAGGGAGAGTAGAAGCACTATAAAGTGACGTGTGTGTGTGTGTGTGTGTTTGTTGTGTGTTGGGTTCTTCTTTTTGCGTCCATTCATGGGCATGTATCTTTTTCGGAAAGTCCCCTGAGGGGACTTCCATTTGAGAAAAATATTGTAGTCTTATGCTATCTCTTGTCTACTGCCTGAAAGTAGTTGCCTCATATATTTGACCCATTTTAATAGTTGTTTATGGAAGGAGGGCTCATCTGGCACAAGTTGTTCTGTTATGGCCCAAAGTGGAAATTTCTCCCTGTACCATTTTGTGCTGAGCTTGTAGCAGCCGTGGTTTATGGCCAGACTTGGAGGGTGGCCCCTTAGAATGTAGCTTTATCCTCACCACTATCAGGCAGCTCATTTAATAGTGGAGTGGTTTTCACACGTTAGGAGGCATGAAAATCATTTTGAGAAGCATTGTTCCAGGCCCCTTTATGCCATTGGCAAAGGACTTGTCATGTTATACATAACTAACCTCTTGCCCCGCTATATGTAAGAATTAAGACATTCTGAATAAACAAAGAATGCTACCAAATCATTGAAAGACAATCCCATAGAAGAATCAGCTAAAAGAATATGAATAGACAATTACAAGGAGGAAATACAGATGACCAATGAGCAGATGTTCAATCTCAATGATAATTAGGAAAAAGACTCATCAGGTAGGAAAGAAATGAAGACATTTGGTTACATACCTTGTCACCAACATAGAGAAATGGACATCCTCCTACATGGCTGTCTTGAGGTGGGAGTCACATTGGTACACATTCTCGGGAAAACGATTGGCACTACCTATCAAGACAAAAAGGTAGAGGCTTACGACCTAGCAATTTGCCTTCCAGCCAGCTCCCTAGAGAAATATTGTGTACAAGGAGCTTCATGCAGAAATGCTTATGAGAAAATGTGTTAGCAAAATATTGGAAACAACATAACGTTCAACCAGTGGGCTAGGGCTGGGGAGTTCATACTATTCTGTGAGCTTGATGTATAGGTAACAACATGGGTAAACTTCCAAGATGTGGTGCAAAGCAGGATAAGTAGCATGGTACCACTTCAGTAAAACTCAATACACAGTCACAAAAAAATACTGGGCACTTCTCTGGCGTGTTTGTATGTGTGTGTGAGGGTATATATATAAACAAGGTCTGGAAGGGTGCCCACCTAGCAGCACTTTCCTCAGGGGAAGACAAAGGACTTCTGGATGGTAGATGGTAGTAAAAGGAGACTTTAGTCTTATTTGCAATGTTTTCTTTTTTTTAAGAGGAGAATATGTTCACCTGTTACTTGTATAAATTAAACTTACGTAATTAAAAAATAAAGCCGGGCTCATGTTTACACTGACCCATCTGTTCCAGCCAGTGGCCATTTCCCCTGTGCTGGGGCCTGGCCGGAAGGGATGCAGGGTCCCACCTGTGTTCAGCCCTTGTTACAAGGCTGTGGAAAGTACTGCGGCTCTGGGTGAGATGGGGGAGCAGTATATACTGCCTGTCCCCCTGTAACAAGGGAGGCATTAAAGCCGTTTGCTGCCTGCCCTCTGGGCAGGGGGCCTTTGCTTCATTCAGGCTGGAGGGACAGAGCCCAGAGGAGGGCAGACCGCAGGAGTCCAGTTCTTTACTTGTTCATCTCTGAGGTGTCACCCAGCCTCCTTCCCTCTGTTCAGAATACTAGGTCAGGTCTGGTCTGTGCGAGTCTTTGTTTGACCTCTTTGTTGGTGCAACAGTTCTCTGTATTCTGCATTATTTGTTCAGCGGCCTTCTTGGCAGTGAGGCCTGAGCTTGGGCGGGCTGGCTCGGCACAGTTTGGTGGTGGGAGTGAGGCAGCCACAGAGATGGAACCAGGCCAGGGCTGGTTCATCCATGGAGGCGAGATGATCAAAGCCAGACGCACATGCCTGCACCCCTGCTCGGAACTGCAGGGCAGCTCCCCTGCCAGTTAGTACATCTAACTGCCTCATGGCCAGGAGCCCTCAGAAGGGACCTGCTGCTGTTTTTCTAGTTAAGCCTTCCTTTATATGAGTGGCATGAAAGGAAATGTGGTACAGAAAGGCAATATCTAGATTAAGCCAAAGGATCAAAGTTTTGTTTTATATAGAGCTTTAATTAATTTTAGCTTTTTAGGAATAATCTCATTTTCCTGACACACAGACCTCAAATACCTTAGGGAGATCCCCAGTGATGGAACTGAAGACTTTTTAGAGCATGAGAAACCCATGACTAAGTTCCCTTCAGCTTGTTGCTTCTTCACCAAGCCTCCCTCCCTCCGTAGATCACGGCGCGTCTGGGTCCATGCAGAGACGACCAGCACTGGCGCAGACAATCCACCCATGAGTAATTGGCTGTTATCTGTCTAGACGTTAATGGCATCTTTTATAATTTTTTAAAGGAGCTCCAAATGACTCACCCTCATGTTTTCTGTTTCAAAATCTGTAGGAGGCATGTGCCTTGAGGTAGATAGTAAGTGAATATTTTCTCCACTCTGCACATGGGGAGAACAGACCAAAAGAGAATTTTGATATATCAGTGGGAAACAAGTTCTCTTTTCTGTGACTCTCCCCATTGTTCATTTGTTTGTTCATTCACTCATCCCTCATTCATGGTAGCTGAAGGCCCACTGTGCGCTCTGCATCGCACTAGGAGACAGTACAGCCAGGATCCAGTGATAAGCAAGCCACAGGGTTCTTGCCTCGGGCAGGGTCATGAAGTCTAGGTCACAGCCTAGACTTCAGGCAAAGAGTCACACAGATAATAAACATAAGAGCAACAGAGATAAGCATTCCACCGGAGATAGGGGTGCTGAGGTGAACGTGAGGATAGGGTCCTGACTGCTTGTGGGGGCAGATAAAGCTTCCGCGATGATGCGACTTCGGGGGCTGAGTCCTGAGGGATGAGCAAGTGGTTACTGGGCAAGGAAAGGGCAAATGGGCAGGACGGGAGGGGGGCGCTTAGAGCCGGGGTGGTTGGAACCGGACGGTGGGGACCCGTGGCTGAGGAAGGGGCTCGGGAGGAGGGGCCCAGGCAGGGTCTGAGGAGCTGTGCTGCGGACTGGGGCCATTGAGAGGTTTCATGAGGAAAGACACGATCGGAGCTGCAGGTTGTAAAGAGGCCCCTGGCTGCAGGTGTCGGATGGCAGCCCTTTCCAGTGGAGGAGGGTGGGTGGCCAGTCCGGCACCGCAGGGTAGCCCAGGGAGCCATGGAAGTGACCTGGGGGCGGTGAGCGGGAGCAGGAGAGGAGCGCACTGGGAGTAGGTGGCGTGGGGACAGGGTGCCCCCCCCCCACCTTGGTTGACAGATCCGGAGCATTTGTTTGAAGCAGCTGGAGTCTGAAGGCAGGGATCAGGGAGGGATGATCAGCACAAATTCAGTTTGGACCTGTTGCTGGTAGCCCTGAGGCACCAACCAGAAGAGTCCCGGTGTCCGATGTGGTTATTCACCCTTCCTCCTGGCCATACCCTGAAGCCTTTCTCAAGTCTGGGAGGATTAATGTGTCTTTGCCAAAGTGAGCGATTTAGCATTCTTGGTGACAGAGTCAGACATGATGAAGACATTTTTCACTTTCAGTAAAACAGAAAAATAATTTTTATCTTGATCTTACATCTCAACTCCGACAACAACTTTCTGCCCTTCTCTGTGCCTGTTTCTCACCCAGGCCAGCTACACTGACCCCCAGAGCAAGCTGCGCTTCAGCACCATCGAAGAGTTTTCCTACATTCGGCGGCTGCCATCCGACGTGGTCACGGGCTACCTGGCCCTGAGGAAGGCCACGAGCATCGTCCCCTGAGCCCGGAGAGACGGAGCATGAAGTGGAAAACTGTTTCAAAGGCAGACTTTGGACTCAGCGTTTTGTTTTATGGAAACGAACTCATTCTGTCAATCTGGAAATGTCAGTGTTGGGCCTTGGAAAGAATGTTTGGCTTTAATTTAAGGAGGTTTTTTTGTTTTCCCTCCAAGTGTGATATTTCCTGTTGAATTAAATTATACTTCAGTTGTTGCCCCAAGTAAAGTTGTTTGACAAGAAAATATAAAATTGTGCTTTTAACTTAACCCAAATAAGTCCTCAAACTTTTGCTTCAAAGCTATGGACTCTTATAACATGTTTAAAGACTCAACAGTGAGTCCGGACAATGAGGCTGAATTATTCCTGATCCCGGGGACTCCCTCTCTGAGCATGCTCAAATTTGTCGCTGATCAGAATGCTTGGAAGAGGTCCAGAATTGGGCCTGGAGAAGAGAGAACTGAGGAACTCACCCTGTCACACGGGGTCAGTCCTCATTCTGGGCCTTGGCCTCTGAATCAGCCTCTCTTCCCTTCCCGGCCTCCAGAACCGAGAGAGATACGTCTGTTAGTTAAGCCACTGAGAGGTCTGTGGCATTTAGAGCAGCCTGAGCTGACTAAAACAGCAGCCCCAGCCCCTTTCTGGAGGTGTGGGGTATGACCATTGTCACCCCTTCCAAGCAGGATGTCTGTCCTGGTACAGGCTGCTGCCTGCTCCAGAACAGGGCCTGCTTCCCATCCTCCGAGAAGAGGAAGCGCTCCTGGGCCAGGAGAAGGAGACGTGCTCCAAGCTTCTCTGAGCCCCATTCCCACAGGTCTCTGGGGGGCGACAGTGGAACCAGACCCTGGGGCTTCTGGGCCAGAGCTGCCTGTGCTTTGGGTGGGTTAGGCCCCCAGGTGCCTTTGCTTTCTGAGGGAAAGCCCCTCCTGCACCCCTCTGGGCATAGAGAAAGGAAAAACAAAGCCGAGAGTCAGCTGGGGGCCAGCCTGCTGGGCAGGTGGCAGCTGCCGGGAACCTGGCTTTTCCTTTCCTCCGGGTGGGCGCGGCAGCCCCTGTGTCATTCAGCCCCTTCCCAGCAGCTGGTGGGGAGAGTGGGAGGGGCGCGGTGTGGCTTCTCCCTCCGCCACGGAAAGGGACTGAGGTGAGGCCAGGAGCGCGAGGACCTTCTCCAAGCCCGTGAGCTCTGAAGCCCTGGAGCCTGCGGCGCGGGGTCCTCAAGCCTCAGTGCTAACAGAACTACCCGAGGCCCCGCTGCCACACAGACAGGCGCCCATCCCCCAGGGGTCTGATCCACAGATCGGGGGTGGGGCCTGAGAATTTGCATTTCTAACAAATGATTCTGATGTTGCTGGCCACAGGAACCGTACTTTGAAACCCACTGCTGACACGGAAGTTCTCTGCAAGACCAGAGGCTGCTTCCTGGGTTCCCACTTCGCTCCTGCGTCCCCTGCCTGAACTCAGCCTAGGAAACCCCCATGGAGCGAGTGAGTCGAGGGCCCTTCTTGCCTTGCTTCCACCTTCTATGACACAAAGAACACTTGGGGCAGGTGCACTTCTCTTCCGTGAAGACCCCCCCGTTTGGACCATGCCCCACGATCCTAACCATTTCTAGAAATGGAAATTCTAATCATTTCTAACACTGCTTGCTGGCCGCTACCTCAGTCCTGATTTCAGACTCCCCTGGGCCAGGTCCAGGAGGAAAAAAGATCCCTGCCTGGCACACGGCCACCGGGGGGTCCCACAGACCCTTGCAGGCCTCTCAGGGTTTGAGGGGGGTGGGTGTGCACCAGAGGCCCCCGTCAGAGTCACCTGGGACCTGTTAAAATGCAGATTCCTGGGCCACACCCTACACCTTCTAATCAATGCAGGGAGTGGGGCCCAGGCATCTGCATTTGACAAGTATCCCAGCGTGCCTGTGACGCACAGGAGGTTGAGACCGCCGCCTTCCGCAGGCAGAGGGGAAGCACGTGTGCTGGACACCTGGCTCCCTTCTTTCCTGTTCCCCTGCCAGGCCTTCCTTGCCAGCCCTTATTTTGGCCAGAGAGCTGAGTTCTGAAGGTCAGGTCACTTCTCTCACCCCAAGCAACAGGGATCCAGGCTGAGCCAAACTAAGCTTCGAGCTGTGAGCAGCTCCAAGAAGGAGTCCTCCCACAGATTCTGAACAGGCAGGTAATTTGGTGCTGAAACAGCCCTCGCTGTGCATGCCTGGTCCAGCGGTTCTCAGCCCCGCTGTATGTTAGCATCACCTCTGCAGGGAGACAGAGGGGTGTAGAGGGAGGTGTCAAAATCCACAGGGATTCGGATTCAACTGGCCTGAGCTGGGAGGGGGCAGGGGGTGTGCTGCCGGGCATAGTATTTTTTAAACTCCCCAGATGATGCTGATGTGCAGCCAGTGTTGAAACCCTTGCTGCAGCTACAAAGAGAGTATTTCCCGTGGGGTATGGGGTATGTTCTCTAATTCACAGATCAGCTGGCTCTGTACACCCAGGCTCATGGGCAGTTTGGAAGGGGGTTCGTGTGTGTGTGTGTGTGTGTGTGTGCAGGCGTGTGTGTGTCTATTTAGGATTCCTTTTTACACAGCTCCCCAGTACTGGAGTCAGAAACACAAATGTCACTGAAGATTCCTCCCTGCTCCATATTCATCCCTCATGTTCAATCTGACCCAAGCCCCATTTTTCTCACACTGATACTTTCTCTTCTTTCAGCTCTGTTCCTGCCTGACCTCACTTCCTGTCTGGATGTTTTCAGTGTCCTCTTAAGTGCTCTTTCCAACAGTCTGACCCCCACCCCTCTGCTTTCCCCTCTGCTGTCAGAGGGCCTTTCCACAACTTTGGATGAACTTGACTTTGCCCATCACGGCACAGCCACCGGTGATTTGTCTGAGATACCTTGTCATTTCTGGCGCTGACCTGTAGTATCCAAAGGATGAACTCGGTCCTTTAAAAGAGAAAACAGTTGAAAAACCAGATTGTTTTCATAAGACCAAACTGAGGTCCAATCTGCTCTGAGTGGAGTTTGACTCTTTCCCAATATCTGATACTTGTCTTTAATAGGAAGAAAGCAATCTACTATTGGGAACAGTTTAGAACTCACTACCTGTAATGTTGGACAAATGCTTTCGAGAGCTGAGGGCAGTCTGTGTGGATGAGAAGGACCCATTTTGTCCCCATCTCCCAAGTTAAAGCACGCATCCATCTGGATTTTGAATGTGTTTTGTAACTGGGCTAAAAGTATTTTCAATGAGAAATGTCTCACTTCTGAATCCATGGCCATCAGAAAGCAACACCACATACTTGATGCTGTTTCCAGCGACCTATAAATGTGAGTTGGGAATGCTTAACTTAGCAAAAACAAAAGGTAAGGAAAGAAACTGATGGAGTACAGAGTAAAGAAACCAGAACAAAGAGGACAGATACCTTGGGAAGAGACTGAAAATGATGTCCTCTTGCAAATGCATGAAATGATTAGTGATATTTAAAATAATGTTCTATCTGGTAGGAATGTGCAAGCCTTATTTGGATCCTGATTCAAACAAAAAGAAATTAAAACATTTTTGAAACAATTGGAAATTTGATATTTGATGATTTTTAGGAACTCTTATGAATACTTTTAGTTGTGATAATGGTCTTGTCATGTTAAAAGAAAGGATTCATATCTTTTAGAAACACATACTGAAATATTTATGGATGGAATGATGTGCTATCTGGGATGTGCTTCAGGATAATATGGGAGAGAGGAAGTTGGTGTGAGTAGTGCTGAAGCAAGATTGGCCAGTAACTGTTGAAGCTGAGTGATGGGTACACAGAGGTTCATTACACTATTCTACTTTCATAGGTGTTTGAATTTCTTCATAATGAAAAGGTTTTCTTTAGCATATGATGTTTTTATTACTAAAAATTGTGATGAATTTTTACCTAAAATTGGTGGTCTGCATGAACATAAAGGGGCTTATGGAAGCTGAAGGTTTGAGAAATGCTGCTGAATGGTACATGGTCTTAAATAGAGGGAATACCCAATTCCCAAAGCATTTCACAAAGAATAGGTTGGAAGAAAAGAACAACACGTCAGGTGAAGTTGTCCTCAAGACGTTGGTTAATAGAGGTCTTCGTTGTGAGTTCCGTTGTCCTGGAGGGCTATAAGAGTATTTCCCATGTAGGGGTAGGCGTGGGAGTAGAGAGACTAAAGACATCAGCTTCTAGTTCCTTCTGAGGAATAAATAAAATGTACTAGAGTGGGTTTGGGATGCATTAAAATGACTGTGGTTTGAGAAAATACCTGTTGATCTACTTCCTGATAGAATCTGCAATGTTTATACATCCATACAGAGAAGAAAATTAGATCGTCAAAGAACTAAGCACCTGGACAAACTGTTTTAGTTGAAGGAACTGCTTTCACAGAATTTGAACTACATTTATGCTTCTGTGCCTAGATTTAGGAACTGTATTGAAAGAAGTGAGGAGACACAGTCCTACAGAAATCCCTGTTGCATCTGTTGCAGAAATAGCCCTGAGGGCCCCCCACTGCCCTGCAGGGTTAAGCCTCCTAGTTTGGCACCCAGACGTGGAGCCTGATAGCCTAGGTTTGAATCTCATTTCTACAACTGACTAACTCTCTGGTCTTGGGCAAACTACTAACTTACTCTCAAATTCTCAGTTTCCTTATCTGTAAAATGAGTGTCGTAATAATATCCCCCTGACATGATTGCCAGGATCAAATGAGAAAATGTCAGAAGAGCATTTAACTCAGTCCCTGGCCCACATGCAAACTGTGAACCGTGATCCCTCACCTCTCCCTGGTCTCTGTATTAGAAAGGTGGATCTTTTTCTGACTTGCCGATATGCACCTCCTGCCTGATTATTCTGTCTCTTTTCTTTGGCTTCTAGGACTCTTAGGTCCGAATTCGCAGCCCACTTGTAGTAACTGAACAGCATCGTCTGACAGACATTCCCGTGTGCTCATCTTATTGCTGCTCTATCAGCTATTTTCCTTGTCTTCTTCCTTACTTATCGTGGTCATTTAGTCCATCCTTTGTTCTGTGTAATTTTATAAGCTGTCTCAACTTTTTTATGGAGCAAGGGAAGGGGTAAATAACTAGCTAAGTAAATAAGTGATCCGTGGCTGAGGCCGGGGAGGAGAGGAGTCGCGGCGGGGTTGGGGAGGGGGCGATAGAAACCACTCACTGGACCTCTTCCAGACCATTCTTGCTTTCTGCCTTCCTTGGTATCCACCATGTCTGCTGCCACTGTTTGTTGTAATAATGGGCCGGGAAACCCTCAAGAACAAAAGTAGGCCAAGTTGCCTACTTGTGCTGGTGACAGGATTCGGTGGGAAAATGGGGGCATCTCTCTTCCCACTACACACACGGAGCCCCTGGATTCAACCTGGTTTTCTTCCATGACTCCGCGGCCTCTGTCCACTGGTGCTTGTGTTCCAACTGCAGACAAAGGCTTTCCCGGGAAGGGGCAGCGTTTTCCTGGCCAACAGGATGCTGAGTGCTGACAGGCGCACAGTATGCACCAAACACGTCGCTCTCCTCTGCTGGGGTCAGGAAGATGAGTCACCTCCAGCAGCCCGGGGGACTCAGAGCCTCGGATCTTCCCAGTAATGTCCTGGGCTTTTGCAATGTGGAATACTGCAAGGGCTTTTTTCAGGGATCCAGCTGAGGCCTTGGTGACCGATTTCTCCCCTAATAACAACTGGGGAGGAAACTGCTAACTAGAGATAAAGATAAGAGAGTTTCTGGTCTTTTCAATACCAGACCTTGAAAGTGAGGTGTCCCCAAAGCACACACTAGCACAATTCCCCCAAACTCCTTGCTTGCCTGCCTGGAAGGTTTTGTTAAAGAAACAATAACCTAAGTGTACCCACTCATTACCATTCTCTCTGAAATTCGACGCCGCTATTTCTTTGCTTATGGAGTGGCGGAGGGCCAACCTGTGGCTCAGCCTCAGAGGCAAACACGGCTACAGGGGCAGAGGAGGAAGGCAAGGCAGAACTCCAGGGAGGGAAGGCGTCAGTGGGTCTGGGGGCAAAGGCAGCCCTCGCGGTAACACTGCCTGGCCAGGGCCCTCCGCAGAGAACACTGTGGGCACTCTCTCAGAAAGTTGATGTCTTAGGTCTACAGTGAGGTTCATCTTTTATTTTGTAAGAAGCCTTTTTATTTACCTTTTTTCTCTTCTTTATCTTTTTTCTCTAATTTAGTGAATAGGGAAAAAAAAATCCACTATACAAGGAGTCAGATATAGACACGAAAAAGCACATATGGTATATTGCTAAGTGAATTTTTAAAATCACAAAACCATAGACAAACCCCATTTTTGTAGTGACGAAATCAGTGAGAAGGGGTGTGAAATGATTCATGCCAAGGAGTTAACAGTTGCCTCCTTTGGAGAAGGGTGGGGATTTGGGGAAGGAGTGATGAAGGAGGGGAAGTTTTTACTCTGAAATTTTGGAATTTTTGGAAAGAACACATAGTAATTTTAAAAGAGCAAAAAGCTCAATTTAGGAGCTCTGGGTTGGGAGTATTTCCCGCAGGCAGAGCTCAGGCTCGTCCTTGAGGGTGGACGCTCCTCCCCGTGTTGCCTCGGTCCGTGAGGGAAGTCCCCACCTCCCCACCCCATCCATCAGCATGAGGGACCCTCTCTGCCCCGCTCCAAGTCGGGAATGCTGGCTCCTCCTGACAGCGCAGGGATTGCACTTAGCGGAATGCAAACGGTATCTCCATTTAATGCTCACGACGCTCCTGTGAGGCGGGTAGAGCAGCATGTCCACTTCACGCCTGCGGAACCTGAAGCCCAAGAGGAGAAAGCGCACGGCTACCAGGAGGCAGCGAGGGCAGTGAGCCAGGCCCCTCCATCCAGGCCCGGGGGTCCTTTCAGCCCCTGCTTCCTCTGACAGAGGGCTGGCCTGGAGCTACCTGAGGAGGGCAAGACGGAGCACAGGGACCCCGCCTGGATGAACCACGAGAACGCCGAAGTGACCGTCAGGACTGGTCCGTGGCGGCGAACTCTGTGTGCAGCCCGGTGGCCACCGTGCCCAGATATGTAGTCAAACAGCAGTCTAGGAGTCACTGTGAGAGTATTTTTTAGATGAGATTAACATTTAAACCAGTGAACTTTGAGTAAAGCACTTTACTCTCCATAATATGGGTGGGACTCACCCAGTCAGTTGAAGGCCTTCAGAGGAAAAGATGGAGGGCCCTGGAAGAGAAAATCCTGCCTTCAGGCTGCCTTTGGACTCAAGCTGCCACCTCAGCTCTTCCCTGGATCTCCAGCCTGCTGGCCTGCCCTTCACACTGCCGTCTTGCCAGCCCCACTATCATGTGAGCCAATTCCCTGAAATAAATCTCTCTCTCTCTACATGTATACACACATCCAACTGGTTCTGTGTCTCTGGAGAACCCTGACCAGTACACTTTCTCTAAAGGAGAAGACTGGGTGGACACATTTCTTCTAAACTACCTTTCACTGGCATCACCACACCCAGCAGTGAGGCTTGCGCAACTTACATGCTTCACAAGTAATTGAGTGAGAACCAACAGCTAGGCGGAAAATGCTTCATGGCTTTGCCAGATATGATATTTATTTAAACTACTGCTTTGTTCCCATCTAAGTCATTGGATCTAATGGAAAAGAACAGAAATTGACTGGACTAAATCAAGGGTGGGAGGGTGGGAGTGATGAGTGGTGAGGTACCTTCCATTTCTGAAGAGTCTGTGACCCAGGATCATTCCAGAAACTATAGCTTCTGTCTTGTCTTTTATTTATTTTATTTATTTATTTTTTTAATTTTTATTTATTTATTTATGGCTGTGTTGGGTCCTCGCCTCTGTGCGAGGGCTTTCTCCAGTCGTGGCAAGCGGGGGCCACTCCTCATTGCGGTGCGCGGGCCTCTCACCATCGCGGCCTCTCTTGTTGCGGAGCACAGGCTCCAGACGCGCAGGCTCAGTAATTGTGGCTCATGGGCCCAGCCGCTCAGCGGCATGTGGGATCTTCCCAGACCAGGGCTCGAACCCGTGTTCCCTGCATTAGCAGGCAGACTCTCAACCACTGCGCCACCAGGGAAGCCCTGTCTTGTCTTTTAAATCAGAGTAAATGGGGTCTGGCGGGGCCAGAAGCAGAGCGCTAAGCCAGGCACTGCTTCCTCTCGCTCCCACCCCATGTGCAGGTCCCTCTGTAAGGAAGGGCCCAACCCCATTCTATCTACACACGCCCTCACCATGGGCAAACACTTCCTGTTACCTATACACAATGCTGAGACCAGCATGAACTCATTTAGGTGCCTAGCAGTATCTGCATTTTACAAGAGCTGGGAGAAGAACCCAGAGAAACAGCTCCTAACTGGGGGGCATCACTACTCCAATTTTAACCATGAAGGAGACTGAGGCCCAGGGATATTGGGCTGCCTGCCCAGGGCTGCACAGGAGTCACGGTCCAAGCTGGTCATGAGGCTGCCAGGAAGGAGAAAGGTGTCTGGGAGGATGTGCCCTGGCTTCTCTGGAGTCCTCATTCACCAAGCCTCACCTCTTCTTGAGGAGCAGATCCTGAGGAAGGGATGGAGACTTGGCACTCTGGCTTTACCGCAGAACTGTGTCCTGGATATGGAAGAGTGCTTCTTAATTCCCATTTAAATTTCTGGCCTAATGTCTCCTTTCAAATAAGTTGCGTCCAACACAACATTTCGTTTCCCACAACGTGGCAAGCTCGTTCCTTGTCTGCTACAGCTTGGAGAGTTCCCTCATCCCTCAACACTCAGCTTAGCGGTTACCTCCTCCAGAAAGCTTCCCTGTCACACACACACACACGCTAGCTCTGGTGGTCCACAGGCTCCATGCTAGATGCCTTGCATGGTCACCAGGCTGAGCCCTTTAAGGGCAGGGAGCCTGACACTGAGAGCATCTGGCACATGGTAGAGCTTGGTAAACATCTGATGACTAAACCATGGAGAGAGTAGAAGTGAGTACACTAGGGAATATTTCCTCTTTTAGGGAAAAATGACTAGAAATTACTAATCATCTTGCATGATACATAATGGGCATTCAATGTTCATAGAATAATTCTTAAAAGTAAGAGGGTTGTGCTCAGAATAAATACCCTCTGACTTAAGTTATGCTGTGGGGATACTAGGCAGTCTCACTGTAATTTCTGGGTAAAAATGTCAATGGCCATGAAGAGAATGTTTTCAATTTTAAGTTTTCCTTCCATACATTTTCTAAAACCACCATAATGTCTTGTTGCTTATCTAGAATCTAGTAATTAGCACAAAATTTAGCCCCAAATTATGTATTAGAGGTATTTTAAACTTGAAATTGAATATGACAGGATTCCAGGGGCCTGCCAATTATCTAGGATAAATAAGATCCACCTGGTGTCAAATTTTCCAGTTAATTCAACAAATTCAAAATCACTTGGTTTAGACATTAGGCAACATTGTGTTTGTTCCCTTTCATTGAGTCATCCATTCATGTGGGGAATGGAAGCCTTCTGCCATAGGAGGGTTAGGAAGGTGCTCTAGGGGATAAGACATCAACAAGCAAGAAGGAGGAGGTCAGAAGTCCACCAGTGGGTGGATGGGTGTGCACGGACTAAACCTGAAAGCATAGCTTAGACTTTTGATCAAATGGTGTTATAACCGTCAAGGAAACCTAAGTTAAAAAATATACAGATAATGCTGTGATTAGGAGTAGGGCCCAGTAGGGATGAGACAGGCTAGATCTTGATGAGAAGGATGCTGAAAAGGAAAGGGAATAACTTACGTATGGAAAATTTTCTTTGGCTAGTAACTGCCATTCCATATAGGCAATAAAAATAAATCTGTAGCGTTCTTGACGAATAAAGGGACAAGCAACAAGATGGGATGGACAGAGGCTGGCCCCTAGGCCAAGCTGGAGGAAAGGCAGCCTGGGACCCGGGGCAATGACTCAGGCAGGAGGAATGTGGCTCGGGCTGCCTGCAGCTGTGATAAGGAGGACAGGATGGGGCACAGCGGAGGACATCCTGGAGCAGCCCGGCGACTTTCCACATAGGAGCTCATGCAGAAACCCAGGGCCTGAAAGAATTCCAGCCCCCATGCCAGGCAGAGTCCTGGAATGCGAACGAGGGGAAAAGAGTAGAGATGTAACCCTCCATCACCAAGGCCCGGTGGAGAGAGGGAGCGAAGCACAGCTGAGGTCCAGTGCGCTGTGCAGACAGCTTCGTCACAGACCCAGCTGCCTCCTGCCTTCCAGCCTTGCAGCCCTGGCTGTGCTGAACCCTTTTCAGCCTAGCCTGGGATGTCCCCATGCTCTGCGCCTTCTAACACTTGGCTTCAAACCTCAGGCATGTTTCTCCTACCAGCTGGTTTTGTGCCATATCTGTATAATGCTTGTGCCTTAATTTACTTAGGACGCTCCCTTCAGGGGGCTCACATTTTAAACATAGCTTCTGCCCGTTAAGCAAATATCCTTGTTCATAAATTACTCTCACCTGAACCCCCATACCCCTCCCCACCCCCCAAACACAGAGGATCCCTGGACTTCCTTGTAACACTGTCAAAACCCTTCCCGGGCATCGAAGGGCATCCACTCACCAGGCCCCCGATGGGACCAGGCACAGGGCACGCTTTCCCGATTTGGAAGCAATCTCATTACTAGGCAGTGTAAACCACCGGGATTTCCCAAGAGGAACAGGTCCCTGCTTCGTCAGGTTTCTCTGCTTTTTTCCTTCTGTAATGGAGTCTGAAGCTCAGCCCCCTCCCCCTACAACCTCTCCTACACACGCTTGGGGGCTGGGGTTCTGGCCCATCCTTCAGTGAGCTCCCTGCTTCCCCAGTAAAGTAAAACATCATCCTATTAACATCCTGGTGGTAAGTCATGTTGCTAGCATGTACCTTGATAGGATGTGATGAGAATTACACTTCACCTCTGTGGTCTTCCTTCCAAAACCCAACAGGCCCACTCTAATTATGAGAAAAACCTCAGACGAATCCCACCTGAGCAACACTCCACAAAATAACTTACCAGTACTCCTCGAAACTGTCAAGGTCATCAAAAACAAGGAAAGTCTGAGAAATCATCATAATCAGGAGGAACTTAAGGAGACATAACGATGAAATGTAATGTCATGTCCTAAATGGGATCCTGCAGCAGAAAATGACATCAAGAAAAAACTAAGGAAATCTGAAATAAGGTATGGAGTTTAGTTAATAACAATGTATCAATATTGGTTCATTAATTCTAGCAAATGTATATAAATGTAACATAAAAAGTTAATTACCAGAGAAACTGGGTGTGGGCTATGTGGGAACTCCCTGTACTATCTTTGCACCTTTTCTGTAAATCTAAAACTGTTCTAAAAGAAGAAGTTTGCTTTAAAAAAAAACGGCTTTTTTTGAAAAGTCATTCTACAACCCCCAATAGAGCAGCAACTGCTGAATCCCATATCACTGAAGAAAATCTTACTTGTGGATCCTAAATGCTGCCTTTCAAACTATAGGCATGATAAAGTATCATTAGTTACCAAGTGAAAACTCACCCACTTTAGCCTTCTTTACTGCTACTTTAAATATCTATTATATATTCTAGATATAATAATTAAGAACCACTATTACTATGTCCTTTAAAAATTCTGGTTTGACTTATTTCTGATTCAGAAAGTAATATGTTACATGGTATGACTTGAAAAGAAGATATTGTTGCCAAAATTATTTCTCCCATAAGAAATAGTATTATTTGCAAACTTCCCATAAAAGCATTTTTGGAAATGACTCAGAATGCTGACTCCACCACATTCTACCTTGTAGGCATTGTGATAACGAAGCAGTAATTTCCGGTGATAGCGAGGTGCCCATACACCCCAAGCAAGAAGATTCCGTATCTTATTGTGCGTGTGTGAAGTCTGGTCCATTCTTTCTTGGAGTAATTTGTGAAGTTATAAATGCTTGCTACTCTGATTTCATCCCTCATATATTTCTTGTGCTGTTGTTGTTTTATGGGGAATGGGAGGATTTGAGAAGGGGAGAGATGTTATCCAGGGGAAATCTGGGGAGAAGCTTTTCTTGTTCTCTGAAGAAATCTCTCAAACAGAATACTAGTGCCTTGGCTTGCCTATGTGTGGCACAGAGCACATCACGACACCACCATGGAATCAAGTTATGGCAGACTCGGTTGAATGGAAAATCAACGGGCTGGCAAATGCCTTTGAAAAACTGAAATATGCACCGTGAACCCTGTCACGCAGTCCTGCCCCACCGCTAAAATCCGAACACCTCCCTGTTTTGTTTTACCTGCCATCTATTCAGCTCTCTAGTCTTTTGGGCTTCCTCACACCTCAGTCCTGGCACCCATTTTCCACCCTTTGCCAGCTTCTCCCTGGTTTCATACCCTTCCACTCTGTGTGGGTTGGGACAGAAAACTTGGCCCAAAAGAGTTAGGGCAGGGGCTGCTGGCACAACTTCCACTGAGTCCCCTACATGCCCAGTCCTCTGTCAGGTGCTCCTCCCCGTCTGTTTCATTTAGTTAGCAAGAGCTTTGGCATTTCAAAACGAATCAACGATTAGAAGGCTCACAATACAATCAGCCAATCAAAAAGCTGCAGAGCAACTGAGTGACTTCAACATCTTAAAGCTCGTTTCTGAGCACTGCCCATACCCAGAGCCTGCTGAGTTGGTCTCTTTAGGCAGTTTGCTCACTTCCCTTCCAATGGTAACTGGTGATCAAAGGATCCCCAGTTTAAGCAAAATCTGACTGGTCTGCTCATACTTGGAGGTCCTAGCACTGCTTACTTTCATGAAACAAAACCTTCAGTTGCCCAGAGCCTTCGGCGGTTCCACGTTGGCTACTCACAGGGCACAAGCTCATGTTGAGACAGGCAAATTGTCTGGTTGGTTCCATCACCATTCTGTAAATTCTGCCAAATGTTGTTTGCACACAGATTCACCCCCATGCTGACGAAGCAGAGTCAGTGACTGAGACTATTTCTACCATGTCCCAGGGCCAGGCCTGACAAGGAGGTGAGAAGTCTGGCTTTGGAGGCCGAGGATCTGGGTTTGCACTCCACACCTCTGCTTACTAGATAGGTAAAGGATAGGTTAACAGGAATGCTCAGAAATCTTAATGTGCTCATCCGAAAATGAAGGTAATAATCCCTGCATGTTGTGGAGCTTATGTGAAATTTCATGTAAGTGTGCTCTGCGAGGTGCTACAGATACGAAGTGCTTTAGTATTCACGGTATAAAGTTTACAGAGATGCTTCTGAGCAGGCGAGGTAATATGCAGGCAGTTTCAGGACTGTCAATTTCATCACGATGTTAAAAATGTGACTCTTAAGGCCTTCCATGCCACTTGGCTACCAATTGAATAGTAAAAAGAAAGTTGGGAAAACCATGGCCGATTGGTATTTGCAGAAATGTTAGCAGAGGTGTAGGCTTTGTTGTTAGACAAAAAAGCTCTTGAATTGGTCAGGGCCAAATGCAACCTTCACAACCTGTCAATCTATCAATCTAAGCGAGAGAAAAGATGGGTAGGACTTGATAAGGACTTTGCAAAGCTCCAGGCCTTTGAAGCAGGTGAGTGGGAGGCCAGCAACAGTGCTGAGGCCCTCTGCCACTAATCAGGCTGTGATCATCATCAGCGCTGTTCAGTCTTTTCATTCTCTGAATGGTATCTTTTGATGAACTGAATTTTAATTTTGCTGCCCTTCTATTGATCACTGTATTTCTTGTACAGTTAGTGGGGATTTTTTTTGTGTTCTAAGAAATCTTTGCCTACCTCAAGGTCATGAGGATATTCTCCCCTGCTCTCTGCTAATAGCATTTTGGTTCCCATTTAAGTTTGTTATTCATCTTGAATTAATTATTTTGAGTATGAGGTCAGGGTTTAGATAAATGTATTATGACATGCATCCATCATTATGGTATCATACAGAGTATCTTCATGCCCTAAAAATCCTCTGTGCTCTGCATATTCATCTCTCCCCTCCCCCCAACCCCTGGCAACTACCGGTCTTTTTACTGTCTCCATAGTTTTGCCTTTTCTAGAATGTCATACAGTTGGACTCATACACATGAAGTAGCCTTTCCAGACTTGCTTCTTTCACTTACTAATATGCAATTAATTTTCCTCCATGTCTTTTTATGGCTTACTAGCTCATGTGACCTTAGCCCTGAATAATATTCCATTGCCTGAATGTGCCACAATTTATCTTCTTACCTACTGAAGGTCATCTTGGTTGCTTCCAAGTCTAGGCAATTATGGACAGAGCTGCTATTGTCAACCATACGCAGGTTTTTGTGTAGACGTAAGTGTTCAACTCCTTTGGGTAAATACCAAGGAGCGTGATTTCTGGATCGTATGGTAAGAGTACGCTTAGTTTTGTAAGAAATTGTCAAACTGTCTTTGAGAGTGGCTGTACCATTCTGCCTTCTCCCCCATGAATGAGAGTTCCTATTGTTCCTCATCCTTGTCAGCTTTTGGTGTTGTCAGTGCTCTGGATTTTGGCCATTCTAATAGGTGTATAGTGACAGTATTCACTTTTTGGTGTATAGCCCTATGTTGCATAGAATTTTTTTGACATATAATTTACATAGAGTAAAAACTTTTTTAATGTGTACAATTCAGTTGTGTGCAACCATCACCACTATCTAATTTTAGAGCATTTTCATCATCCCCCAGAAGAAACCTGTGTCCATTAACAGTCTCCATTTCCACCTCTCCCAAGCCCCTGGCAACCACTGTCCTGTTTTCTGTCCCTACAGATTTACCTATTCTGGATATTGTATATAAATGGAATCATGTAATATGTGATTTTTGCATCTGGCTTCTTTCACTTAGCATGTTTTTGAGGTTCATCCATGTTGTAGCATGTATCAGTACTTCAATCCTTTTTACGGCTGATATATTCCATTGTGTGGATAAACCACATTTTATTTATCCATTCATCAGTTGGTGGACATTTGGGTTGTTTCACCTTATGGCTAGTGTGAATAGTGCTGCTATGAACACTCATGTACAAGTTTTTGTTAGAACAGTTTTCAGTTCTTTGGGGTATATATCTAGGAGTAGACTTGCTGAATCATTTGGTAATTCTATGTTTAACTTTTTCAGGTACCATCAAAATGTTTTCCACAGTGGCTGTACAATTTATATTCCTACCAGCAATGTATGAGGGTTCCAATATTTCCATATTCTCCCCAACACTTGTTTATTTTCTGGTCTTTTTTTTTGTTTTTTTTTTTAGCCATCCTAGTGGGTGTGAAGTGATACCTCATTGTGGTTTTGGTTTGCGTTGCTCTAATGACTAATGATGTTGAGCATCTTTTCGTTGGCCATTTGTATGTATTTGTTGGAAAATGTCTGTTCAAGTCCTCTGCCCATTTTTTAAATTAGGTTCTTGTCTTTTTGTTGTTGAGTTATAAAGTTCTTTAGATATTCTGGTTGCTAGACCCTTATCAGATATATGAATTGCAAATATTTTCTCCCATTCTGTAGGTGGTCTTTTTACTCTCTTGATAGTGTTCTTTGGTGCACAGAACTTATAAAATTTTGATGAAGTCCAATTTATCTATTTTTTGTTGTTGTTGTTGCCTGTGCTTTTGGTGTCATATCCAAGAAATCACTGCCAAATCCAATGTCATGAAACATTTCCTATATGTTTTCTTCTAAGAGTTTTACAGTTTTGGCTCTTACGTTTAGGTCTTTAATCCATTTTGAGTTAATTTTTGTATATGGTGTAAGGTAAAGGCCCAATTTCATTCCTTTGCATATGGATATACAGTTTTTCTATCACTAACTGTTAAAAAGCCTGTCCTTTCCACATTAAAGTGTCTTGACCCTTGTTGAAAATCAACTGACCATATATGTTAAGGGTTTATTTCTGGGCTCTCTACTCCATTTCATTGGTGTATATATCTGTTCTCATGCCAGTACAACAATCTTGATTACCATAGGTTTTTAGTAAGTTTTGAAATTAGGAAGTGTGAGTCCAGCAACTTTGTTCTTTTCAAGATTATTTTAGTGATTTGGAATTCCTTAAGATTCCATCTGAATATAAGGCTGCGTTTCTATTTCTGTAAAAAAAATGCCATCGGGATTTTGATAGGAATTGCATTGAACCTATATGTTGCTTTTGGGAAGTATTGTCACTTTAACAATATTAAGTCTTCCAATACATGAAAATGAGACATCTTTCCACATATTTAGGTCTTTAATTTCTTTCAACAATGTTTTGTAGTTTTCAGCCTGCAAGTCTTTTGCCTCCTTGGTTGAATTTATTCCTAAAAGTATGTTATTCTATTTTATGCTACTTATGCTACTGTAATGGAATTGCTTTCTTCATTTTATTTTCAGATCATTCATTACTACCATCATATGCATGATTCCAACACGCCGTAAACATAATTCCAACATCTCTCAATCTGACCCATTTTGTCAAATGGTATTTTTTAAATTTAATTTTTAAATTTTTGCTGCTAGTGTATAGAAATACAATTTATATTTGTATACTGACCTTGTATTCCGAGACCTTGCTGAATTCACTTATTAGTTCTAGACAGTTTTAATTCTTTCTTTCCAATTTATATGCCTATTTTTTTTTTTGCCCTATTGTCCCAGTGAATAGTGAGCTCCAGTGCAATGTTGAAGAGAAGTGATGAGAGTGGACAGCGTTGCCTTGCTCTCCATATTAAGGTGAATATTCCAATATTTCATCATTATATATGATGTTAGGTATAGGTTTGTTTTTTTTTAATTACCTCTGTCAGGTTGAGAAAGTTTCCTTTTATTCCTAGCATGCTGAGAGTTTTTATTATGAATAGGTGCTGAATTTTGTAGACTGTTTTTCCTGTATCTACTGAGATGGTCATATGATTTTTCCATTTTATTTTGATAATATGATGAATTATATTGATTAATATTTTTAAATAAAACAACCTTACATTCCTGAGGAAAAAAATCCTAGTTTTTGGTCATAAAAAAAAAATGTTAGGTTCAGTTTGCTAGCATTTTGTTAAGGATGTTTGTGTCTATGTTCAAAAGGGATATTGGTCTGTGGTTTTCTTTTCTTGTAATGTCTTTGTCTGGTTTTGGTCTTAGGGTTGGGGCTGGCCAAAAGTTTTAAAAATTGGGAAATGATTTTCTCCTCTATTCTCTGAAACAGTTTGTGTATAGTTGGTATAATTTCTTCCTTGCAGGTTGGATAGAATTTACCAGTGAAACTATCTTTGCAAAAGGTTTTTAATTGCACAGTCAATTTTTAAAATCAACATGAGGATCTTCAGATTCTCTGTTTCTTCCTGTGTCAGTTTTAGTAAGTGTGTTTTTCAAGGAATTTGTCCTTTTTATCTAACTTAGTATTTTTTAGCATAAAATTGTTCAAAAACCCTTTATTCACCTTTATTAATCCTTTATCTCTGCAGAATTGCTAACAATAACCCCCTTTTAATCCTGATGTTTGAAATGTGTGTTTTCTCTCTTGTTAACTTACTCAGTCTGATGTTATTTTCTATCAGCCTCAAGGAACTTGTTTAGCATTTCTTGTAGTGTGAATTTGCTAGAGATGACTCTCAGCTTTTGTTTATCAAAAAATGTCTTTATTTTGCCTTAATTTTTATAAGATATTTTGGTAGTTTATAGACTCTAAGTTGCAGACATTTTTTTTCTTTCAGCATTTAAAGATCTTGTTCTATTGTCAGGCCTTATTGTTTCCGATGAGAGGTCAGCTTAATTTTGTATGTATATAATACGTCTTTTTTCTTCTGGATCCTTTTTAGATTTTTTTTTAACTTTGTTGTCAGCATTTTGATTACAAAGTGACTGGGTGTGATTTTCTTTATGTTCACTCTGCTTATGACTTGCTCAGCTTCTTGGGTCTGGGGGTTTATATTTGTTTTCTTTTGTTCAACCATGTAAATCTTGGCTGCCTCCTGCCCACACTGTCTTCCTCTAGAGCAGGCCTGCTCTTCTATCTACCTATACCAGACTAGGTGTTTGCCTCAGCTGGGGCCTTTGGCTCAACCATGGGGGCCTCATTCCGACCTGAAATTCAGTTAATCAGGGCTTCCTTGCATCTACAACCTATTCACCAAATAGAAAAGTATGATTATTCGTTCATGTAGATTTATTTTGTTGTTACCATGGTAGTGAAGGCCTTTTGCATTCTCCTTCATCCTAATCCTGAAGAAGAATTCAGGGTGTTTATTCTTATTCCCTTCATTCTAGATACATGAGAGATTGTACTTCCTGCTTCATAAAAGTTAGGTGTGGCCATGTGACTGAAAAGTGACCAATTGACCAATGAAAAGTGAAGTGTGACTGTTTCTGGGCAGAATATTTAAGCCTGCGTGTGATTGGACACCATCACTTCCCTCTGTGTGGTAAGCTGAATAATGGCCCCCCAAAGACGTCCTCTTAATCCCTGGAACCTGTGAATATGTTACCTCACAGGACAGACAGGATCTCGCAAATGTGATTAAGTATCTTGAGATAAGGAGATTATCCTGGCTTCTCCAGGTGCGCCCAGTGTAATCACAAGGATCCTCACAAGAGGGAGGCAGGAGAGGCAGAGTGGAAGAAGATGTGACGATGGAGCAGAGGTAACAGAGAGAGAATTGAAAATGCTCCACTGCTGGCTGTGAAGATGGAGGAAGGCGCACAGGCAGCCTCCAGAAGCTGGAAAGGGAGGGAAACAGATTCTCCCCGAGAGCCTCCGGAAGGAAAACAGTCCTGCCGACACCTTGATTTTAGCCCAATGAGACCCATTTCAGACTGTGACCTTCATAACTGGAAGACAATAAATTTGCATTGTTTTCAGGCACTTAAGTTTGTGGTAACTGGTTACAGCAGCAATAGGAAACGAATACACTCTGTCCCAACAACGGCAATGCTCCAAGCTGGGGAGCCTGTCAGCCTGCATTCCTGAGTGAGTGACACAGAGCAAAGCAGAGCCCCCAGCTGACCATGGCATACCTGGAGTACGAACAAGAAGTAAAACTTTGTCCTTTTAAGCCACAGAGGTTTTGCAGGTATCTGCTTTTACAGCAAAGCTACGTGTCAGTACAAATCCCACACAAAGTATGTAACTCTATACAACTTTGCTGTGGGACTTGAACATTTTTTTCAGTGGGGCCTGAGAGTTCAGGCCCCTAGAAGTGATGAAATATTTGGGCTATTCTGACAGGAACATCACGAATGGTTTAGAGTTAGTTCAGCAAGTCTGTTGAGGGCCTGGTATGTCATAGCTCCTCAGTGCCACAGAGGACACACACAGAGATTCAGGATGTTCTGCTCTTTCACGAAAGGAGAGTAATTGGAAGGAGAATCTCTGTAGGCAGGAAGCCCAGAAGACAATACAAGGTGTGAATTCAAGTGTACTTCAGAGAGTTTTGGTAACAGTGAAGAAAAGTTACTATGGGGAAGAAAATTTGTTGAGAGCAAACAGTCTCTTTAAATCAGTAATGAGTTTTGCTAGATAGCGCTGTTCAGAGGGACAGAGAACTGAGGTCTTCACTCTACTTTTGTGAGAACAAGTCAAATGACAAGAACAAAAACAAAAAAACAAGCTGAACGCATAGGCTTCTGCAAGCAGGTATGTGTCAGGGTCTCTCCTGGGACCAGGACACATATAATCCTATAACCCCTTTGCCTGTCTGTAGAAGAGGACAACAAATGTTCCCAAAGAGCAATTCAAAAATGTTAAGATTCTACACTATATAATGTAATTATGACTGCATTTTGCAGAAAGGATAAAATGTGTCTACTACATCAGTTTCTAAGGCAGTAAGGAGTGCATTACACTTTTAGAGATTTCTCTTAGGATTGAGGAGTACCAGCCCATGAAAAGATCTAATGAATCATCTAATCTAATGCCCTGTGAGGGCTGGATGGTCTTGACCCTGACTCTGGGTCCAGGAAGAACCCAGGGGTGGGAAAAAAAAAAAAAAAAAAAAGAACCCAGGGGTGGGAGTGTGTTTTCTAGGTTCTGAAGTGCAAGATTCTAGGACTGAGTCTGGAGACCTTTCCTAGGGTGGGGTTGAAGGCAGCCAAGCAGGTGTAACTAGAGGAAGAGTGTGAACCATGACCCTCAACGGGAGCGAAGGGTAAAGCAGACACAAATGAAGAGCACCACAGCGACAGAGACAGGAGGAGCCACTGAGAAGCAGAGTGCTCAGGACTGAAATTAGGGCGCTGGAATCCACTCCAGAGACTAAGTGGGATGCCCAGTGTGATAAAGCCTGTCTTCATGAAGTGCTGGCCTCATGGCCTGGCGTAGACCTGGGGCTCGGAGAACCGGGAGGTGACGGGACTTCCTGAAGATGACATGGAGGAGGACCCTGACCCTCGTGGGCATCCATCCTCTCTCCACTCTGCCTATGGGTCCACGAAAACTTTATCCATGAACTCTCACTTATCTTATCTACCTCAGGGCCTTTGCACTGGCTCTTCTTTCTGGTTGGAAGGCTCTTACCCCACATATCTACTTGGCCCACCCTGCTCTTCTGTCTTTTCTCAATGTCACTTCCCCCGTGAGGCCTTCTCTGACCACAGTTCTAACCTGCTCCACCCATCCTGTTACTGCCCACCCCTCTTTTTCTTTTTCTTTCTTTTTTTCTTCTGTGACACCTATCTGACCTCTGGTACACAGTGCAATTTACTGATTTACTCTGTTAGTGGCTCATGGTCTATTTCCTCCTGCTTAAGTGCAAGCTCCACAGGACAGGACTCTGTCTGGTTTGCTTACTGATGCATCTCTAGTGCTGTACTGGTCCAGCACAGCCCAGAAGTTCTATAGAAACCTGTTACATGGGTGAAATGGACATTTCCAAATATTATCACGTTGACAACAGCATATTCCATGACCAATTCAGGTAACTGAGGGCCTAGCTATACCTCATAGAACATAAATTAGGGCTGCCAGCACTATATGGGAGAATCTTGACACCTATTTGTGGCCTCCAGCTAAGTAATTTTTATCTTCTTTTAAAATATTGTGACCTGGGACTTCCCTGGTGGCACAGTGGTTAAGAACCCGCCTGCCAACGCAGGGGTCACGGGTTCGATCCCTGGTCTGCAAAGATCCCACAAGCTGCAGAGCAACTAAGCCTGTTCGCCACAACTACAGAGCCTGCACTCTAGAGCCCGCCAGTCATAACTACTGAGCCCACGTGCCACAACTACTGAAGCCCACCCGCCTAGAGCCTGTGCTCCGCAACAAGAGAAGCCACTGCAATGAGAAGCCCACATATCGCAACAAAGAGTAGCCCCTGCTCGCCGCAACTAGAGAAAGCCCGGGCGCAGCAACGAAGACCCAATGCAGCCAAAAATAAAATATAAAACAATATATATATATATTGTGACCTTTTCCAAGAGCATGAGTCCTCTTGCCCCTGTCCTGCCAAGGGTGGAAGCAGAGGTCCACTCCCATGGCTGGGAGAGCTGGCTGCAGAGAAGCCGGGCTGCCATCCCCACCCCACGTGAGTGAGGGTCACAGGTCTCTGTTTCAGCTTCTTCTTGGGTTATCCCTTCCCAGGAGGACAGGAGAGAGAGGAGATCAGTGTTACAGCACCAAGCAAACCCTCCTTCTGCCCCACCCTAACATGCACACTCCTATGTGTGTGTACTTCCACGGAGGGCCTTGGTCTCTGGCGACACGCTGCTCAGACACTGCTGCAGTGCATGTCACCCCCACGTGGCTCCCCCAGTCTATTAGGGGCCTTGTTCTAGACCAGGACTACAGGCTCTGGGGATAGTAGGACCCAACATGCTGGATCATAGATTCAGCTTGGGCCATGTTTCCAGCCCCTCAGAATCATAGCCAATTGTTAGAAGGACTCATGGCCATGACCCTCATCTCCAGTGGGTGCGTGCACACACACACACACAAACACGTGTGTGCACACTTCACACTCTTTTTTGAGGCAGGCGGCTCTCTCTCTGGTCCATGACAGCTGCGAGGTTCACCAAGCTGCCTTGCACTTTCAGGCCACATTCTGGTTTGCTCTTCATTCAACAGCAGCAAGGGCAGAAGGCCTCTAATTTTTGTCACAAGACACATGGCGGCTCTCTCAGAGTCTAGGTTTAGAGACAGATACCAGGGAGGCATAGCACCAGAGAGGGAGATGGCACCTGGGGCGGCCAAGCCAGGGGCCGGCTCCCCACGGCACCACGAAAAGGTGAGGAGGTCGGTCTCCTCCTGCCTCTGCTGCCTGAGACCTCCCCTCTCCACTTCTCAGGGCTCCACCCACGTGAGCACGTGCAAACACCACACAGCCCTGTGGGTGCACAGCATTCACCATGTGTCCTCACTGCACAGGTGAGGGAAGTGGGGAGGGGATGCCTGGCTTCTCACATGCAGGCCAGCGGGCTGTCTGTGATGTACCATGGCCTACCCCTCCTCCTGTACAGCTCTCGAGACTGAGGGCCAGCACATAGCTCCTGCATTTGCACTTTAGCTTAATTTGGAAGGAACTCATATATCGTAATGTTCTCCATTGTCAGCTGAGCTTCTGCCAGGACAGGGGCACTCAGGGCACGCTGATCCCTTTAGGGTCCCAGCCCCCACCCAGAGCAGTAGACATCCTTCATGAGCAAACCTGAACCAAACTGATGCTGGGGAATCCTGGCCTTCTTCCAGTTAGGGGAGTGGGACACCCGTTCCTAGGGAGCTGCTATGGACTGAATTGTGTCCCCCCAAATTCATATGTTGAAGCCCTAACCCCCCATGTGACTGTATTTAGATATGGGGCCTATCAGAAGGTAATTAAGGTTACATGAGGTCAGAAGGGTGGGGCCCCGATCCCATAGGATTAATGTCCCATTACAAAGACACACTAGAGAGTGCTCTCTGTGTGCATGCACCAAGGAAGGGCCATGGGAGGACACAGCAAGAAAGAGGTTGTCTGCAAGCCAGGAAGAGAGGCCCCCACAGAAACTGGCCCTGTCGGACTTTGACCTTGGACATCTGGCCTCCAGAATTGTGAGAAAATAAATTTCTTTTCTTTAAGCCATCCAGACTATGGGCTTCTGTTATGGCAGCCTGAGCAGACTAATACAGGAGCCACCATGAGATTGGCCAGTATGGCCTGGTCCAGGGATCCAGGCTCTGGGGCCTCTGATTCTGAGGACAGTGGTCCCTACTGTGGTTCCTTGACCTAGAGCTGCAGGCCTGGGCAGGCATCTGCCTGTTCTCCCATCCATGGCTTGCAGTGCTCACTGAGCATTTATAGTTTAGCCTTTGAAGGCTCCCTGGAAATGGGTTTTGCTTGTCTCCCACAAGTTGCTAATCTTCCCTAGAGATCATGTTGAAGCCTGCAATAAAGCCTCCTTCCTCAGAACCCTCTCTTCACCCCAGGACACTGTTAGAAGACCACAGTGATTGTCTCCTGTGGTTCCCATGGTCCCTCTGGGGCCCTGAGGAAGCCCAGGGCGGCCAGATGGAACTTTCATGGAGTGGGCTTGGGCAGAGGCAGACTGGTCTGTTTGGAGGGGAACACTGAGGACTACTGCCCCCTGGCCCAAGCCATGCCCTGGGCCTCGACACCTCCTTCCAGTTGCCCAGGGCAACTGGGAAGTTGCAGTTCCCAGGTGAGGATGGAAGTTTACCCACAGCTGTATTTCTATTATAGACACTGATGCTTCAGGGCTGAGGCCTAGTAGAGTTAGTTGGTTAACTGAGTTGGTTGAGCCTAGGGTGGGGGGGGAGGAAAGGGAAGAAGAGGAAGGATAAAGTGGAGGAGAACAAAGGGTTAGGAAGAAAAGTGGGGAGTAGAAGTCACAGGATCAAAGCACAGAGACGTCAGATCCCACAGAGCCAGGCTGAGAGGGGACACAGGCAGCACTGATACACAGTGACACCTGAGTCACCTCTCCAGGTGACACTTCGGATGACGAGACATATGAGTTCCCAACGCTCAGAGCCACGGCGCTCCCCACAGCCGCACAGGCCAAATCGCACAGGAGGGTATTTATGGAGAAAAAGTCTTTGAGAGCCTTGACTCATTTTGGATTGTTTGTGAAGGTTTTTTTCAGCCCTGTGTGTTTTCGAGAAAGCAGCACAATAGTCAGGCTGACATCATCTGGTGTTAATGAGAACACTATAAACATTTCCACTTTGAGTCAGGCCAAAGCATTATTTTACAATATTATTTAATCATTTCTTCGGCATTCACCTAATCAGTACAAATGTCAAGCAAATGTTCAAAATGAAAGAAACCAATGTATTAAGAAATAAATGAATTTATGGTAATGATAATAATAACAACAACCCCCCCAGTCAGGCTAAGTACACAAGGTTCTGGATTTCTTCCAGGGGCTTCCACAGGGCAGAGGAATGTTTTTGCTGTTCACTTACACAGCTGAGCTGGCCAGCTGCCATCACAGGCAGCTTTGTTTATTTGGTTTTCACTTTTCAGCATGAAGTACAGTCCTGTCTTGCTTCTCCTCCCTCTGGGGCTCTCTGAATGTTTCTAACTAGAATCCTTTCTGCTCATTTGCAAAAAAGACTCCCTCCCCTGGAACTGGTGATGCCGAGAAGCACTGCTGGGGGCGTGAGGGTCTGTGTGGACCGCAGCTCTGCTCGGTCAGGTCATAAATCAGCAGAGTTTCTGAGTTCAAACTTTCCTGCTCAGTAAGTTTTATTTCGGGATAGCACTAATTTGTTTTTTGAGCTCAGTGTGATTTGCTTGTAAACCTAGCGGACTGCTTTAGCTGGGGAATTCGTGCACAGTCTGCCTCGTAATCACAGCCACATTAGGAGGTTCGTGGGCACATTGGCGTTTCTGCGCACTCAAGATGTCAGCAAGCTTTCCCCTGTGCAGGGCGCTGGTCAGAGGGCTGACTTCAGGCCTGTGCCTACACAGGGGCTCCTTATTCCTGCCCTGGCCCAGCACGACACTGGGGGGGACGGGGAAGACAGATCAAATGCAATACACCTAATAAATGAATAAGCCCATTATATACTACATTAGAAAGTGAACTGCTGAGGAAAAGATAAAAGTAAAGCAGGGATAAAAGGTGTTGGATGTTTTTGGGTGTGGGGAGGGACTTTATAGATCAGGATAGAACGGCCAGAGTTTCTTTAAAAATTAAACATGCAACTAGTATGCAACCTAGCAATTGTACTCAGGCATTTCTCTTAGAGAAATGAAAACTTGTGTCCACACAAAAACCTATACATGAATTTCCATGGCAGCTCTTCTTGTAATAGTCCCAAACTGGAAATAAACCAGCTGTCCTTCATCGGGTGAATGATCAAATGAACTGGCACCTTCTCGCCGTGGAACTACTACTCAGCAACGAAAAGGAACAACCCATTGATATCCCCAACGACCTGGAGGAGTCTCCAGAGGATTATTCCGAGTGAAAAAGTCAATCCCGAAAGGTTACATACTATATGATTCCATTTAAAGAACATTCTTGAAATGACAAAGTTATAGAAATGGTGACAGATGAGTGGTTGCCGGGGATCTGGAGGGGATGGGACCAGAGGGGAGTGTGTGTGGCTATGAAAGGGACAGTAGGAGGGTCCTTGTGGGGATGGAAATGTTCTGTATCTTGACTGTGTCGATGTCGGCGTCCTGGTTGTGCTATTGTGTTGTAGATTTGTAAGATGTCACCATTGCAGGTAAACAGTGTAAAGGACACGGGAGATCTTTCTGTATTATTTCTTGTACCTATGTGTGAATCTACAGTTGTCTCACAATAAAAAGTTTAATTTAAAAAATAGGGTCGTCCAGGTGGGCCCACTGAGAAGTTGACATTTGAACTAAGACTTGACTGGAGAGATGCATTTATCTCGGTGGACACTGTTGCCGGCAGAGGCCCTACTGTAGAAGAGCACGCAGCATGCTCAAGGGGGGGCGCACCAAGGGACAGGGTGAGCGTGGAGGAAGGCACAGGAGGTGAGTCCGAGGGGGAGCTGGGGCCTGCTGGGCACGGTGAGGTCCCGGGCTTTCGCTCTTGGCGGTCAGGGGAGGTACAGATGGTTCTGAGCAGCAGAGTGATACGGGCCGACTTCCCTTGTAACAGACCTCTCTGGCTGCTGAGTGGAGCCAGACTGTAGGGGCCCAGGCAGGAGCAAGGAGATGGTGAGGGGGCTGCTGCAGGCACCCCGGATGACCCTTGGTGTCTCCCCAACCCTGGCAGGCCCTGTCTGTGACTCTCCTGGGCATGTGTGCACGCAGATCTTTGGTAATGTGCGCAGGAGCTTCTTAGTCCCCCAAACCCCAGTCTACACTGGGGACCCACAGAGAGCACATCACACAGCAGAGAATAAGGGTTATGAAGGTAAAGATGAGGGGCTGCCTAAGGACAGGAACCTCAAGCTGCAACTTACTCATTGAGCCTCGGGGTCCGCGGGAGGCAGGTCTGGAGCCTAGTAGTTTAGAACAGTCAAAACAAAAATGCCCTTGGTGGTGTCCAGGTGTCCGCATGTATGTCACTATTCCTTCCAAGTAGGAATGCATTCCACAGGAGGTTTTGAGCACCTGATATGTGCTGGGGACCAGTGCCCAGTGCCAGGGGTGCAGTGGGGGATAAAGCTGGCATAGCTCTCATACTCACCATGGCAAAAAACTAGTGAGCAGACGAATAAGTAAAATAGTGACAAATCATAATGAAGGTTATGAAGCAAGCAAAGAATGTGGGAGGATGTGTATGGGGAGGGGGACAATAGTGCCCCCTTAGGTAAGAAGGTGACACTTAGGTCGAGACATGCAGTAGGATTAGGAGCCCGGTTAGAGTCCCCAGCAGAGGGAGCCGCCTGTGTGAAGGCCCTGAACCAGGGAGGTGGGACAGGGTCCAGAGATGCAGTCATGCCCCAGCATCACAACATTCGGCCCAGTCCCTGCTTGGCCTCCCCCAAGGACAGCACTCTATATCCCAGATCCAGCCTCACACTCCTGCCATTCTCTTACACAGGCTGTCAACTAGGCCTGGCTTCAATAGTGCCCAAGAAACAGCTGTGACTTCACAGTGAGCATGAAAGATACTCTCCTCTGTAACATACCAGATACTGGTAAGTGTGAGAAATTGTGGGAATAATAAAAAGACAGTCTTTTTAAAAATCCAAGTCTATAAAATGAGCCTGCTTCCCAAAGCCATTGACCCACACATGGCATGACCATGTGGCCCAGAAGAGGACCTGGCAGCTGGGCTGGTGTCCCAGGCTGGGAACAGAGGTGGGAACTGTGAAGACAGAGAGAAGCAAATTTGACAAAGTACACATACCATGTTTATCAGTTTCCTAGGGCTGCTGTAACGAAGTACCCAAACTGAGTGGCTTAAAACAACAGAACGTTCTTCTCTCACAGTTCTGGAGGCTAGAAGTCTGGAATCAAGTTATCAGCATGGGCCTGTTCTCTCTGAAGTCTCTAGGGGTGGATCCTCCCTTGCTTCTCCCAGATTCTCATAGCCCCAAGTGTTCCTTGGCTCATGGTAGCTTCACTCTGCCTCCATCTTCACGTGGCTGTCTTCCCTCTGTGTGTCTGTGTATCCTGTGCCTTCATATGGTGTTCTCCCTGTGTGTCTGTCTTCACATCGTCTTTGAGTCATATTGGACTAGGGCCCACCTTAATGACCTCATCCTAACTAATTACTTCCACAATGACCCTACTTCCAAATAAGGTCACATTCTGAGGTACTTGGAGTTAGGACTTTAACATAACTTTTGGGGGCACACATTTAACCCACAATGCAATGCTATGCCAGGAAAGGAAGAGAGCTTAGAAAGGACTGGGCAGCCATGGAACTGAGTCGCAGATCTTGCACCATAGATGCCGTTCTGAGCTCACGTCCACACCCTGGATCTGCTGACTCTGAATCACTCCCACTAATACCCTTAAAAATACGCTTTACTCTGAGTGCTTCTGTTGCATGATTTCAAGTAAAAAAGAATTTTTATGCTCCTAAAGCTAGGGCATTTTTGTTAGTGGTGCAGTCATGGTCGTGCAGGCCTGAATGACTGGTCTTCTCCCTGTCCCTCACCCCATGGCCATCACACTGGCCAGCTGGGCAGTCAGTGGGGTAGACAAGGCCAGGCCAGGCCAGGTCATGGAAGACCCAGGACCTGGACTAGCTTGGGTAAGCAGTAGGGAGCCATCCAGCCCTGAGCAGAGGTCCCCTCGCCCTCCTCATGGATGACTCTTTGCCCTGCTTCCAGGGTCCTGGAACGTCTCAGTCCCCCCTGGGGACCATGTGGCCTCTGAGACCAGGGCTGGATGTCCTCCAGATCCTGCAGCCCCTCTTCCCATGTCCCCATCCAGAGCAGGGGCAAGAGGAATGGGCTGAAAAGGAGGAGAGCTGGAAAGAACCCAGGGAAGGTGGTCTGGCTGAGCACCTGAAATGGCCACAATCCTGGTCTACAGGCAGACTTCTACGTTCTCCTGATGCCACAGACAATATAGCTGAATCCATTTAAAAGAGGGTGGCAAGTATGTAAATCGTGACTGCCCCGCCCCCACAAGACACCAGGAAAATATTTATATTATGCCTCAACCAAGACAGGAATACACTTGGAATTCTTCAATTTAGACTCCAGTTCATTCATACGCTTGTTGCTAAATTAAAAGTTCGAAATAATTTCCTGCTGTAAAAATATGAGACTTTTGCTATTCAGATAGAATTTTTAATCCAATACTTGAAAACTTAGGAATTATTTCAAAATGCCTTTTGAAAAGTTTTTCTGTTTCTTATCATAAAATGTCAAAGTCTACATCTGATCTTAGCCAAAAGGCTGAGAAATGATTCCGTTTTTCTAAATTTAGCTTTACTTATTAGTACTCATTTATAGCTAAAATGATAATATAACATGCTTAAAAATAATAAAATGCATTTCTGTAAAAATACATTGTATGTGGCTGGACTTGCAGCTATAAAGCAGTAGAGATCAACAAATCCTCCCCACTAAAATCAACCATAAAACTGGACATAGTTGCAAAAAAAAATCATTTCAGGGCTCTGGAAATTGACCACAGGCAAACAACAAATTGAGAAACATGTAATCATGAAAAACTGTGGGGATACAGGTAAAAACAGTGGGGATATGTGGCGTTCTTGCCTGGGACTGACTCCATCCTCCATCCCAGCCCAGTCAGCCTGTTCATCCAGGATAGGACTGGCCTTCACTTGATCTGGAGTGAAGAGTGCAAACCCACAGCCGGCAGCAAATGGGAAAAGTCTGCAGATCTCCTAGCCAGAAGTTGCAATCCTGGTTGGGATGAGCAGTATAAGACTGGTCAGAAATTGAATAGGGGTATCTTGGAAATGAGATAGCCACTGAGATCTTGGTAAGCATTTGACATAACCCTGGCTGTCTGGGAGCCTGTGCGCATGCACAGTGGAGACTCGAGAGGGCCTGGTGTTAAAGTAACAGCTAGGGCAGAGTTGAAAACTGCCAAATTTGAATACATCCCCCAATTCAAACACAGATCCACCAGCAGAGGGTGGTGTTTAAGCACAACTTCTGACCAATCACTGAGTGACTTAAGCTATGCAAACACAGAGATGACCCCAAAGAAGCCAGGCCCCCACAGAAAAAATACAAATAAGAATTGAAAAAAAAAAAAAAAAAAACTGAGCTGAATCATCAGCAGATGCATACTTCGGGGTGACTGATTCTGCAGATCAAGTCCAGGCAAGTTACAAACAAACAAAAATCAGTAACAGCTAAGAATTTCAGAATATAAAAGGAAAACAGAATCTAGATTTGTTATATTATCTATAATATCCAATATTCAACAAAAATTTACATGTCATGCAAAATAACAAGAAAGTGTGACATACTTGGGGTGGGGGGGAATGTCAATGGAAACTGTCTTTGAGTGGCACAGATGTTGGATTTAACAGACAAAGACTTCAAAGCTATTTGAAGTATTTCAAAAAACTAAAGGAAACCATGTTTTAGAAATTTCAGGAAAATATTATTAAAATGACTCAACAAGTAGGAATATCAATAAAAAATAGAATTTTTTTAAAAAGGGCCAAAATGGAAATTCTAGAGTTGAAAAATACAATAACAAAATGAAAACTTTATTATATGGGACAGCAGTAGATTTCAAACATCAGAAGAAACCAGTGAATTTGAAGACGGATCAACAGAATGTTATCCAATCTGAAAAACAAAGGGAAAAAAGACTGAAGAAAAGTGAACAATCTCAGAGACCTGTGGGACAACATCAAGCATACCAACTGCAAAATGGGAGTCCTGGAATAAGAGGAGAAAGAAAAAGAGCAGAAAAAAAAATTGAAGAAATAAAGGCTGAAAACCTCTCAAATTTGATGAAAGTGTTAATTCATAGATCCCAAAATACCAATGAACCCCAAGTAGGAAAAACACAAAGAGATCTTCACTTAGTCATATCAAACTCTTCAAAGCAAAAAACAAAGAGGAAATCTTGAAAATAGCAAAAGAAAAACTAATCATATGTAAGGGAACAATAATACAAATAATGGCTAAATCTCATTGGAAACAATGCAGGCCAGAAAGCGGTGGAATGACATATTCAAAGTGCTGAAAGAAAAAACTGTTAGCCAAGAATTCCATATCCAGCAAAACTACCCTTCAAAAGTGAAAGTGAAATAAAGATATTCTTAGATAGGCAAAGACTGAGATAAAGTGCTGCTAACAGACATACCTTACAAAAAATACTAAAAGTCCTTTGGGAGGAAAGAAACTTACTTCAATTGGTAACTTGTATCCACAAGAAGAAATGGAGACTAGAAATGGTAAAAATGTGGTTAATTATAAAAGACTTAATGAATATATATTTTTCTCCTATTGTTTCTTTAAATGGTGTAAGATTATATAAAGCAAATGTATTTTGGAATTTATAACATATATAGTTGTAGTAATATACATAACACTAACAGCACAAAAGTGACATAGGAATAAAATGAAACTATATTGAAACAAAGTTGCTATATTTTACTAGATTAAAATATGAGATATGTTGTAATATGTTAAAATGCACATTGTGTTTCCTAGAGCAAACACTAAGACAATAACTCAAAAGCATACTTTAAAAAATCAACCAAGGAATTAAAATACTATACAAAATTATTTGTTTAACACAAAAGAAGGGAGTAAGAAGGAATAAAGACATGAGGAATATAGAAAACAAATAGCAAAATAACACATATAAATCCAACCATATTAATAATTACATTAAAAATAAATATTCCAGTCAAAAGTCAGAGATAGTCAGACTGAATAAAAAAATGAAATCCAACCATATGTTGTCTACAACAGAGTTCCCCAACCCCTGGGCCATGGACCGGTACGGGTCCGTGGCAGGTTAGGAACCGGGCCGCACAGCAGGAAGTGAGGGGCGGGCGAGTGAGTGAAGCTTCATCTGTATTTGCAGTTGCTCCCCATCACTCGCATTACTGCCTGAGCTCTGCCTCCTGTCAGATCAGCGGCATTAGATTCTCATAGGAGTGCAAACCCTACTGTGAACTGCGCATGCGAGGGATCTAGGTTGCATGCTCCTTATGAGAATCTAATGCCTGATGATCTGAGGTGGATCTGAGGCAGTGATGCTAGTGCTGGGGAGCGGCTGCAAATACAGATTATCATTAGCAGAGAAGTTTGACTGCACAGAGACCATAATAAATCAACTGCTTGCAGACTCATATCAAAACCCTATCAGTGAGTGGTAAGTGAAAACAAGCTCAGGGCTCCCACTGATTCTGCATTATGGTGAGTTGTATAATTATTTCATTATGTATTACAACGTAATAATAATAGAAATAAAGTGCACAATAAAGGTAATGTGCTTGAATCATCCCGAAACCATCTCCCCAGCCCCAGTCCGTCGAAAAATTGTCTTCCACAAAACGGTCCCTGGTGCTAAAAAGGTTGGGGACTGCTGGTCTACAAGACACACGCTTTCAATTCAAAGACACAAATAGATTGAAAGCAAAAGGATATCTGTTCTCACCTATTCAGCATAATACTGAAGGTTCTAGCCAGTACAACGAAACAAGAAAGATCAACCAAATGTATTATATGCAAATTGGAAAAGAAAAACTGTTATTATCCACAGACAGCACAACCCGGCATGTAGAAAATCTCAGGGTAAAAGATCGATATACAATATATCAATTTTTCCTACAAACTCACAATGAAAAGTCCAAAAACACAGTTAAGAAAATCGCATTCACAATAGCATCCAAAAGAATAAAATACTTAGGAGTAAATTTAACTCAAGAAGTGCAAGACTTGTAAACTAAAAAGAGAATTTAAAGAGAATACAGGACAATTTAAAGAGATAAATAGAGATATATTCCATCTTCATGGATTGAAAGGAACAGTATTATTAAGATGGCAGTTCTCCCCAAACTGGCCAACAGAATCATTATCTAAATCTCAGCAGAATTTCTTATAGCAACTGACAAGCCAATCCTAAAATGTATATGAGAATGCAAAGGACATAGAATGGTCAAAACAATTTTTTAAAAGGAGAACAAACTTGAAGGACTCACACTACCTGATTTCAAAACTTACTACAAAGCCACAGTAATCAAGAAAATGTGGTATTGGCATAAAGATAGACATATAGATAATTGGAATAGAGCACAGAGTTCAGAAATTAACCCTTATATTTATAGTCAGTTGATTTTCAACAAAGGTGCCACAGCAGTTCTGTTGAGAAACAATGGTCTTCAACAAATGTTGTTGAGACAACTGGATATCCACATGGAGGAACATGAACTTAGATTCTTACTTCATGACACATACAAAAATTAACTCCCCAAATTAATTACAGGCTTAAAGTAAAAGCAAAAACTATAAGACTTCTACAAGAAAACGTTCTATGAAATCTTTGTGACCTTGGGTTAGGTAAAGAGTTCTTAGATGCTATTGTACAAAAAGCACAGTATGATACAAAAAGAAATAATTAATAAATTGGACTTCATCAAAATTTAAAACTTTTGCTCTTCAAAAGGTACAATTCAGAAAAAAAGACAAACCACAGTCTATGAGAAAGTATTTTCTTTTTTTTTTTTTTTAAGGTTTATTTATTTATTTAGGCTGTGTTGGGTCTTCGTTTCTGTGCGAGGGCCCTCTCTAGTTGTGGCAAGCGGGGGCCACTCTTCATCGCGGTGCGTGGGCCTCTCACTATCGCGGCCTCTCTTGTTGCGGAGCACAGGCTCCAGACGCGCAGGCTCAGTTGTTGTGGCTCACGGGCCCAGCCGCTCCACGGCATGTGGGATCCTCCCAGACCAGGGCTCGAACCCGTGTCCTCTGCATTAGCAGGCAGATTCTCAACCACTGCGCCACCAGGGAAGCCTGAGAAAGTATTTTCAATCTATGTCTAATAAAAGATTTTTATCTAGAATATATAAGGAACTCTTACAATTCAGTAAGTCAAAAAACTCAATTAAAAAATGAGCAATAGGGCTTCCCTGGTAGCGCAGTGGTTAAGAATCCGCCTGCAAATGCGGGGACACGGGTTTGAGCCTTGCTCCGGGAAGATCCCACATGCCGCGGAGCTGCTAAGCCCGTGTGCCGCACCTGCTGAGCCTGCGCTCTAGAGCCCGCGAGCCACAACTACTGAAGCCCCTGCACCTGGAGCCTGTGCTCCGCAGCAAGAGAAGCCACCGCAGTGAGAGGCCGGAGCACTGCAACGAAGAACGGACCCGCTTGCCACAACTAGAGAAAGCCCACGTGCAGCAACGAAGACCCAACGCAGCCAAAAATTAAAAAATTAAAAAAAAAAAAGAGCAATATAAAGCAGAAAGTAACACACCATTGTAAAACAATTATACTCCAATAAAGATGTTAAAAATAAATACATAAAAATTAAAAATGGGCAAAAGGTTTTAATAGATATTTCACCAGAGAAGATATTCACATAATTACTAAGTACACAAAAACATGTCTACCCAAAGACTTGTACGTGGATGTCTATAACAGCTGGGCACCAGGACAGCTGACTCTGCCCCTGTTCTTGCTTCTAGAGCTTCCAGTTAGGAGAAGAGTGCTGGGACACCCTGCTGTGCCTGAATGGATCCGAGCTACACAGACCAAATCTGTCATGAGTCGCTGTAGTAACAATGATAAGAACAACACTGTTACGTAATCTATATATTCCTGGCAACCATGGCATTCTGTCCCAGTACAGGCTCTGCCATTTTCAAGGCACTCTGATGACCACCATGTTTTCTGAGCCTCACTCACCCATGGGTAAAATTCTCCCCAAGACTGGCCTCCCCATCACCTAGTAAGCTCCTCCCCTCCCCTCCGTAACCAAGCCACTTTCTCACAGCCTGACAACATCCCAGGTGGCAACAGCCTGAGCTACCTAGTCTGTCATTCCTGAGAGGGTGCATCTTGGTTGGTTAAGACTAAGAGCTCCTACTCTCCTGATCTCCGTTTTTGAAACAAAACGCTATGTCTTATCACCCTGACGTGTCTCATAGAGAGCAGAAAGGAGAGAGAAGTGAAGCATTTACTATGACTGAAGCTCCATTGCTTGGACTTTTAAAAATCAGTGCAAAACCACAGTAGCCAAAGAGGAGGGAGAAATGTGGTTTACTGAGCTTTGCTGAAAAGAAGGAATTTCTCTCATGGGACAACTTGCTTGGAAATAGGAGCTGAAGCTTAGACATGTGATTCTCATTACCAGCTACATCCTTTCAGACAGGAGGCAGATATAATTGGATCCATTTCTATTTTAATTATAATTCTTTGGCTTTAAAGAAATTGCCAGTGGAAATCTGCAAGGCACCACAAACGCCGCCATTTCAAATTCCCTGGATTCTAATGTGGCCTGGATTGCCTTCTTCAGGGCTGAGGCCGCCCGCCACAATTGGTGTTTGTTGTTGTTACAGACCTAAAGTTCTTCCCAAACAAAAGATGAACTGATCCCTTCTCTCTCTTCTTCCCTCTCTCCCTCCCTTGTTATATTTTTTCTTTTGAAGCAAAGAGAGAGATCTTTCAGATTTTGCCAACCCTTCCCCTTAGGCAAAATAGGAGACAGAAGGGAGCCTTTTGTGATGAATGACAGCAGAGGCGGCTCACAGGGCTTCCTTTTGTTCCTCTCCTGGCTGCAAGGGGCTCTCCCTCCTGTCTAGAGTCCCAGATTCAGGAGTAGCCACAAGTACTCAAGTATTGAGCAGTGCTTGAAACTGGAGGACAGGCCCCTTCTAAAGTCAAACAGCACAACCAACACTGTGGAACTCCTGGAGTGAAAGCTCAGTTGAGCTGCTTCCCACTCACTTTCTTTCCATCAGCCTCTGTCTCAAAGACGTCCTTGGCAGAGTTGGAAGGGAAGCCTGGCAAGATCGGTCCTGAGGGTAATAAGTGCTGAGGGCAGTGCTGAGGTGCCCACACAGCCTCCAAGAGGGACCCTCCTCCCACATGCCTGAGAGAGGAGCCTGTGAGTGTCTAGGGTCCCTGTGTCTGTCCTCTGACACCGGCCCCAAGGAGGGTTGGTGGCTCGTTGAACATGGCCTGCGTGTGACAAAGGCGGGACTAGCCTTTCTTTTGAAGCTGAACAAATAAATATAAGGAGCACGATCCACAACCATGGTGGTAGCCACAGCTTTGTTTTACACTAAAATTCAGATAAGACAGTTATAAGTCTGCTCCAACGTTTTGCTTGCTCTAACTTGCCCTGCACTCAAATGTCTTACCCAACAAGCCTTTAAAAGTCACTTTAGTGTGGAAGTAGAACAGTATTTGTTTGTTTGTTTGGCTCGTTGTTTCCTTTATGCCCATGCACAAGTAAAAGTGTGTGGTGTGTACAGACACACACACACCAATACAAAGAACAAAGTGCTGCTAGTTTAATAAAACTAGAGAGTTGCACCATATTAATAATACAATTTTAGAAAACAGAAAATATGAGTGAGAAACACCGAAGTGACAGTATTTGGAGATGGTTTCCAAATTAACCTCACAATCAAGAGGTTTTACAAATGAACAATAAGCAGCAAGCAGCAGTGTAGATCACTGTGCGAGTGTGCACGTGTCAGCAATTTCTGACAGTCAGCTATTCCTGCAAGGAAGGTTTGCAGGTAAACCGTGGTTTACAAAAATGCAGTTCATGCCTAGAAACAATGCCCAAGAGATGGGTCTGAGCCAAACAACAAGTTTTTGGTCTTGTTTTGTTTTTTAGTTTTTCCCTCTTCCATGCAACCTGTAATAAATCTGAACAAACTAAGCCTGACATTTCTTAATGTTTTGAAAGAAGAGATAAAAGGAAGTCATAAATCACCTCATTCAACAATATTTTTTCTTGGGTTTTGTGTTCTTGTTCAGACCAGTGTGATTCACACCCAAGTCAACGTGGCCTGTTTGTAAGCTGACTCCCAGAGGGGGATGCTGGGGTCCCTCCTCTCATCCTGACGCTGTTTTCTCTCTGGGACCCTGGGCCTTCCTGACAAATGCACGTCGGCGGCAAGTGGCAGCCACCTCACCAACGGGCCAAAGGCTTATCATCATCATTGGTTTACATTCCTATCATTTTTAAAAGTTCTACAGTGACTTTTCCTATCACAACTAAATCCCTGTGTAGACAGAGAAAGGAAGGACCTTACAACCACCCTTCTTCTGCAAATACACACAGCCAGGGCTGGCAAATCATGCAAAGGAGTTTCTCAGTTTTCCTTGCATCTTTTGTATCTCTTTTCCTCATGATTAGGGATACCGGAAGCCTTTTCCCTGAAGCTTCTTGTGTAGAACTTGAATTTTTTCTCTCATGGTCTTCCAGATACTGTTATTATTTGCTTCTCCTGGCTGCTGTCCCCAACCATACACCTGATTGAGGAGGGAGCTTGTGGCAGGCCAAATAATGGTCCCCTAAAGACGTCCACATCCCAATCCCTGGAACCTGTGACTATGTTAGGTTAGATGGCAAAGCAGAATTAGGTTTGCAGATGAAACTAAGGTTAACAGCCAGCTGACCTTAAAATAGGGAGATTACCCTGGATTATCCTGGTGGGCCCAATGTAATCTATAGGTCCTTAAAAGTAGAAGAGAGAAGCAGAAGGGACAGACAGAGAGGAAGATGTAACCACCGAATAAAAAATGGTCAGAGCCATGCAACATGATGGAGGAAAGGGGGCCATGAGCCAAGGAAAGTGGGCAGCCTCTAGGAACTGGATAAGTCAGAGAAACAGATTCTCCCCCAGAGCTCCAGAAAGGAATGAAGGCTTACAAACACCTTTACTGTAGCCCACAGACACTGATTTTTGGACTTTTGACCTCCAAAACTTCAAGACAAGGTAATGAATTTGTATTAAGACATTAAAGTTGTAGTATTTGTTACAGCAGCAACAGGAAGCTAATACAGACCTGAACACTTTACTCCTAGCCTTTCCCCTCTAATTCCACCTTATAGCTTCATGCCTAATGGTCCACCTCAAATGCTTATTAATTTTGCTAGGTGTAATAATGCCAAAGGAATAGTTTCTTTTAAAATTCCTTTAATATCCTCCTCTGGTGGTGAAATTACATGGTGGCTGGGATTTGCTTTAAAATACTCCCATGCAAAAACCAAGCTGTGAAGAAAGAGATGAAACTAGATTATTGTTGTTGATGAAGCTGGATGATGGGTACATTGACGCTCATTATGTTAGTCTCTCTATTTTTTGTACGTGTTTGAATATTTCCATAATATAAAGCTGAAAATATGTAGATGGAACAAAATTTAAAATGGCCACCTTCATAGGTAGATATTTTATTCTAAGTAAGCTGGAGGGTTGTTCAATTGTTTTCACTTACAGTTTAATTCATGGGACTCTTTTATTATTAGCTTCACCTGTGCTAGAGAGGCTGGCCATGGCTCTGGGCTCTTGATTTTGACCTTCTTCCTGAGCAAAAAGAGAAGACGATATTAAACCTAAGGCACACAACAGATGCAGTGTTACTGCCTGGCACCACTTTTTTTTTCACATTTTAATATCTATAAAGTAAGGGTGCATTTTATAATCAATGGCATATGTCCCTGAGATCAGTATCTGGGAACATAGTAATACCCAAGGTTGCGTACATCAAGGTCACCTTCCCACAGGATTTACAGTCATCTGAATTTGTTGACTGTTTTTTGACATTTGTGTAAGGCTCTGTGGTAGCCTTGTATTGCTGCTGTAACAAATTATCACAAACTTCATGGTGTAAAACAACACAAATACATTATCTTATGGTTCTGGAAGTCAGAAGTCTGATATATGCATCATCTTTCTAGGCTAAAAATCAAGGAGTCAGCAGGTTGCATTCTGTTTTGGAAGTGCTAGGGAAGAATCCACTTCCTGCTCATTTGGGTTGTTGGCAGAATTCTGCAGTTGTAGACCTGAGGCCCCTGTTTGCTTGCTGGCCGTAAGCTGAGGGTTGTTGTCAACTCCTATAGACCACCACTTTCCTCCACCTGGGGGCCCCTTCTTCTATCTTCATCATCAGCAATGGTAGGTTGAGTTCTTCTCACACATTGAATCTCTCCTTTTTCTTCCCTCTCATCTCTCTGATCCAGTTGAAAGGACCTCTGTTTTTAAAGACTCATGTGATTAGGTTGGGCCCACCCAGATAATCCCGAATAACATCACTGTCTCAAGACCTATATTTAATCACACCTGCAAAGTTCCTTTTGCCGCGTAATGTAACATATTCACAGGCTCCAGGGATTAGAGCATGAACATCTTTGGTTGAGGGGGGAGGCATTATCCTGCCTACCACAGCCTTCCTTACACAACACCTTGCCTATTAGGACAATCAATCCCAATACCTTAACCAGCAGAGAGCTTCCCCACAGATGGGGAAAACTGAACTAAAACCATATGTATGCTCCATATTTTGAATGAACTTTGGCCAGCAGGATACACAAGTAAGTGTACTGGGGATGGCAGAGGGTGGTGAATTTCCTGGGCAACCTCATGAAGAATGGAAATCCGTAGGTCCTATTTATTGTACCTATCTGAGCTTGGTAAGAATAAGAATGAGCAAAATTCATCAATTTTACTTCAAAGAGGGAAACCTTGACTGAAACATATCTTTTCATCTGAAGAATGTGTTTGTGTATACACCCACACACCCACACACACACACACACACACACACACACACGTACGCTCTCCAGCATGGTGTTCTTCCATCATTTCTTTCCCAAAGACTCCTGCCAGCATCACTGTGTTCCATAAACAGTACAAGCATATTACCTCACTCCTGAGACCCGTTCCTCCTGTCCGAAGCCAAGCATCCCTTCAAGCAGTCTTGAGTGGAAGCCTTGGAGAGGGACACAGTGGCAGGCATTTCATTCCAACTAAATAGATCCCAGATGTACCTGGAACCCAGAGTGGGCATGGCCCCATGCCCACCCCCCATTGGCCTTGCCACTGGGAATTTATACATGATAATAAGTTCTCTGAGAGCAAACTGATAGAGGACTTTGAGTTTTCCATGAGTCTGTGGTTGGCTGTTTCCCTTAGTTGCAGAATCGATTATGCAGGGTGGTCAGTGGCTGGCCTCACAGATCTTATGGTGGGAATTTCAGCCCCAGCTGCAGATAGGGTTTAATTACATGCAGTCATCACCCTTCTCTTGAGAGGTATCTGGCCTCCTGGTTTCATTAAGGATATTTGGAAAAGAAAAAAAGATGCACTCCATGTGAGACAGAGAATCCAAGGACAGCCCAGAACCAGACAGATATCAACCTTGGCAACAGCAACTACTGATATGAGGGGATCATGGAATACTGATTTTGAAAGTGTTACAGAAAAAAAGCTTTGAATTAGAATTTTATATCCAGCTATATTACTATTTATTTATTTTAAAAAAACCAAACACACAGACTCACTTTACAGAAGCTTTTTTTTGCAGCCATGCTGCACGGTTTGTGAGCTATTAGCTCTCTGACCAGGGATTGAACCCAGGCCATGGCAGTGAAAAGGCAGAGTCCTAATCACTTGACCACCAAGGAATTCCCTATATTACTATTCAAATGTGAGGATGAAATAAAGATATCCTCAGGCACACAAAGTCTACAGAGTTTTACTAGACAGAAAAAAAACAAAAACAAAAACAAAAAACCTTCTTAAGAGCAATCATGGAGGAAAAATTCTAGCAAAAAATAAATAAATAAAGAGAGGAAATTTGGAATAAGGGATATAAGGGTGAGTGCATAATTTGGTGAAGTTAACTGTGGTGTAAATATAAAATTTACTACTGTGTAAATAGGCAAGAGTTTCCACTTTTGTTTTAAATGAATATCCTCTTAAATATGAATGAGAAACCAGAAATCACCTGACAGTTTAATTGACAATCACCTGACACGAAATCTGGAAATCAAATAAACAGATACAAAAATAAAACTTGGAAACAAAGACAATGAAGAGAGCAGAAAAATATGTTTCAGAAGGAAGGAACAGAGAAAACTGGGGGAAGAGACTATCAAAGAAATAATTCAAGAATGTACAAGATATTTATGGAGACTATTTAAAATCTCAAACTAAGAAAATAAAGGAAGGAATATTTGCTTCCACTCAAGATGGAATAACAGGGACTAGATTCTATACTCCTGTCTCAAACCAACCAACCAACCAACCAAGACTCAATGTATGAAACAACAGGTTTAAAGACTCCAATGGGACATCAGGTAACAAGAAACATTAACCTGCAAGACAAGAAACAAACGAGGTGAGTCCTGTGGCTGTCCAGCTTCCTGCCTTGAGAGAGTTTCCAGGCTGCAGTGCAGGGAGAGGGAACCCAGGCAGCGAATAGCAGTCTCCCTGAGTTGGGGAGCTGAGAGTCACAGGGAAATCAAGGTGGCTAAAGTGCTTAGGACAGAGAGGGAATCTCAGAGATCTGCAGAGGGTCACCCTTGGGTATTCAGTAGAGAAATGACCAGCACAGGACTCAGAAAACTACCTAAAGCTAAGGGAACAAACCTATCTGAAAGGATTGGAGAACAGCACCTGGCACTGGCACCGAGCTGGGAACAGTGCCTATTCCCACCAGCCGGACTGGAAAAACTCATAATTCACAGGACATTGAGTGGAACACTCAGGAAGGCCTTGCCTCAGTAAGGGGAAATAGTTAGCCCTGAACTAAGCAATACTCTGGACCCACAAGATCGTAAAAGTAAGAATTTAAAAAAACAGACTTCTTCTAAGAAACGTAACTGCATCCCAGACAAACATGAAGAACATTCACAGATGGATAAAGAAGATGTGGCACATATATACAATGGAATATTACTCAGCCATAAAAAGAAACGAAATTGAGTTATTTGTAGTGAGGTGGATGGACCTAGAGTCTGTCATACAGAGTGAAGTAAGTCAGAAAGAGAAAAACAAATACTGTATGCTAACACATATATATGGAATCTAAAAAAAAAAAAAAATGGTTATGAAGAACTTAGGGTCAGGGCAGGAATAAAGATGCAGACATTGAGAATGGACTTGAGGACACAGGGAGGGGGAAGGGTAAGCTGGGATGAAGTGAGAGAGTGGCATGGACTTATGTATACTACCAAATGTAAAATAGGTAGTGGGAAGCAGCCACAAAGCACAGGGAGATCAGCTCAGTGCTTTGTGACCACCTAGCGGGGTGGGATAGGGAGGGTGGGAGGGAGATGCAAGACGGAGGAGATATGGGGATATATGTATATGTATAGCTGATTCAATTTGTTATAAAGTATAAACTAACACACCATTGTAAAGCAATTATACTCCAATAAAGATGTTAAAAAAAAAATTCACAGAACAACAAAAATAATATATCCAGCACCCAATAATGTAAAATCCACAATGTCTCAGAAACAAAGGTCACCAGGTAATGAAAAGAAGCAGGAAACTATAATTCACAATAAGGACAATAATCTATCAATTGAAACCAATCCAGAACAGACAGTTGTTAGAATAAGCAGACAAAGATATTAAGACAATTAAAATTGTTTGTATATATTCAAAAACTTAAATAGAAGTATGAGATATATTGATATTTTTTAAAAGACCTAAATCAAACTTCTAGAATAAAAATTACGATGTAGGAAATGAAAAATTCACTGGATGGTATTAACAGCAGGTTAGATTTGACAGAAGAAAAGAATAAAAAAAAGACCCTCAGTGAACAGTGGGGCAATTTCAAGCAACCTAACATATATATTAATGGAGTCTTCACAGCAGAGAAGATAATGGAAGGTCAAAAAGGCATTTAACTAAATCATGGCTGAAATTTTTTCTAATGTTTTTCAAACTATAAATCCAAAGATCCAAGGAACTCAATGAATCCCAAACTTTAAAAAAAAAAAAAAGAAGAAGAAGAAGAAGAAGAAAACTACACCAAGTCACAAAATATTAGGAAAAAATAAAAAACAGTGATGAGAAAATCTTAAAGGTAGCTGGGGCAGGAGGTGGGGGGATGTTAATGTACATAGAGACAGAGATAAGAACCACAGAATTCTCATTGGAAACAACATAAGCAAGAAGACATGGAGCAATATCTTTAAAGTACTGAAAGGAGAAACTGTTGACCTTAAATTATACACCCAATGAAAAAGTATCTTTCAAAAAATGAAGGCAAAATATAAATATTTTTAGACATACAAAAGCTGAAAGAATTCATCATCATCAGACATGCACTGTAAAAAAATGTTAAAGGACATCCTTCAGGCAGAAGAAAAAATGATGTCAGAGGTAAATCTGGATCTACACAAAAGAATTAAGGCACCAGAAATGGTAACTACATGGGTAATTATATAAGATTTTTTTCTTATTATTTAAATTTCTTTAAAAAACAATTGACAGCTTAACAAAAGTAATAACATTGTATTGTGGAGTTTATAACAGATGTATAAAATGAATGACATAAATGCTAGGAAGAGAGAAACATAAGTAAAGTATTGTATGTGAAGTGATATAATATCACTTGAAGATAGATTGTAATAAGTTAAAGATATACAATATAAACCCTAAAGCAACTAGTCAGATATTAGAGAAGAAACGATTCATGAATTTGAAGATATACCAGTAGAAACTATCCAATATATATATATAAAACACAGAGAAAAAAGACAAAATAAATGACGAGAGCATCGGTGAACTGTGGGATAACTTCAAGTGGTCAAATATACACACAACTGGAGTCTCTGAAGAAGAGGGGATAGAGAGGATTGGCAGGGAAAAAAATCTGTAAAAATAATGGCCAAAAACTTCCTAAAAGTGATGAAAATTATAGGCCTACAGAACTAAGAAACTCAATAAAACCCAAGCACACAAAAAAATAAGTTACACCAAGGCACATCATAATTAAATTTCTCAAAATCCATGATAAAGAGAAAATCTTAAAAATAGCTAGCAGCAGGAAGAAGACACATTACATTGTGACAAAGAACAACAGCAGATTTCCCACTGGAAAAAAATCAAGATAGAAGACAATGCAGCAACACTCTAAAGTATTGGGGGGAATCCGTCAACCTAAAATTCTTTGCTCAACAAAAACACCTTTCAGAAAAGAAGGCAAAATAAAGCCTTTTTCAGACAAACAAAAGCTGAAAGAATCTATCACCACTGATCTGTACTAAAGAAATATTTAAAGAAGTCCTTCAGGCAGAAGGACAAAGATACCAGATGGAAACTGAATTTATTCAAAGGAATGAAGAACATCAGAAACAGTGACTGTATGGGTAAATATAAAAAACATTTTCATCCTTTAAATCACATTATAAGATAATTGACTGCTTAAGCAAAAATAATAACCATATATTGTGAAGTTTAGAAGTAAAATATATAACAACAATAGCACAAAGGCTGGAGGAAAGATATGGCAGTATATTGTTGTAAGGATCCTATAATATGTATGAATTAGTATAATATCACCTGATACATTAAAATGTATACTATAAACCCTAAAGCAAGCACTAAAATAACATGACAAAGAGTTATACTTAGTAAGGCAACAAACGAGATAAGATGGAATCATAAAAAAAAAAAAATCCTCATTCAATCCCAAAGAAGGCAGAATAAGAGGAAAAAGGAACAAAGAACGAATGGGACAAATAGAAAAAAAATATCAAGATGAGAGACTTAAACATAACCATACCAATAATCACATAAAATGGAAATGCTCAGATTGTCAGTTTGCATAAAAAAGCAAGGCCCAACCATATGCTGCTTACAAGAAATGGAATTATATTAGAAATCAATTAGAGAAAGATCTCGGGAAAACCCCAAATATTTAGAAACTAAATAACACACTCCTAAATGACCCATGAATCAAAAAGAAGTCAAACAGAAAATTAGAAAGTATTTTGAAGAGAATGAAAATGAAAGCATAACATATAATTTGTAGGATGCTGCAATAGGAGTAATTAAAAGCACTCTGTTTCTGAGTTTGATTTTTTTTTAGATTCCACATGTAAGTGATACCATCCAGTATTTGTCTTACTCTGTCTGATTTATTTCACTTAGCACAGTGCATTCAAGGTTCATCCAAATTGCCAAAATGGGGCTTCCTTGGTGGCGCAGTGGTTGGGAGGCTGCCTGCCAATGAGGTGGACACGGGTTTGGGCCCTGGTCCGCGAGGATCCCACATGCCGAGGAGCGGCTGGGCCCATGCGCCACAGCTACTGAGCCCGCGGGCCACAACTGCTGGGGCCCGCGTGCCTGGAGCCTGTGCTCCGCAACGGGAGAGGCCACCACAGTGAGAAGTCCGTGCACCGTGGCGGAGACTAGCCCCCGCTCGCCGCAACTAGAGAGGGCCCACGCCCAGCAACGAACACCCAACACAGCCAAAAATAAATAAATAAAATAAATAAATTTACAAATTGCCAAAATGGCAGGGTTTTCTTCTTTCTTATAGCTGAAAAATATTCCATTGTAACTTTTTTTGGTCACTGCTTAATATAAGACTTTATTTTTCCATCTCCATGTTTAATATGGGAATAAAAATAAAATCAGATGAAAAAATATCAGTTCATCCATTGATGGACACTTAGGATGCTTCTGTATCTTGGCTATTGTGAATAATGCTGCAATGAACATGGAAGAGCAGATATCTCTACAAGATCTTTATTTCAATTCCTTTGGATATATACCCAAAAGTGGAATTGGTGGATCATATGTGGAGACTCCATACTGTTTTCCATAGTGGCTGCACCAATTTTCATTTTTACTAACAGTGCACCAGGGTTCCCTTTTCTTCACACCTTCTTCTACGCTTGTTACCTCTTGTCACCTCTTGTCTTTTTGACAATAGCCATTCTAGGCATGAGGTGATATCTCATTGTGGTTTTTTTAAAAATATTTATTTATTTATTTATTTGGCCACCCCGGGGATTAGTTGCAGCATGTGGGATCTAGTTCCCTGACCAGGGGTCGAACCTGGGCCCCCTGCATTGGGAGCTCGGAGTCTTAGCCACTGGACCACCAAGGAAGTCCCTCATTGTGGTTTTGATTTACATTTTCCTGATATTTATCATGCTGAGCACCTTGAGGAATCTTAAAGGAAATAGATAAAAACAAAAAATTCCAAGAGATGCAAATGAAAGAGAATGGACTAGAAAATTAAGAGTTTAGTCCAGTAGGTCAAATTATAGGATCCTAAAAGCAAGTGCCATTGATGTAATTAAAATATACATAAAAGAACACCATAGTTTTTAAAGATTAATGAATTATGCAAGTATGTACACCAAACATATCAGAGTTGGACTCTGGGTTGGGGGGCAAATGGGAGTGGCACTCAGAGGTGAGGAATACACAGTTAAAGCAAAACAGAGCTCACGTGGACTGATTAAGACAGTATGGGTTTATAAGGAGTATCTCTGACCTTCTGAAGACAGAAAGGGAAAGTTAGGACTAAAAGGAATGTGGTGCTTAAAAAATGAGAAAATAATTCAAAAGGTCAGCCATGTGGAAACAACTTTGAAAAGGAACTTGTTTATTTTCTCTTCCCTCCCTGCTTTACTGTCTCACTCTGGCTCCAGAGGAACAAATCAAAGGGGAAATAAGATTCATTGCAATTGGATTATTTTAAAATGGTAATTTAATGTTTCCTCTCAGGGGAGTAAAAGTATAGTGCAGGCTGAAGCTGGCACTTATCTAAATTTCATTTCACTCATAGTAAAGTAGCGAGAGACAGCATGATTTATACCTATACCAGGAAATTGTGAGAAAGACTTTCAGCAGCAGTATTCTACCAAGAAACAAGGCAAGGATGCCATAAAAACACCTTCAGTATTTCCCATCACCTGTAGGATGAGATCATTCACCATCCTGCTCCTACTGACTATTTCCAGGCTCAACTTCTATCCCAACCCTAGTAATTGTTGCCCAACCTCACCCGAACAGACTGACTCCTTGTTCTACCAACAGACCTTAAGATTTCCTGACCACCTGCCTAGGAAACATCCCTTGTCAATGCCTCTTTAGTGGCCTGCTCAATCCTTACCCATCTTCTGTAATCCTGTCATCTTTCTCTTGCCCTAAGTTAATGTCCCATTTATGAACTGCTAGAGCATTTGTTTTCTACACCATCCTTTGGCAGATATTTTTTTTTTAGCATTTTGAAGATATCATTCCATTGTCTTCCAGATTCCACTGTTTCTGTTTAGAAGTCAGCTATAAATATATAGTTTAATATCTTTCATCAATTTTTGAAAATTCTCAACTATTAAGTTTTCAAATACTACTCTGTCCCCCTCGTCCTCTCCCCTCCTTATGAGACTCCTTTCTGTAACTTCTTTGTCTCTTACCTTCACTTCTCAATACTGTATTCTGCATATTGTCTTCCAAGCCATTAAAAATTCATTACTTCTCTCTTCAGCTCTCTATTCCACTGTTAAACCCATTCACTGACTTACTAATTTGATTGTTGTACCTACAGTTCTAGAATTTCTCTTTTTTTTTTTTGAAGATGCTCAGTAAATATTTATCGAATGAGTTGAATGAAGATAACTAGTTAAACTCCACAATGCCTCAGATTAAAAGCGTGTAGAAAAACACCCACAAATGAACATTTACAATGTCTTTTACACATACTTCTTTCACTAATATACTTGATGTTTTGTAACCTTTATATTTGTTTTCATTTATTTTCTAACAGCTTTGGCACTTTTACAGAATAAAATGGATTTCCCAAAACTTTATAAAAGTATACATACAAGGGTATGACCTCCAATGGTTTAACTTGTGATTTTTTTCCTGGGAACCAGTCAGGTCCAAGATCAGAGACCCTGCACATAGAGATGAACCTGGAATACTGGACAACAAAACACTCTCTCTTTTTTTTTTTTACAGTTTATATTTCTCTGTCAAAATACTCAGTTTCATCTTTCATCTCTTAATGAACACAGCAAGCATAATTATTTTCAGTCTGAGTTTTATAACTTCATTCTCTAGATCTTCTGCGGGTCTCTGGTTTCTGCTGGTTGTTTTGTTCTCTTGTATGCCTGGTTAGTTGGTTTTTTGTTTTTGTTTTTGTTTTGTTTTGTTTTTTCAGGTGAAATTCACATAACAGGGACTTCCCTGGTGGTGCAGTGGTTAAGAATCCGCCTGCCAATGCAGGGAACATGGGTTCGAGCCCTGGTCGGGAAAGATCCCACATGCCGCAGAGCAACTAAGCCCATGTGCCACAACTACTGAGCCTGCGCTCTAGAGCCCGTGAGCCACAACTATGGAAGCCCATGTGCAGCAATGAAGACCCAATGCAGCCATAAATAAATAAATAAATAAATAAATTACAAAAAAAAAATTCACATAACATCAAAATAACCACTTTAATGTGTGCAATTCAGTGGCATTTAGTGCATTCACAATGTTGTGCAATCACTTCCTCTATTTAGTTCCAAAATGTTTTCATCACCCCAACAGAAAACCCTGGACCTATTAAGCAGTTGCTTCTCATTTCCCCTCCCCCCAACCCTGGCAACTACCAATTTGCTTTCTGTCTCTATTTATGTCCTTATATTAAATGGATTTCTTATAGGCACCGTGCAGTTGGGTCTTGCTATGCTTGGGTCCCTTTCCCGGTACTGTCACCTGAAAATTCTCAAAGCAATAAGCTGGGGCAATCATTTGTTTCTTTTATCTCAGGGATCACTGTCCTCTGTTGCCTGATGTCTAGGCTCTTGAAAACCATTGTTTCATACATTTCATCCATTTTTTTCTTTTTTCTTTTTCTTTTTTTTTTGGTTGTTTCAGGTAGGAGGGTAAACACAGTCTCTGCTACCCCACCTTGGCCAGGAGCAGAATTCTGCTACCTTTTAAAAACATAATTTATGTGCTTTGGCTTAGCAGTTAAATTCATTCTACTCAATTTTAATTTTAATTAATTCAATTTTAATTTTGTTCTTTTGAGGCATGATGTCATTTAATCACATTTTAACCAATCCTGACATTCACCATCCTGAAGTCCTTCCCTGGTAGCTTGTATTGTTATAAAATACGCCCATTTCTTCCAAGTTAACCTCCCTTGCCTGCAACCTGCAAATGCCAGTCTCCACACCCTTTTTTCCCTGGGAGTTGGAACAAACAGCATGGGTTTATGCACTGCCGAAGGTGTCCCTAGTCATCAGATACACTCTGACTTTAGCTGGTCTCTCTCCTAAAATTGGGATCATCACCCCCACCGACGCTTGGATGTCCATAAACGCCGTGGGCTCTACGCAAGCCTCTTAGAGCTCTGGGGAGGTTTGATACTCGTTTTTAAATCCAACATAGTTAACTTTCAGGTGTTGGTAGATTTTTTTAAATAATTTCCATTTACACGCAGAGTTTTCTGAGTTTTCTTTCTCCTCTTTCCTCATCCTTGAACTTTTTCCCCCATCAGCCTGCAGTGCTTCTAAATAATCCAGATGCTGTCCAATCCCACCCACACTGTCCCCGGGTGGAACTTCATGTCAGAGCCATGGTGCTGTAATATACATGTGATCAGTTGCCATCACGGTCTTGTCAGAGGCAGACCTCCATGAGCGTCCCTACTTACAGGCTGACTAGATAATCATATCGGCTTTAACATGCTCCCACCAAGGAGCATTTAAACAAAAAGCAGGCTTTTTGTCATGCTCAAACCTCGCCCATCATAAAAACACCTTCCCTGCTGTTATTGCCCCATCTCTCCCCGCCCTTTCTTAGACAAAGTTCTTGAAAGAACTGTCTGAATTTGCTCCTTCCATTTCCTCACGCCTGACCCAGTTGTCATCCACCATCTACACCACACCCCTGCCCTCCCCTGCCTTCCTGAGCGTCTCTCACCAGCTCCTGCAACCACCCTTCAGGTCTCGTCCTGCTTGCACCCGCACACCACACCCTCCTCTTCCCCTGCTGTCTGCCACCCCTCCCCTCTTTCTGCCCCTCCCTTCATTCCCTCCCTGTTTTGTTGATGGGCCTGGGGGCTTATTCCCCAACGCTTCTCTCCTTCCTGGAGAATCCATGGGGTCCTGCAGCATTGATGACCCCACTCCTGGTGGAGGGTTAGGGATGAAGAATAAAGACTTTGTAGACCAGGGGAGTGTGCCAGCCCTCCTCCCCAGCAATTTGCCAGCTACTGACCTAGGCCCTGGTCAGCTCAGGCTCTGTGTGTGAGTGTGTGTGTGTGTGTGTGTGTGTGTGTGTGTGTGTAAGGACCAGAGCTTAATAACTGGATATCACACTGCAGCATTCCAGTCATTCCAAACATCCAAGTCCATTTCTAATCCATTTCTTTTCCCTTGAATTTGAGCTCATGCCCTGAAGACTTTACCACTCATGATTCTCCTTGTGGCCAACTTCCACTCACCTCACTCTGCAGCAACTGCAGCACCTGACTGACTGACCTGGTCCTCTTACTGTTGCAGGAAGGGGGGCCGCTTCCAGGGCCTGAGAGTGGGCTCTTGTCTAACACTCGGAAATGAATTGTCCAAGGAGACACACGTGCTGACAAAGCAAGAGACTTTACTGGGAAGGGGCACCCGGCTGGAGAGCAGGAGGGTAAGGGAACCCAGGACAACTGCTCTGCCACGTGGCTCACAGTCTCTGGTTTTCTGGTAATGGTGTTAGTTTCCGGGTTGTCTCTGGCCAATCATTCTGACTCAGAGTCCTTCCTGGTGGCGCACGCATCACTCAGCCAAGATGGATTCCAGAGAGGAAAATTCTGGGAGGTTGGTAGGACATATGGACTGGCGTCTCCTTTTGACCTTTCCAGAATTCTCCTGGTTGGTGGTGGCTTGTTAGTTCCATGTTCCTTACCAGGACCTCCTGTTGTAAAATAACTCATGCAGATGGTTACTGTGGTGCCTGGCCAGGGTGGGCGGTTTCAGTCAGTGTTTCCCCTAACATTACCTGTCCCCTGTCAATTCCCTACAATGGATGAACCACCACACTCTGGTTTCTCAGTCCTTCATCATCTCTACAGTCATCCTCTCCTTACACCTCAGCACCCACAGCCTAAGCCCAGATCTTATTTTCACAAGTAGATGCCCCACTTCAGAAGCTTGCTGGGGAGCCTGCTGTCCTAGCACCTCCAGCTCCTGTGGCCCCCACTCTCTACAGATCCCAGCTCCAACACCTGGACCCATGGGGCACGGTCTGCAGTGCCGGTGTCTCCCTTTCTTCCTCATCCGGCCCAGACTACCTGTGGTCCAGCATGTCACCACCTGCCGTCTAATGCCCTTCTTGCAGCCTTTCTCTACACGGGGGTGAAACCCCAGTGCTTGTTAACCTTAATCATCCAGCCATCGGACCCAAGAAGCAGGTATCAAAGGGACAGAGATGTCACAAATCTCAAATGAGCGGCAGCCCCACCAACCAGGGTCTCTGCACTCCTCAGTCACAGTCACATCCACTCCTTCTGAATAGTCTATTTCACACCCTCCCTTCTCCTCTACCCCCCATCCTATCCAGCTCAGCAGAGATCCCCTGCTTCTGGGAGATGTGAAAAGCCCTCTGCTCGTCTTGGGGCTCGGCATCCTGCACTAGAATAAAGCCGACAGCCACTGTCGCTCCTTATGGCCACTCCATTGAACTCCTAACTCTGGCGTGGATTGCCAGCCTGGCCTCTATAAGAAGCAAACGGGCTTCATGGAGATGGGCTCAGACAGCATCACTCATTTCCCCTGAGGTGGGGCTAGTTCTCCCCTGCCCCGAGGAGAAACGCTCCAGCAGCTCTGAAGATTTTTCTGGTAACTTATGAGTAACCAAAGATCCTCTAGTCACTGCAAGGCTACTAATTAAAGTATGGTGTCAATAATAATAATAATAATAATAATAATAATAATAATAATAATAATAATAAAAAAACTAAATTTCATGTTTGGGCTGGGTTTCCCATCACACCTGCAGGGGTAAAGGTCCTGATACTTTTCTGTTTTCTCGTCAACCTCGTTTGTGACTTTTGCCCCACCCTTTGCTGTGGTTTCTGACCCCACCCAGGGTGGAGGTGAAGGTGGGGCAGGGAGTCCTCGTACAACTTGGAATTCCGTGTTGCTCTGGCATCAGCTCTCTCCACGAAGCAAGCACTTTCCTCCCTGAAGTACTTTTGTGGGTTTTTTGAACACCTCGTCTCTGGGGATCCCTTTCCAGGTCTGTCACTTAAGACTCCTTCCTCAGCCTTCAGGTGTCTGATGGAGCCTCTGTGCTCTGCTGTGGGGTTCTGCTCGTCAGGCAGCCTCCTTGGTTGGGATATAAGTGGACCCCAGGCCAGCTTTCTCATTTGAGTGGCCTGAGCCTGGTCCTTGGGAAACACTCCTGCCTTCCCTCTGTCACTTGGGAAAGCAGCACCTGTCATTCAGCCTGAACTGGGCTGACGCAAGCCCCGCTTCTCATTCCTGCCACGCTTGATTGCACGTGCAATGTGTGAAGAGTTCACTCATGGCTGCTGTTGTTCTAAAGCAGGAAGACAGCAAAATGCCAGGAAACAGAAATGTCTTAAGGGGAATGGACAATCTGACCAGTTTGACACATCAGTGAAGGTTCAGCCTCCCCTCAGGCCCGGAAACACTGTCCCATTGCAGGCAGTGTGAGATTTTGTTCCAGAATAGAAATGAAAACATTTATATACGCCAGGTGGTTTGTCATGGCAACCAATACGGTGTCCTTTGACCCATATTCATATCTAGAAGCCAGATTATGAGCAGAGATGGTGATGACTCCTCTGGTTTGTCCTGTGGATGCCACTCGTCTGGAGCTGACTCCCCGGATGGTGAAGCCACTGCAACCAGAACTGAAACCACTCGCTCTTTCGAACAGCGAGGAATTTAGCGCAAAGAGCTGTTGACTGAGGTGTCCCAGGGCTGGGGCAGCATGGGGGTTACCGGAGGAGACAGACAGAGGAGGGAAGCTATGAGGAAGCTATGAGGAGACAGAGGAGGGAAGCAAAACCCGTGCAGCATGTATGGCGAGTCATATTGACAAACTCAGAGGAAAGAGCTTGAAGGAGCCTCTTGGAGATCATTCGGTCTGCCCTTGGCAATCCCACCTGAGTGTCACAGATGAAGAAATAATAATAATAGCTACATTTTTTAGCACTTCCTTTTAGTGTAAAGGATTTCCTAGATGCTTAGGAAACACTACCTCATTTATTGTTACCTCATTTACTTCTCAGGACAATCCTATGAGGTAATTGCTCTCATTGGCTTCATTTTACAGGTGAGGAAACTGAGACTCCCAGAGTACCTTCATTTGCCCAAGTACCCTGGCCGGGAAGGTCAGCACCAGGAGGCGGGCCTGTGCATCGTGACCCCTGTGATTTCCATCACACCATCACACCACACGACAGACAAGCTCACTTGGAACCAGGTTTAAGATCTGAAAGGGTGGTGCAGAACTTGCTCATGTTTCAAGTTCAGAGTTCATAAGCAGTGCTACTGCTTTGGAAATATCAGATTGAAATGTCGAGGATACAGCGTGAACACCTGGCCACAAAAGGAAAAGCAGAGGTGTGAAAAGAGCGTCAGCCATATTCACCGGAGCCCCAGGGGTCCTGAGGGTCAGTCCCTTTCCAGCCCTCCAGAAAGGGAGCTGACTGGGCGACAGATGTGACACCAGGGGGAAGAAGGACAGCAATCCTGGTGTTGGGGAGGAAGGTCCAGGAGAGGAGAAGAGGCCTAGAGACCAGGGAGCAAACCCTCAGATAAGTGGGGAAGGCCTGAAAGAATAAGAGGAGATGGCCCTGGGTAAGGAAAGGCCTCTGTGAGGAAAGGGTGAAGCGCACCTGAAGAAGGTCATGGGGGTGGGGCAGGGCAGGCAGGGGTGGTGTCTGTGTGAAAGTCATGGGCCCTTAAGGGAACAGAGCAGACTGCAAGGGACAGAGAAGGGAGAACAGACCTCAGAAACTGCCCAGTGTTTGCAAGCAGAGTGTTGGTTAAGAAACCTTCGCCTCTTTCATCATGGCCCCGAGTCTGCTGGTGAAGAATTTCCTGCATTCCCACAGCAGCCCTGGGCCCTCAGTGCTCCCACAGTTGATCTCTCCATGTGCAGTCTATTCCATCGCTCTGCCTCATCCAGTGCATCACCCCCAACCATGCCAACCTCTCGGAAGGAACACCCCAACTCATTATCTGTGGGACTCCTTGGGCCCTTAGCACGCCCTCCAAATGTATTATTTTTGTTCCCCCCGGGACCCCACTAGATGTGAGTGCTTAAATCATGACTTCTTCATCTGGGTTTCCCTTCAACAGTTCCCGGACCTCAAAGACAGTTGTTTAGATGTTAACAATAGTAGTTTGTTAACTCTACCAAAATGGAAATAAGTGGTAGTCCCTGGTCACAGCCGAAGGCCCTGGCTGAAACAATGGACTTGAAAATCTTATTCACCTTGCGCCCTCTTGTGGAGAAGAAGGCAAAGAACACTGTATTACTACCTTGGAAGATGCGGATTTAGTTCTTTCCCTATCCCCACCTCCTCCTCCTCCTCTAATAATACTGGTAATACAATATTAATAAATTAAAATATATTTAACTACAAATATATCTTTCAATATTTAATTTTAATTTAATATTAGTCTGTATTTATATGTAACTATTCTAAATATAGTAATAATAGGATATTAATAAATCATCTTTACCATATTATGATTTATGATTTTGTAAGTATTATTCACAGATGAACCAGAAAGTATTATATAATTATATTTTCCTCCTGGTAATATCCTTGTATGTTTTTGCTCCTGGAAGATCATTACATTGCTTCACTGTTTTATTTGCTTAGTCTTCTAGGTATTGTCAAAATTAATGTCCAAACTCTCTGATGAAGCTGTAAGGTCCTCTCAATATTGTTAAACAAATCTGGAACCTTCAAAAATACTATTAAAAATTACTGGAACTGAGTAAGATGTTGGGGGGAAATAGGTGAAGGGGATTAAGAGGCACAAACCTCCAGTTATAAAATAAATAAGCTATGGGATATAATATACAGCATAAGGAATATGGTCAATAATATTGTAATAGCTTTGTATGGAGACAGATGGTTACTAGATATATTGTGGTAACCATTTCATAATGTATACAAAAGTCAAATCACTATGTAGTAAACCTAAAACTAACATAATATGATACATTAACCATATTTCAATAAAAAGTTAAAAATACATTAAAAATTTAAAATTTATTGAAGTATACTTGATTTATAATATCGTGTTAGTTTCAGGTGTACAGCATAGTGATTCAGTATTTTTGCAGATTATATTCCATTATAGGTTATCACAAGATAATGGGTATAATGGGTATAACCTATGCTATACAGTATATCCTTTAATTTAAATTTTTTTAAAATAAAAATGACTGGAGCTATCTTCAGTGCTACCACTTAAAATGAGACTAGTTATTTACCCCCTCATTTGGTGCACAGCTAAAATCCTGAGATCCCACACTTGCCTTTTCAATCTTTTGATGAATAGAAGTTCTGAATTTTAATAAGACAAATCTGTCCTTTTTTCCTTTTTTGGTTAGTGCTTTTAATGTCCTATTTTTAAAATCTCTCTCATCCCAATACCTTGAAGATGTTTTCCTACGTTATATTCCAAAATCTTTATTGTTTTGCTTTGCACATTTAGGTCTAAAATTGACTTGGAAATTATTTTTGTGTATGGTGTGAGGTAGGGATAAAATTTTACTTTACTTTTTCTACATAGATAATTAATTGATCCAACATCATTTATTGAAAAGACCACCTTTCACCCACTATTCTGCAGTGCTACTTGTGTCACTCATCAACTAACCATGTATGTGTGAATCTATTCCTGGTACCTTTAATCTCTTCCATTGGTATGTTTATTTATTCTTACATTAATAACACATTTTTTAGCTACTGCAGAGTTTTAATATATCTTTATAGCCAACAGAGCAAGTCCCACCACCTCATTCTTCTCCTTTAAGAGTGTCTTGGCTCTTCTTCATACAACTCAACTTCAAAAAACCAAACAACCCAATTAAAAAATGGGCACAAGACCTGAACAGACATTTTTCCAAAAAGGACATTCAGATGGCCAACAGGCACATAAAAAGATGCTCAACATTGCTAATCATCAAGGAAATGCAAATCAAAACCACAATGAGATATCACCTCATACCTATCAGAATGACTATCATCAAAAAGAACACAAATAACATATGTTGAGCAGGATGTGGAGAAAACGGAACCCTCGTACACACTGTTGGTGGGAATGTAAATTGGTGCAGCCACTGTGGAAAATAGTATGGAGGTTTCTCAAAAAACTAAAAATAGAACTACCATGTGACCCAGCAATTCCACTCCTGGGTATATATCTGAAAAAAAATACCCCACTAATTCGAAAAGATGCATGCATCCCGACGTTCATAGCAGCATTATTTACAACTGCCAAGATACAGAAGCAACCTAAGTGTCCATCAACAATTGAATGGATAAAGAAGATGTGGTATATACATATACAATGGAATACTATTCAGCCATAAACAAGAATGAAAATTTGACATTTGCAACAACATGGATGGACTTGGAGGATATTATGCTAAGTTAAATAAGTCAGACAGAGAAAGACAAATACTGTATGATATTTATATGTGGAATCTAAAAAATACAACAAACTAGTGGATATAACAAGAAAGAAACAGACTCACAGATATAGAGAACAAACTAGTGGTTACCAGATGGGAGAGGGAAGGGGAGAGGGGCAATATAGGGGTTAGGCATTAAGAAGTACAAACTATTAAGTATCAAACAGGCTACAAGGATATATTGTACAACATGGGGAAAATAGCCAATATTTTATAAAAACTATAAAAGGAATATAACCTTTAAAAATTATGAATCACTATATTGTACACCTGTGACTTATATAATATTGTACATCAACTATACTTCAATTGAAAAAAAGAAGAGTGTCTTGGCTCTTCTTAAGTCTTTGCATTTCCATATAAATGTTTGTATCAGTTTTTTTTTTTGTTTTTTTGTTTTTTTTTAAAAGCCCTGTCCAAGGGGCATTTCATGCAGGAAGCTGCAAGGTCCAGGCACATGACTGCATTGCTGGTTTCTGTGGTTCGTGCAGACAGGCCACTACACTTCACATGGGACAGTCCCAAGTACTCCTCTGCCTTCCTCAGCACCTCCGGCTCGGCGATGCCCAGGCGCTGGGCTAAACGCCGTATCAGGCCAGGCTCCATGGCGCAGACAAAGACTACCTCAGTTTTTTAATTTACAGAAAAAGTGTTGAAATTTTTATTGGGATTGCATGAAATCTACAGATAATTTTAGAAAGAACTGTCATTTTTACAATGTCAGGTCTTCTAATCCATGAACACAGATGTCACTCCATTTATTTCAGTCTTTAATTTCTCTCAATAATTTTTCCATTGGTTCCTAAACAATCTCATCTATAAATTTTATTTTATGGACTCTGTTAGATTTTTTAAATTGCTGTAAAAGATACACAACAAAATTTACCATCTTAACCATTTTTAAGTGTACTGTTCAGTAGTGTTAAGTATACTCATGTTACTATGCAACCCATCTCCAGAACTCTTTCCATATTGTAAAACTGAAACTTTGTATCAAACAACTACTCCCCATACCCCTTCCCCCAGCCCCTGGAAACCACCATTCTACTTTCTGTCTCTATGAATTTGACTACTCTATTGATTACACTCATATAAGTGGAATCATACAGTAGCTGTCTTTTTGCGACTGGCTTATTTCACTTAGCATTATATCCTCAAGATTCATCCATGTTGGGCTTCCCTGGTGGCGCAGTGGTTGGGGGTCCGCCTGCCAGTGCAGGGGACACAGGTTCAAGCCCTGGTCCAGGAGGATCCCATATGCCGTGGAGCAGCTGGGCCCGTGCGCCACAACTACTGAGCCTGTGCTCTGGAGCCGCGAGCCACAACTACTGAAGCCCGCGTGCCACAGCTACTGAAGCCTGTGCGCCTAGAGCCTGTGCTCCGCAACGGGAGAGGCCACTGCAATGAGAAGCCTGTGCACCGCAACAAAGAGTAGCCCCCGCTCGCCACAACTGGAGAGAGTCCGCGCACAGCAGAGAAGACCCAACGCAGCCAAAAATAAATAAATTAAATAAATTAAAAAAAAAAAAGATTCATCCATGTTGTAGCATGTGTCAGAATTCCCTTCCTTTTTAAGGCTGACTAACATTCCATTGTATGTTTATGCCACATTTTGCTTATCTATTCATCTGTTGATGGACACTTGTTGGCTTCCATCTTCTGTGAATAAGGCTGCTATAAACATGGATGTACAAATATCTTTTTAAGACTCTGTTTTCAATTCTTTGGGGTATATACCCAGAAGTGGAATTGCTGTATCATATAGTAATTTTATTTTTTAATTTTTTTGGAACTACAGTATGTCATTTTAATTCTTATATAATTATTTTTAAGTAGTGGGGGAAAGTCATATTATGATACAATGTACTAACCCAGAATAAAATATTTTACATAAATCCCTGCTCTATATCAAGCAAAACTTGATGAATTTTAAAAAATTTCCAAGTAATTTTGAGTAAGTTTGACATATTAATGTCAAAGGCGATCTCTAGTCAGATTAGGTTGGGAAACACTGTATTAGCTGAAACAGTAAATTTGGAGCAAGAAGCAGACAATCCATGCGGCCAGCAAGGGCAGTTAATTAAGAGATATTCATTGCGTGTGTATTCATGTGTGTATTTTTGGTGGATGACGCAAAAAAGGAATGAGACGTTGTCCTAAAAGAGCTTAGGATCAAATGGACTGGGGCTGGTGGAGGAGCAGTGTAATGCACCAAATAATGAGAGGAAAATTATATTCAGAGTACAACTAGATGCTAAATGTGCGATATAGTCAAGTTCTTCAGGGTCATGAGAAGAAAAAAATCACTACAGAATAGGGAAATTGGAAGAAACTTCATGGTGATACAAGCTGTGTCTCAAATTGGAGAGGACAAGAAGAGACACTTAAAGGTTTAAAGAATAGCTGGAGCAGTATCACAGCAATACAAGTGAGGAGAGAGAGCCCTCTGGCTCTTCAGCTTCCATGTGCAGCCTTCTACACAGCTTTGAACTTCTGTACATCAATAAAACACCTCTAATTTTTCCCGTAACAAAATACAACTTTCTGTATTAAAAGTAAAGTTCTCACCTCTTCTTCAAAATGTAGAGGCACACAGTTCCAACAGGCACCATATCCATCAATGGTTATATTAATCACTCCTCAAATTCAGGTGGAGTCCCACTGAATATTCTGTTCCTAAAGAATAAATTGTAAAGTTAATTTTCAACTACATGTATGTAACATAAAAATAGAAAGGAGATAGAAAATGTTTAGTATATTCAGTAAACTCACATATATGTAGGGAGAATATATATGAAGCTACTACCGCCATTATTTCTGTGTTTTGTTATGAGGCTGTCAATGGTACCCCTCTCTTCCTTCTTCCCCTGCCCAGTCCACATCACATTTTCCCCATCCTCAGCCAGAAATTCAGCTGGTTGGAGTTCAGTACCTACCAGAGTGACCCAAACCTTCACTCCCAAGAGGGTTTGAGTCTTCAGTCCTGCCTTTCCTGGTTTCTGTAGTTTTCCAGTAACTTTCGCTATTAGGCATGGAAGTACTAAGAAGCACTCCCACATAACTCCCTGGGTTTCAGACATAGTCCTCCTTGCCTGCATTGAGTAGTAGCAGCCCAAGTTCAAGTACCTCATTTAGAGTAACCCCCACCCCTTTTTTTCTGGCCAGTGGGTGAATAGTATAAGAGGTCCAAAATGTCCAGGAGGCATTCTCACTTTCCAATTCAATTGAACCATTGTGTCTGCTGGTGGAAACATTCCTCCCCTGGGAACTATGACTTCCAAACCAGCGATGCTCAAAGTTTCTGGGGAAGGAAGAACATTTCTTCTTAGTGAGTTTAAGAGTGAAAGGAGCCACTCCCACTTCCTCCCCTTGATGCCCAGATCCATGTGTTCTGGCTACAGGAGAGAGAACATCATATAACAGTCACTGATTCAAAGCCTATACTCTACCCTGTTAAGACAGAATCCCATTGTTCTGGGGGGTTGTCTCCCAACTGGCACCACAACTGAATCATCCATTCCAACTTTCAATTAGGCCAACGGCTCCAGGTGATGGGGTATGTGGTAAGACCAGTTGATTCCATGGGCCTAAGCCGATAGCTCTATTTCTTTTGCTGTGAAATGAGCTCTTTGATGAGAAGCAGTGCTGCGCAGAATACCAAGATGATGGATAAAGCATTCCATAAGTACACAGATGGTGGGGCTGAAGTGTTATGTTCAGGGGAGGCAAATCCATGTTCAGAGTCATGAATATTCCAGTGAGGATGAACCTCTGCCTCCTCTACGAAGAAAGAGGTCCAATGTAATCAATCTGCCCCAGGTGGCTGGTTGGGCCCCATGGGGAGTGGTGCCGTTTGAGAGGTTTACCTTTGGCCTCTGCTGTTGACAGGTTAGACACTCAGCAGTAATGCTTGTCAGGTCAGTCTTGGGTAGGTAAAGTCTGTGTTTTTAGCCCACGCATAGCCTCCATCCCTGCCACTGTGGCCACTTTGTTTATGGCCCGTGGAGCAAGCACTGGGGTGACTGGGGTAAGGGACTGACTTACATATACCGAGTCTGTCATTTTGTTTACTTGATTAGGAGCCTCCTCTGCAGTGCAGTCAGGGCTCACTGGATAGAAAGGAGTCACTGTTGTGCCATGGTAATGGATCTTGCTGGAAGTCTTCCCTCTAGAGGCAAGGGAGTATCTCACGAGAGGCAGTGTGCTACGAAACTGCCTGAGAGGGTGCAGGAGAAAACTGCTGCTGGGAGAGCTGCTGCTGGATCCTGGAGAGCCACAAGCTGAGCCAGCACACCAGAACGGGGAAGGGAAACCCCTTCCTCCCGCAACGTTTCTCCAGCGCCCCCTACTGACAAATCGTAACATCATGTTTGTGGGTAAAGGGAAAATATTTAGGAGGCCAATTTCAGGTTTACAGAGCAGGCAAAGAACGGTGAATTGCAATAAACTGCTAAAAGGCAAAGGCACACTGAACTGGGTTGAATAGTGTCCTCCCAAAATTCATGTCCACCTGAAAGCTCAGAATGTGACGTTATTTAGAAATGGACATTTTTTGCAGATGTAATTAGTTAAGATGAGGTCATACTGGATTAGGGTGGGGCCTAAATCCAATGAATCCTTTAAAAGTAGATGAGACAAGAAGCCACACTTAGACACAGAAGGAAGAAGGCCATATGATGACAGAGGCAGAGATCGGAGTGATGCAGGATTGCCAGCAAGCATCAGAAATTAGGAAGAGGCAAAGGCCCTTCAGAGGCAGTATGGCCCCGCCAACACCTTGATTTCAGACTTCTAGCCTCCAGAACCACGAGATAAGTTCTTGTTGTCTGAAGGCACCGTTTGTGGTAATTTGTTATGGCAGCTCTAAGAAACTAATACAGCACCAAATGTTTAGTTGCAGTTTGTAGAGAACCAACTCATAAATGAACATCTGGAGCCCCATGCTTCGGGAGAGAGGCAAGAAGCAAGACTCCACATAGACAGTGTGCTAAACACCCAAGGTTACAGCAGACTGTGAAACTCTACCTTTTGTCTCCCTCTCATTGGGTTTTACTGTCTTCCCAGACATGGATGTTCAGTACTGTATGAAATGTATTATCTTCATCTCTTCACATTAAACTGTCATGAAGCCATTATGCTTTTATTGCAATATATGTACCTGCAGCAGCTCTCTGACCCACTGCTCTCTCCTCCTCGTGGATTATCTGTCTTCTCTGGTAACTATGCCTTTAAATCCATCTGAACACTCTTTGCTAAATTTCAGATTTAACATTTTGACTTCATCCTTCATCACCTCAGACCTTACCCTGGACTCCCACTACCAGAATACATCAAATTTCATATCGTTTCCAGTCCACTCCCATCATCCCATTGCTAGTGGGAAACTGACCCTTTTATCAATTTGATCCTCTTCTTTTTTATTCCTGCATTTATGGAGCATGAATTAAGTAGAGATCAATGTGCCAGCCACCATAAAGGGAATAAAGGACACAGAGAGCCCAAGGATGAATGGGACACAGACACTGCCTGACATGTACATGAGTGAAATAGACATATCTGGAAGATTCCAGATTTCTACTGGGGGGAATGAGTGGATGGTGGTGCTAGTTCAAGAGATAAGGAGGAAAAAGAGGTGAGTGTGGGAGAAGTGAGGAGTAGCTCATGTTTAGTTTAAGGTGTCTGTAAAACAAACAAGTGGTAATGCTTTTTTCTGTTTTTTGGTTTTTTTTAATTTTTTTAAACTCTTTATTTTATATTGGCATATAGCCGATTAACAACGTTGTGATAGTTTCAGGTGCACAGCAATGGGACTCAGCCATACATATACATGTATCCATTCTCCCCCAAACTCCCTCCCATCCAGGCTGCCACATAACATTGAACAGAGTTCCCTGTGCTTTACAGCAGGTCCTTGTTGGTTGTCCATTTAAAATATAGCAGTGTGTACATGTCGATCCCAAACTCCCTAACTATCCCTGGCCCTCCTCCTTCCCCCCGGTAACCATAAGTTCGTTCTCTAAGTCTGTGAGTCTGTTTCTGTTTTGTAAATAAGTTCATTGGTATCATTTCTTTTTAGATTCCGCGTATAAGGGATATCACACGGTTTTTCTCTCTCTCTGTCTGACTTAACAAGTGGTCATGTCTGATCAGCACTCAGCTCTGTGGGGAGGAGGCTCAAGGAAAAGATCAGGCTCAAGATGTAAATTGGAGCTGATTAGTTTAGAGATGGTTGGTGAAGCCTTACAGGTGGAAATAGATGAGCTGGCCCACAGAGAGCCTACAACATGAAAAGTGCAGGAACCAAAGGCAGAACAATGGGGAACACTCAATATGTGGGATTGCAGAGCAAGAGGAACCACTGTAAAGAGTGTTCAGAAGAAGGAAGAGAACCTGAAGACAGAGGAGTAGTGAAAATGAAGGACAAAGAGTTCAAAGTGGAAGAAGTACCGTAGTTAATCATGTGAAATTCTGAGAAGATGAGAACTAAAACAAGTGAATTAGATTTGGCAACAGGGAAGACTAGGAAGGGGGTGAGGGTGGAAGCCTCAATACAGAAGGCTTAAAGGGGATGGGAGGTGCAATGATAGTTTATTCTCTATAACTGATGTCATAATACATATAATTGAAAAGTCAAATTGGTCTACAAGACCTAGAATGGACAAAGGCAGTCCCTCCCCCAACCCCTGCTCCCCAGGACTGCATCTACCTTCAACTCTTATAGCTGTTTCTATGGGGATTTACTTACACTTTAAAAATAACTTGTTAATACAGCTATTTCTTCTTGATATTTCACTTTAACTATCATTGACTAAACTCATATTATGGAAGATAAGGACTTAGCTCTCTTATAAATCCACAGGCACCTTCATCACACAGGATTCTCCTCCCCACAACCTCAATCCTCCCAATATACTTCTAACCTATTTTGGTTAGATAAGAATTCAGTGTTTACATTATTATGACTATATAAATATTATCCATAGCTAAGCCTTCTGATATACTATAATTAAATTTCTTATATACCATTTTGTTTACCTGGATCTAATGATAAATGATAACACTGTTTTCCCCCTTTATTTAGTCTTCTATCCATCTACCACTAATTTTTCCACTGACTTTCAGCCAGAGTATAAATCTCCTCTCAACACTGGAACATAACAAAACAAACACACCCAGTACTCCACTGCACCATTGTTTTTCCCCTTGAAGTCATGTTCCTTGAGCTCTCCATCCCTCTGCTGCTTAACTCCGACTGCCACCTGGGACCTCCTTTCATCACCCTCTTGGGAATTTCCTTAATTATCTCCTGTGTTGAATCCTCTATTCATATCTTCTTACTTGGTTTACTCACTTTTTGGTAGACAACCAATAGTCTCCTGAAAAAGGCTGCATGGAAGGTAACTTTTTTTTAATACTTAGCATGCCTGAAAATGTCCTTTTTCTCGCTTTGCATAATGATCCAGCAGGGTTTTATTTTTTAATTTTTTAATTAATTAATTTATTTTTCTGGCCATGCCGCATGACTTGCGGGATCTTAGTTCCCCGACTAGGGACTGAACCTGGCCACAGCAGTGAAAGCGCTAAGTCCTGACCACTGGACCACCAGGGAACTTCCCAACAGGATTTTAATTGGAAATAATTTTTCTCAAGATTTTGATGGCACTGTTTATCACCTTCTAGACTGAGAAGTCTAATACCATCTTGTTTTTCAATTTTTAGTTTGTGGCCTGTTAGATTCTGGAAGCTTTTAGGATCTTAAATCTCTCCCAAATTTTGAGAAATTCCATAATGATATAGGTCTTCATCCCATGTGTTGAGTACACAAAGGGCTGGCCCTTTTGATCTGTGAATTCTTGTCTTTCAGTCCTGGGACATTTTCTTGAAAAACCTTTACTCAAAGCTCAACCTTTATTCAGCCTCAGAGCATACACACTGGGGACAAGTCCTATCCCTCTAATTGATCATCAAAGAATCCACACTGGGGAGATGTGCATCATTTTCAGGTTGTTTGATCATCTTCAGATTTTTTTTTTTTTTTTTGGCCGCGCCTTGAGGCTTGAGGGATCTTAGTTTCCCCAACCAGCGATCCAACCCAGGCCCTCAGCAGTGAAAGCGGTGAGTCCTAACCACTGGACCGCCAGGGAATCCCCTCTTCAGATGTTTTGGTAAAATGATTTATGTTAAGTATATTGGCAGCCTTTACCTCAAAAACAGTTGCTGAGTGGGCAATTAAAAACATCTCCACCCATATCTGTGAATAATTAAACTGGATTTCAACTGGTACAAATTCACTATTAAATACCAAAGAAGCCATTTTAAAGATGGGGGAAGAAGCCTCATTTACCAATTGTTCAGTACTGCTACTAGTGCTGTGACTTCTCCAATATTCAGAACATGTCTCTGGCAGCTTGAATTTGGCTCTCCACTAAGTTATTCTATTGATAGAAAATAGATTCTAGATTCCATCAGAGCCTTGCTATTCAAACATTACCATCACCTGGGAATGTATTAGAAATGCAGAAATTTGGGTCCCACCTCAAACTTACTGAATCAGAATCTGCATTTCAGCAAGATCCCCAAGTGATCTGTATGTATTGATACATTCAAGTTTGAGAAGCGATAATCTTGGACATCTTTGAGAATCAGAAGATGAAGATCAGAAGTCTCAAACTCCACTAACCTGTAGGGGCTAGACTAGTGATAGAAATGGCAGGGGGCAGGTGGGGACATTGGCAACTGGGGAAAGCATGATCTGTCTAAAGCAGGTAGCAGATACTTTGTCCAGGAAATGTTTGCTCTGAGGGAATGCGGGATCAGTATTCCTAGATTTTTCAGTTTTTCAAAAGAAGTAGTGTGATTTTTTTTTAAATGTATTGAATCAAAATGTCCATGTTAGGAACCGATTCGATTTTAAAACAGTGAGCCAATAAAACACATCAACAGGCTGGTCTTTGTCAGTGTTGGTAACTTGTGTCTTCTGTTAGACCCTGTCCCCAGACAAGTGAACATATGCATCTAGAAACATATTTCGGGGGTGAGAGATGATGTCCATTAAAGCTTTCTGCGATTGTGGAAATGTTCTGTACTTGTGCTGTCCAATATGGTAGCCCATGAGCCTCATGAGGCTACAAGCATTTGAAACTGGCAAATGTGACCAAGGAATTGGAGTTCTAATTTTATTTAATTTTAATTAGTTTAAATTTAAACTTAACTAGCCACATGTATTTAGTGGTTACCACATCAGGCACACAGATAGAGAGCCCATAGACCATGGGTTAGAACTCTCCTCTTAACTGCTTGTTTTTCCAAAGCTTTCCTTTTGAGGCAGTTCCTTATCTACCTAATATAGAGATTCTCAACCTTGTCTGTTGTGGTAGACCCCCAAAAAATGGTCCCCAAAGATATCAGATCCTAATTCCTGGAACCTGTAAATGTTACCTCATTTGGAAAAGGTGTCTTTGCAGGGGTGATTAAATTAAGAATCTTGAGATAGGGAAATTATCCTTGATTTTTTGGGTAGGTAGACCCTAAATGCAATCACATCTAACCTTACAAGAGAGAGGAAGAGGGAGACTTGAAGATACTGGCCTTGAAAATTGAAGTGATGCAGCCACATGCCAAGGAATGCTGGCAGCCACCAGAAGCTGGAAGAGGAAAGAAATGGATTTTCCCCTAGAGCTTCCAGAGGCAGTGCTGCCCTGCTGACACCTTGATTTCAGCCCGGTGAAATTGATTTTGGATGTGTGGCCTCCAGAACTGTGAGGGAATAAATTTCTGTTGTTTTAAGGCACCAATTCTGTGGTACTTTGTTACAGAAGCCCCAGGAAACTGATACAGCTGTCCACTGGAATCACCTGTGGAACTTTACCTACGTACATTATCTTATTTAATCTTCAGCCAATGAGATGACTACTATGATCCCTATTTTATAAATGAGGAAATGAGGAGTAGAGAATTGCAGGAACTTGCCCACAGCTAGCTTGTGGCAGAGTCAGGGAATGAACCAGGTCCCTCTGCTGACTTCTGGACCCACTGGGTGTAGTAGAATGAGGGAGAGGGAAAAGTCCAAGATGAATTCTAAGATTTTTGCCTGGAACATGGAGTTAACAGTAGTTTTCACTATCAAAGCAAGGAATTGGGGGAGCGGGGCCAGTTGAGGGTATAAGGGGAAGAACATGAACTCAGTTTGGGATGCCTCCTTAGTTGTTTTCCTAACTTGGTACTTCATTCGTATCTTCCACAAAGGGACACATCCAAACTCTCATAGCCATTCAATGTGCATCCACACTTGGACTTGCTACACACACTCTATCCACCACTCTCTGGAAACCATAGTTCCATTGCAGGCAAATTGCTTTTTATTTCTAAAGCTAAATTTCTTGACTTTCTAACCTATTATCCTTATAGAAATACAGCAGCTTGTCTCTAACACATCTGCTTCACACACCCTGGGCAAGGAAAAAAATGGTTATATGCACAGATGGAAACAGAGCCACACCACTAAAAGCCTTTAACTAGGTGGAAAGCAAATATGCTGGGATGAAGGAATGTCGTGATGAAGGTGAATACAAAGTTGAGGAGTGAATGTCTCTATAATGTCATTATGGCAATCAGAGAAGAAAAAGAAATACAAATTGGAAAAGAAGAAGTAAAACTGTCACTGTTTGCAGATGACATGATACTATACATAGAGAATCCTAAAGATACTACCAGATAACTACTAGAGCTAATCAATGAATTTGGTAAAGTTGCAGGATACAAAATTAATGCACAGAAATCTCTTGCATTCCTATACACTAATGATGAAAAATCTGAAAGAGAAATTAAGGAAACACTCCCATTGACCATTGCAACAACAAGAATAAAATACCTAGGAATAAACCTACCTAGGGAGACAAAAGACCTGTATGCAGAAAACTATAAGACACTGATGAAAGAAATTAAAGATGATACCAACAGATGGAGAGATATACCATGTTCTTGGATTGGAAGAATCAATATTGTGAAAATGACTATACTACCCAAAGCAATCTACAGATTCAACACAATCCCTATCAAATTACCAATGGCATTTTTTCTATAACTAGAACAAAAAATCTTAAAATTTGTATGGAGACACAAAAGATCCCGAATAGCCAAAGCAGTCTTGAGGGAAAAAAATGGAGCTGGAGGAATCAGACTCCCTGACTTCAGACTATACTACAAAGCTACAGTAATCAAGACAATATGGTACTGGCACAAAAACAGAAACATAGATCAATGGAACAAGATAGAAAGCCCAGAGATAAACCCACGCACCTATGGTCAACTAATCTATGGCAAAGGAGGCAAGGATATACAATGGAGAAAAGACAGTCTCTTCAATAAGTGGTGCTGGGAAAACTGGACAGCTACATGTAAAAGAATCAAATTAGAACACTCCCTAACACCATACACAAAAATAAACTCAAAATTGATTAGAGATCTAAATGTAAGACTGGACACTATAAAACTCTTAGAGGAAAACATAGGAAGAACACTCTTTGACATAAATCACAGCAAGATCTTTTTTGATCCACATCCTAGAGTAATGGAAATAAAAACAAAAATAAACAAATGGGACCTAATGAAACTTCAAAGCTTTTGCACAGCAAAGGAAACCATAAACAAGACGAAAAGACACCCCTCAGAATGGGAGAAAATATTTGCAAACGAATCAACGGACAAAGGATTAATCTCCAAAATATATAAACAGCTCATGCAGCTCAATATTAAAAAAACAAACAACCCAATCCAAAAATGGGGAGAAGACTTAAATAGACATTTCTCCAAAGAAGGTATACAGATGGCCAAGAAGCACATTAAAAGCTGCTCAACATCACTAATTATTAGAGAAACGCAAATCAAAACTACAATGAGGTATCACCTCACACCAGTTAGAATAGGCATCATCAGAAAATCTACAAACAAGAAGTGCTGGAGAGGGTGTGGAGAAAAGGGAACCCTCTTGCACTGTTGGTGGGAATGTAAATTGATACAGCCACTATGGAGAACAGTACGGAGGTTCCTTAAAAAACTAAAAATTGAATTACCATATGATCCAGCAATCCCACTATTGGGCATATACCCAGAGAAAACCATAATTCAAAAAGACACATGCACCCCAATGTTCATTGCAGCACTATTTACAATAGCCAGGTCATGGAAGCAACCTAAATGCCCATTGACAGACGAATGGATAAAGAAGTTGTGATACATATATACAATGGAATATTACTCAGCCATAAAAAGGAATGAAATTCAGTCATTTGTAGACACGTGGATGCATCTGGAGACTGTCATACAGAGTGAAGTAAGTCAGAAAGAGAAAAACAAATATTGTATATTAACACATATATGTAGAACCTAGAAAAATGGTACAGATGAACCAGTTTGCAGGGCAGAAATTGAGACACAGATGTAGAGAACAAACGTATGGACACCAACGGGGGAAAGTGGTGGAGGGTGGTGGTGTGATGAACTGGGCAATTGGGATTGACATGTATACACTGATGTGTATAAAATTGATGACTAATAAGGACCTGCTGTATAAAAAAATAAATAAAATAAAATTCAAAAATTAAAAATAAATAAATAAATAAAGTGATTGCCCTCTTCCTTCACTGTGTTTATAAGTAGCTTATAAAATTTACAGGGAGGGAATTCCCTGGCAGTCCAGTGGTTAGGACTCCAAGCTTTCACTGAACCACGCCAAGGGCGTGGGTTCAATCCCTGGTTAGGGAACTAAGATCCCGCAAGCTGTGCCACGCAGGGGGAAAAAAAAAAAAAGAAGAAATTTACAAGGAGTTTAATATACAGGAGAAGCATTCAGATATAGAGCACATTTGATATTTACTTTCACATAATCTCACAAAGTGTCCAATTTTGTGTTGTGTGATTGTATGGTATTGATTAAAGCACCTCATTCAGCCTCAGATTCAGGCTACCGAAAACTCCCCTCAAAAGTCCACATAAGCCACTGTCAAACCTACTCATACTGTTTTTTTTTAAACTTTAATGACGCACTATCCACCCAATGGTCAGCCTACCATCCAATAAACACCAGCCTCCCAAATATTTCCTGAATCTGCCTCCATCCTCTCCCCGCTGTGCACTAGTTCAGACCTCCATCAGCTGCAGCCTGGAACCTTGCAGTAGCTTCAGAGCTGGTCACCCTACCTTCAGTTTGGTCTCCACTCAAACCCATCTTTCACATTGCCATCAGAATTCTATCTGAACTGCGGATATGCTTGAGCCACTCGCTCAAGACCCTGCTTAAAATTTTAGTTCACAGCCTTTTACTTGGCCTGACAAATCTTTCAAAACTAGACCCCTGCTTACTTCTTCACCCTCATCTGCAGCCACTCATGTTTTGACATCCTTCAATCCAACAAATCTAAACTTTCTGCTCTGGTCCCTCAGTCTGAAATGTATCAACACTCAGCTCTCCCCAACACCTCCCTTTCTTTGTGCTTTTGTAGCATCCTGTATGTAGCTCCATCAGAACATCTGCCACTTTGTTTGGAATAGTCAGTTTATATACTCTTCTCCTTAATTAGTCTATCAGTTCCTAAAGAGCAAGAATCTGTATCTCAGGACTTCCCTGGTGGTCCAGTGGTTAAGAATCCACCTTCCAATGCAGGGGACGCGGGTTCGATCCCTGGTCAGGGAACTAAGATCCTACGTGCCGCGGGGCAACTAACCTGGAGCACCACAACTACTGAGCCCGCATGCTCTGGAGCCTGCAAGCCACAACTAGAGAGAAGCCTGCATGCCGCAACGAAGATCCCGCATGCTTGCAACTAAGACCCGACGCAGCCGAATAAATAAATAAATTTTTTTTTAAAAAAGAATCTGTCCTCACATCTGAATTCCCAGTGTTTACCATGCATCTGGTATACAGCTAGATGCTTGCTCTACTAGTTTGTTCCTGTTAATTTCTTTCCACCCAAACATTAAAAAAATAAAAACAAAAACCTGCCCTTTATCAAGCTTACTGTGAACTATTTATTACAAGCAATCGTTTACATTTGCTCCCTTTTTTTTTCTTTTCTTTTTTTTTGGCTCCATTGGGTCTTCATTGCTACACGCGCACTTTCTCTAGTTGCGGCGAGCAGGCGCTACTCTTCATTGCGATGCGTGGGCTTCTCACTGTGGTGGTTTCTCTTGTTGCAGAGCTCTAGGAGTGCGGGCTTCAGTAGTTGTGGCACACAGGCTCAGTAGCTGTGGCTCGTGGGCTTAGTTGCTCCGCAGCACGTGGGATCTTCCTGGACCAGGGCTTGAACCCATGTCCCCTGCATTGGCAGGCAGATTCTTAACCACTGCACCACCAGGGAAGCCTCCCTTTTTAAAAAGAAACTTTAGGTTCTTGGGTCCAGCTATTTGGTAGAATCCTAACTGATGAACTCACCTCTGACTTCCTGCCAAATCACATGGCTTTTCAGTTCCTTATTCTCCTTGCAGCTTTTGACTGCTGTCCATTTTCTCCTTAAACCTCCTTCTATGACTTCACACCACTGCCAAGATTGCCCTTGAGGATCTGTTTCAGATTCCTCATTGCCTTGAGTCATTTAACCTACCCATCATCACCATAAATACATTCCCTTGTACACTTTTGGGTTGTCTTGCTATTTGTGTTAGCAATTAACTCAGCAAAAAATTTTATCCCATGAAATACCACTGTAGAAGCAAGAATTTCTTAAAAAAATAAATTCTTCAAATTAAAATCATTGTAGGTTAATTAAGATGCAAGTTTCTCCACTAATCCCCTAGGTCTGGCATAGACTGAGTAAACCAGCCTTTTCTCTCATCACTTCAGACTCCATTACTAATATACCTTTCTTTTTTGTTTGTTTGCTCATACCAAAAGGGTTTTTTTCTTCTTATTGTCGTTTATTAATTTTCAAGCATTGCTGTCCTCTCCCTGATTCCCTACTACCCTCTACAAGTATATTTCCAAGAGTCCCTAGGGAAAGTGGGTGGAGGAGGGAGCCAATATGTGGGGCTGTGGCCTTGTAGCTCTTTTAGCCTCAAATTTATTTTTAAATTTACTCAAGATTATCAGAGGACATATATGTGTATATATTGGTGCCAAAATATGTGCGTGCGCGGGTTCACACCTTTTCAAGGGCCATTAGGTTCTCTTGTGAAAACATGGGGTGAGGATGGGAGGGTCAAACCCATTTCTTACGACGATACTCGGAGCGTAGCCAGCCTCAGGAGCGCAGACGGTATTACAGAAAGTTGTGCTTAGCGGTAGAAAGCCCGGGAGTCTCCTCCGTGACCTTGGCCAAGTCACAGAAACTTTGGGTTTATTCCCTGTAAAATGGGGATAAACGTACTGGGTTATCGAAAGAGTAAACGAAATAATGTAAGTAAAAGTACTCTGAGAAAAATACTGCTGGTTTCTTTGAACGGGGATCCCGAGCAGCTGGATTCCCATCCGTCGGTATTTCGCTCTTCCCCGCAGTCCAAGAGCTACCTCTCTGGAAGCCTGAGGCGCGGGCCTCGGCTCGTCTCCATGGCAACCGCTCAGGCATCCTGAGCCCCGCCCCCTCCCCGCCGCGAGGACCGGAAGCAGCGGCCCGTTGGGCGCTTCCCCGGCTTCTCCCCCAAAACGCGGGGTCGTCCTTCCTAGGGCGGAGGTGAGAGTTGAGGTCTCTTCGCTCTGCTAGGCCTCCGGGAGAAGCGACCGTCACCCGGGGGGATGGGGAAGGGATGGCCGCGGGCCTGGGGCCACCTCACGGTAGCCCCACCACCACTCCCAACACGCGCCCGCGCACCCCCTCTTCATACCCCTCCCCGCCCCCACCCCGGCTACCTCTTCCTCACGCCCCCGGCGCTTCTCCGCGGCCTCCACCTCGTCCCCGCACCTCCTGGCCTCTCACAGCGCGTGCGTGCACCCCCTTTCCTTGTCCGGGTACCCCGTGGCGCCTGACCCCCGCCCCCCAAGCCGACCTCCTCCCATCACCCTCCGCGCGCTTACCTGACCTCCCGCGCACCCTCCCCCCGCGCCCATTCTCCTCGTGTGGTCTCGCGGAGTCGCGTTTACGTCCGGGAGCGGCGCCGTGTGGTGGAGGAAGGTGTCCCGGGACCGTCGGGAGCAGGCTCAGCAGAGGAGGTATTTCCAAGGGAGAGTCGGTCCCCTCGGGAAAGACTCCCGGATCTGGGTCTCTGGGCGAAACCTCCCCTCCAGGGACCGGGTTCGTTACGGACCCTCGCGCGCTGTTGGGGGTTTGGTCTCTTGGGTGGAACTGAGAGCAGTTGTGGACCCGGCACAGACTCCGCTCCTGGTGCGGGAGACGCAAAGTGCGTCCCGGTGGCCACTCCTGCGACTTCCAGAGGATGCTTTAGCTTAGGGGCCCTCTGTGTAACTCCCCTAGACGGCTCCAGACACGTGGCCTCAAACCCCACCTGTCGCTCCGGTCTCGATCCCAGATTCGGTTCCGGCTCAGGATCATATGGGTCTGCTGCTCCTTCTTTGCGCTGGGACCCCGGCCACCGGCTCTGGACCGCGCAGCACCGTAGAAAGTGTGGATGGCCTGAACTCAGACCCCAGCTCTGCTCCTTTGCCTTTGGTCTCGTTACCTGAGCTTGCCCTGGCGGGTTCCTCAACATGGGGATGAAAAGAACCTTACAGGGATTTTGTGGGGATTTAAATGAGTTTATATTTATTAAGATCCCTAGACGAGTGCTTAGCACATAGTAAATTCTCTGCGTTTCAATTGTGGAGCACTGTATAAAGTTGTGTCATTTATTTGGTAACCTTGTCTTTCCCGGGCTAGAATATAAGCTTTATGCAGCCGCAGGCTTTGTTCGGGTCACCGCCATATCTTCAGTGCCTAGAAGAGTTCTCGGTGAAGTGGGGGAAAAAATGGTAAAGAGGAAAAATAGGGGCACATATAACAGTTTAAATTAGTTATCAGTTACTAGTGATACATATACTAAAATGCTACTAAGGAAAGTGTCTTCCCACCCCCATCCTGCTAACAAGCTAGTGATACTGGAGAATTGTTGCCCCCATACTCATAGGTGAGTCCCCCTATGTTGCTGGTGACACTGATTTGATACAGCGTTTTCTATAATCTGTTTGATAGTACATAGCAAGATATTTGTCCCTTTTCCTTTGACCCCAGTAAGTCAAGTCCTTGGGACATCTTTGAAGGAAATAATTTGAAAGGAGAAAAATAGTATATTTTCTGAAAATGTGCTTCCCAGCATTGTTTATAACAGTAAAAATTAGAAACAGCCTAAATATTCTACAATAAAGAGATAATTAAGTAAATAATATGGATGTCACAGATGAGCAGTAGACATGTACATGAAAAAATGGAAGTACATTAAGATGGAGGAATATGCTTTTTTCTTTTGAATGGTCCCTTTAATGCCAAAGTAATATTGTTTTAAAAATTAGTAAGCATTGAAAAAAAAAATCTATGCAAAAGTACTTCTCTCGTGAGACTATTCCTTAGAGCTCCTTGCGGCAGTCTAGAAAAAATTAACTGGCTCTTCGAGGCTGACCCAGAGTCATAACTTTCCTCAGCCTTCCCTTATTTCTGTTCTCCAGGAGCTCCTCTGCAACCCTGGCTGATCTCTTATTGTGATATTTAGTCAGCCTCATGTGCATGATTTTCAGAATAAATTGCGAATTACTCATGTATATAAATTAATGCCTCTGAGCTCTTTGATTCTCTTAAAGAAGGAAGTGTTCTTTGAAAGCATGGTTTATGTTAAGATTAAGGGCAGCACTTTCTGTACAGTCTTATGTTTCTAATCTTAGTTGTATCGTTCTAAGAAGCATTTCTCTTTGTCTTGTTTCCACTTGTCTCTTTAATCATATTTAGGAGTGTCCATAAGGAGAGTTTCACCTTCTTGAAGATTAAAGCCTAGCAGTTCTGAGCTATTCCCAGTCCAAATGTCTGCAAAATTGAGAGAGACATCAAAACTCCTTACACAAACTTCAGGAGACCCTGACTGCATTCTGGTAATGAAGGTGGAAGAGGGAGGGCAGGCCTGTAATATGGTCTCCAGCCGCCACTGGAGCAGCTACTACAGCTCAGAGACCTACCGCCAGCGGTTCAGGCAGTTTGACTACCAGGAGTCACCTGGGCCCCGGGAGGCTCTGAGCCGGCTCCGCGAGCTTTGCTGTCAGTGGCTGAGGCCAGAGGTGCACAGCAAGGAGCAGATCCTGGAGCTGCTGGTGCTGGAGCAGTTCCTGGCCATGTTGCCTGAGGAGCTGCAGGCTTGGTTTCAAGAGAACCGACCAGAGAGTGGAGAGGAAGCCGTGGTGATGCTGGAGGAGCTGGAGAAAGAGCATGACAGGGCGGCTGAACAGGTGAGACGGGGCTGTGGGGATGAGGGACAAGGCTGAGTCAGGAGCTCTGGCACATCACTGGGGTGAGAGCTCCCAAATTGTACTCCCACTCAGCACAACTAAATGTAGAGTGTGGTGAGTGGACTCCTGGCTGTGCCAGAAAACAGAACGCGCCTCTGCCTTTTTCCTCCCTTTTCCTGTGTCCCAGGATAGTTTCTTCTCTGTTATTTTATCTTCAAGTCCCAACCTGATTCCCTTCTTCAGCCTCAGTTAGTACCAAACTGTTTCTAGGTCTTTCTTGGACGAAATGAGGACATGCTTGCAAAGAAGCTACCAACTTGTGAAATCACTCAGGAGACACCACGTAGCCAGCTTAAGCCCACAAAAAAGCAACTGCAGTGGGCATCGAAGGAGCTTCACACCTTAAGACAAAATGGTGAGGGGCAGGGTTCAGTTCATGGTGGGGGGGTGGGAAGGTGGCCTCTCAGCCCACCCATCACACACATCTAGGCTGCTTTCTGTAAGAGGTCTCCAGTCTCCCCTCCTACCTCCTGTTCCTGTGGGAACTTCCACCATTATATATCCTGCCAATGCACATTCTCAGTATTTTGTCCTTATTTCCTTCTCAAAGATTCTTATAATATTGTTCAGATTTTTGAATCCTTGACATCATCTCCATCTGGATTTTCAAACCTTTTTTTAAGCAGCATGACCCTCTTCTCAATGAAATTTTATGCAGAGTTGCAATATATTAAACAGATGAAAACACAGCTACTCTGACCAAAGCAGGAACAAGCAGCCTCAGCCTACCTCTTCTGCCGTCAGGCAGTCCGTGAGGCCCTTTTGAGGGACCCCAAGGTCACAGTCTAAAGACTGATTCATTTATTTTTATAACTTTTGTTTATTGATACTCTTGTGCTAAATCTTGCTTATTGCTACCCACTACCACATTTAATTCCTCTCCTTCAGTTGCTCCTCTGCTTCTCCAATAATTCCTCATCTTTTAGGCCCTTTCTTTTCTTCCAGACTTTCCTCAGTTTCTAATGTATCTTTTTACCTCTACTCACCATTCTACCTTTTGCACAGAGCTTTTCGTCTTTATAGTTGCCCGCCTCATCAATATATAAACCTTCTCTTTCACCTTTTGATCTTCTCAGTGTTTTCTGCCTTACCCTCTCCATCCTCCACATTGTGATGCTATATTTCAAACATGCCAGCTAAAAAATAGTCTATATATATTTCATTTGGATCATTCTATTTCGTTTTCCTTCCTTCTGAACAGAGAACTGGTTACATTTGCTTTTCCATGTATTATTTCAGATAGAGACACCGGAACTATAAATGTGAAATCAGCTTCAAGGCGAAAGACTTCTTCAGGCAAAGAACTGCATTACAAAGTTTCTAACACTCTTCAGATGAATGCTTCCCAGAGTTTCACATTTAGAGGAACCTGTGAACAAGATAGAAAGTTTGAAAGAAGACAGGGAAACCGTCCTCGAAAAAAACAACACAAGTGTGATGAATGTGGGAAAGTCTTTAGTCAGAGCTCAGCCCTTAATCTACATCAGAGGATCCACAGTGGAGAGAAACCTTATACATGTGACGTGTGTGCAAAGTCTTTCAGCCGAAGTGCAATCCTGATTCAACATCGAAGAATCCACACTGGGGAGAAACCCTTCAAATGTCATGAATGTGGGAAAGCCTTTAGTCAGAGCTCGAATCTTTTCAGACATAGGAAAAAACATGCTGGAGAAAAAGTCCCATCAGTGCTGTGAGGGAGTCAAAGCATTTACTGAGAACTTTTTCAACAGGGGAGCAGACACAAAGCACCAATACTCCTTTAGTATAAATCGGTAGTTTCAGTGGGCACCAATTTCCTTTCAAAGGTTGTAAAAGCCACAGGAGAGAATGTAGAATATTTTCTGTCAGCATTGTTTGCTTTTCTGCTTTTCAGTACAGTGTCAGTTCAGATGATTGAGATTCTAAAGCTTAAATCGGATTTCCATCCCTAGTGCAACTCTTGAAAAGATACTCTCAGACATGTTCTGCTGTTTCCATTATTAACACAAATAATGAACTAGTATGTTCCTTTTTAGACAAGTACATTTTTGTGTTGAGAAGGAATGTGTGAGTTAGTATATAAGTGGATATTCTCCATTTCATTACTTGCACATTGGAGTTATTAGACCAAAGATTAAATCAGTTTTTTAAGAAAATTTCCTGGGAATTCTCTGGCAGTCCAGTGGTTAGGACTCCACACTTTCACTGCTTCAGGCATGGGTTCAATCCCTGATCAGGGAACTAATATCCTCCAAGTCACGTGGCATGGCCAAAAATAATAAAATAAATTTACTGTTTTATTTTCTGTTACCAGATTCAAAATATGAGAATAGGATTGAGGAGACCCAAAAGAATATGTACCTCAAGACCTAAGCTGAAATGTCCAGGGTCATTGTTAGGAAGCAGATGAGTAAAGGGACTTTACTCATCTCTTACGAAAACCAGAGAACCTACATACTGTTTTGTTTCAATTTTTAAAATTGAGGTATAGTTGATGTATAATATCATCTATATATACTGTTGATGATACTAAGTAATTTCCTGTGTAGGAAAAAAGAATTATCTCCTTTACAATTTATATTGGAAATATCTCAGTGAAAGCATTAAGATTTGCTCTACATGTCTTCAGGAAGTGGCCTAAATATGATGAGTGTTCTAATAATGAACAGTTATCTGTGGGTGCTTATATAAAGTTGATGATCACCTTAACATAAAGAAATAAGGAAGATGAAGAAAAGACTGTCCAAACAAGACTGATGTTACCTGGTAAGTGCAGCACATAATGGAGAAGCGTACTTACCTGGAAATGGAAACCGTTAACAGCTGATGACTGTCCTTCAGAGTTCTTCATGGCCTCTGTTCTGGCATAAATCAGCTGTGAACATGTTTCAGGCATCACAGGACAACCTTTTCAGGGTCTTATGCATTCTTAGTAAATGAGTTTCTAGACAATTTATCATGATGTTAAGATTGGATTTTGATACTCTTGTACAAATGAGAGAATCACTAAAGTTCAATTCAAAGAGTCCATTGAGTTTAACCCACATTTAATTCAATCAGATTCTCTTGTTTAAAAAGTAAATGACTGGTATTTTTTTAAAGTATTCTGACAATATATAACATAATGTCCCCCTTTCCAGGGATTCTTAATAAAACTCTGTATGTATTACAAGAATACATGGATTGTTGTGTCTCCCATGGTGTCACCGTTACCCAATATGGAGGCAACCATGAGAAATGAAAGTCCTTAGAAGGAGAAGGGAAGATAGGCCTCATGGTGAACTTCTTTGTTCCTCATGAAGTGTAAACATTTCATTATCAGAAAATCCAGTCATATCTAGTGCTTGGAGTAACTCCTGAGACAAATGTGGGATTACATGCTCTGCTTAGTTAGAATATTGATAAATATTAGATTAGTAAGGGGAGAGGAGAATACAAATTTTAATTTTAGAATTTTCTGATAGTGATTATACTCTGTAGCTCTAGTAAATATGAATAAGTATTGAGTTTTGTACATTTTCATTTATTAAAAATGTAGGAGTCTTTTTATTTGGGTCTCATTCTTTTTGTAATTAAAGAGAGGAACAAGCCATCTATTAAAGCAGCAAATGCCTCAAAAGATACATGTATTGTGAATTACTGCTTAATCATGGAAAGAGTTTTTTGGATACTATGTGAATAAAATGACAGAATCTAAATCAAATATTCTGAGGCAAGCATCTTTCTTCACTTGCTTCTGCCATAAACTTTGCAAGATTACATTGTCTTCAGTGTGAATAATATGAACTTCTCCACCAGACAGTGATGTGAATCATATCATCTTAGAATAACGAATCTTTAAAGGGTGTCGCTGAGTACTCTAAGTTATCTTGAACTTGCATAGGTCTCCTAATAAGTAGAAGGTGCTAGTTTATCTAACTGGAGAATTAATATGACTTGGTGTAACCTTGATAAAATTAGCATATTAGCACCCCATCAAATTGATTAATTTCCACAGTAAATAGTCCAAAATGAAATTGGTGTTTTTTAAATGAATTTCACTCCATCTGAGCCTTTATTATTATCTATAATCTTTTTCTCTCCCATTCTCTTCAGAGACCAGGTCAGATGTTTGTCACTGTCCTTGAAACTTCCTGTATCAGGAATGCTTCTGGATACAAAATCCACCTTTGGTGGCTTAAACAAATTAGACTTTGCAACCAGAAATCTGGAGGCGAGTTGCTGCTGTCTGTCAATCAGCAGCTGAACAATGACTTGTCTGGCTGCTGTCTCTGCACTTCTTTGGGCCTTTCCTTTATACTTATTTTCTCAGATATGCAAGAGAGCTGTCCCAGCTCTGGGAATGGCATCTGGGGTCAAGTCAGAGAGGAAGAGGGACTCCAGCCATGGCCATGTCCTCTACTAGGAATAGGGAAAGCTTTCCAAGAAACCCCAGCAAAATTCTGCTTATGTTTCCTTGTTGGAAGTGTGTCTAGTAAAGCAAGTGTTTTCAACTCCTAGAGGGAAAGCAGCAGGGCAGATGGGGATTGGGAACCACACTGAGTCAGCCAACAGTGTTTGCCATACTCCTTCTTGGCCACTTTCCTTTTCATGAGCAGATGGCTATGATTTTGCCTCCTTCATTATCAAAAAAAAAAAAAAAAAGATGAGAACTCTACCAAGTTTGTCAACTTATCTACATCTCACCCATCATTTCCTCTCCCCTTCCTTTCAGAATGAAAGAGGGGTCTCTCTTCTCTGGTCCCTCAGCATTCCTTCCCACCTCTGAAGGATGTTGGCTGCTATCAGTTATTCTCTTTTTTATTCATCCTTTTGCCTTCCTTCAGGATCCATCTCTTCAACATTCAAATATGCTGATGTGACTTTTCTAGCATATTCTTAAAAATTCAAGATGGTGGCTAATCCCTGAGTCGGGGGGAGCAAAATGGCCCTGAGTTTTGCCTCCTTCATATGCATCCATCTCTTTCAACCACAGTGGTCTTTCTAAAGCATAAATTTGATTATGTACCCTCCTTGCTTAAAACACAAGCCACCCATTGCCTTTTTTTTCCCCCTTTGGCCAAGCCACGCGGCCTGCGGGATCTTAGTTCCCCGACCAGGGATTGAACCTGGGCACTCAGCAGTGAAAGCATGGAGTCCTAACCACTGGACTGCCATGGATTTCCCCCCATTGCTTTTAATATAAAGCCAGAACTCCTAAACAAGGTTTTTGAGGCTCTTCATGATGTGACCACAGCTTACCATTTCAGGTTTCTCTTTTGTTACTGCCTCCGTAATACTCTATGCCAAAGACATTCTGAATTAGAAGTCCTTCTCCTGCCTCTGGGCCTTTGTATTTGTTCCTTTTAAACGCTTTTCCAGCTTCTGCACTTTATCTAACTCCTGTGTATTCTTCAGGTTTTAGCTTAAATGCCACTTCTTCCAGGAAGCCTACTGTTAACATCCTAAGAGTAGGTTGGGACCACCTCCACACCTTTCTATTGATTCCATAGCAATCTGTTCTCACCCTGGCATTACATTTATCACATGAAATACAATATTTTTAAAATATCAAACTACAATCGGCCATAAAAAAGAACAAAATAATGCCATTTGCAGCAATATGGATGGACCTGGAGATTGTCATACTGAGTGAAGTAAGTCAGACAGAGAAAGGCAAATATATGATGCTGTTTATATGTGGAATCTAAAAAAAAAATGGTACAGTTGAACTTATTTACATAACAGAAATAGAGTCACAGATGTAGAACTTACGGTTACCAGGGGGGAAGTGTCAGGGGAGGGATAAATTGGGAGATTGGGACTGACATATACACACTATATAAAATAGATAACTAATAAGGACTTACTGTATAGCACAGAAGGGATAAATTGGGAGATTGGGACTGACATATACACACTACTATATATAAAATAGATAACTAATAAGGACTTACTGTATACACAGGGAACTCTACTCAGGACTCTGTAATGACCTATACAGAAAAAGAATCTAAAAAAGAGTAGATATATGTATATGTATAACTGATTCACTTTGCTGTGCAGCTGAAACTAACAGCATTGTAAATCAACTATACTCCAATAATTTTTAAAAGATAAAATAAAATATCAAACTGCAAATATGGCCCAAGGAAGAGGAGGAATAATACTTTGAGAAGAAAGAAGTCACGACATAGTAAAAGAAAAAAAATAAATAAAAGCCCTCCTGATCCTGGGAATGGTGAGACAAAGAGAAGGTCAGACACAGGTGACGTTTCACCTCTGCAGAAATGCTGGAGGGGGTTGGGAGAGAACTTGAAAGGGGAGAAAGCTGGGCTTACTTGTCATTGAGTGCATTGGGAAAACAATTGCTGAACAGTCTTCCCGTGCTCCAACACTGGACTATTGTAAAAATGGCAATACAGAGTTAGTAAAGAGTCTACCAGCTACCATGTGACTTAGAAGATATGTAGCCGTTCCCCCTGCCCGATGGGGACCTTGGAAAGTAGCTGATTGAACCACCTGGAGAGTTGGGATCACTGGACAAAGTAACTTTGTGGAACTTGTAGCCAGAACTGTGAGTCTCAGCTACACCTTAGAGGGGTGGCTAGAACCAAGGTGGAGGCAAATCATCAAGGAAGGGATAACTGGCGTCCTGCCTCACCAGAAGAACAGATCACTTGCTGCTGCAGGTTTGGTGAGCAAGCACCACAGCAGACTAGCTGCCCAGAATAGAAACCAGAGAGGATCAGGAGGATAGCAAGGCCATCTGAGACCCAATCCACAGCACCACCTCACCACAGGGAATGTAAACTCTCTTCCCAGACATCCAGATGGCAGAGAAGGGCAGAGGGAGAAATAGCCATGATAAGGAGTTGAACTTAAAATGGACCGAATAATTTAATTCAACTCTTTCATCACCACAACTCCCCACTCAATGGGGTGGGAATTCAAGAAGCAAAAACATCAGTTATAAAAAATAAGCTCCACTTTTCAATGTGATAGCTTTTTATCCACTAAATGGATACTATACCTACTCCTGTATTGACCTCACTATGCTGTTTCTTCAGAGCATGAGCTGCCTCATTCACGTGTTTCTCAAGCATCAGGCACAGTACATGCCCATAATAGGCACTCAAATATTTGTGAAATGAAAATATTTGCAAATCTTATATGTGATAAAGGGTTAATATCCAGAATACGTAAAGAACGCCTACAATTCAACAGGAAAAACAAAAACAAAACTCAAACAACCCATTTCAAAAATGGGCAAAAGACATGAATAGACATTTCTCCAAAGAAGATATATAAATGGCCAGTAAGTACAGGAAAAGATGTTCAACATCACTAATTATTTGGGAAATGCAAATCAAAACCTCAGTGAGATACCACCTCACACCCATCATGATGGCTGATTAAAAATACAAAAAATAACAAGTGTTGGCAAGGATGTGGAGGAACTGGAACACTTGTGCACTGCTGATGGGAATGTAAAATGGTACAGCCACTGTGGAAAACAGTTTGGTGGTTCCTCAAAAAGCTAAACATAGAATTACCACATGGTATGGCAATTCCACTCCTGGTATATACCCCAAAGAATTGAAAGCATGGACTCAAACCAGTACTTGTACACTCATGTTCATAGCAGCATTATTTACAACAGCCAAAAGGAAGCAACCCAAGTGTTCATCAATAAATCAATGGATAAGCAAAAATATGGTATACACATACAACTGGAATATCATTTAACCTTAAGAAGCAATGAAATTCTGATACGGGTATCCCCCGCTTTTCAAAAGTTCACTTTACACCACTTTGCTTTTACAAAAGACCTACATTAGTACAGGTTTTCCCCACTATCTGAAAGTAGAGTGTTCCTATGAAACTTTTCATAAGCCGAAATGGTGTAAAGCAAAGAAGCAATTACCGTAGACACAGTTCTAAGCTATGGCGGTTTCATGCTGAGATGCTGAGCTTCTCCAGGAAGGAGCTTGGCGGTGCCACTCTAGGTGCTTGGGCTGCTTGCTGCCTCTATAACAACTTCCACCAAAACAAATGCTGAATGCTATCGTTGCTTTTTGCCTTTTTCCTTAAAAGTGAAAATCCTCCTCAGATTTATTTCAGTTTGTGAAAACAGGTACAGGTATCCTCTGCTTTTTGAAAGTTTGCTTTCCATCACTTCACTTCTATGAAAGACCTACATTAGTACATATTTAACCCTCCGTAATGGAGACAGCATGCTCCCCAAACGGCAAGACTGGCACAGCCAAGCTCCTTCCCTGGAACTACACCAAGCATCTCAGCATCAAGCTGCCATAGCTTTGAACTGTGTCTGTGAGCATATGTGCTTTATCTTGATTTATTTCACGTATCCATTAGCAAGATGTGTCGTAAAGTAATCGATTCTTTGCTTTACACCATTGCGGCTTCCAAAAGGTTTCATAGAAGCTCCCTGCTATGGGATAGCAGAGGAAACTTTTACATGCTACAACATGAATGAACCTTGAAAACATGCTAAGTGAAATAAGCCAGACAAAAAAGGATGAATATTGTATGATTCTACTTACAGAAGGTATCTAGAATAGGCAGATTCATAGAGACAAAGTAGAAGAGTGGTTACCAGGGCTGGGGGGAGAGAGGAATGAGGAGTTGTTTAATGGGTACAGAGTTTCTGTTTGGGGTGATAAAAAAGTTCTGGAAATGGATAATTGTGATGGCTGTACAACATTATAAATGTACTTAATGCCACTGAATTGTACACTTAAAAATGGTTAAAATGGTAAACTTTATGTATATTTTACCACAAGAGCATTGGAAGAAACAAAAAGGAAATCACTTTTCTATAATCCTGTCCTAATAACATTTATATTCTAGTAAAAAAAAAAAAAGGAATAATAATAAGAAGAAACCCTATGGAATGCTGAAAAGCAGAAGATCTGGAAGATAAAATCCAGACGAGTGTTTGGTGAAGGGACTAACAAATAATTTTCTCTTTGCCACTAACACTTAGGACAGGCAATGATGAGACTATCCCAGCAGCCCTAAAAGAAGATTTGAATGGACTATATGGGCTACAAATCCTGGATGGCTAGTAAATAATATTAAAATTAGTTATAATTTCTATCTTGGATTCAATGTATTTCCTTATATAAAGCTATATGCTAAGTTAATTACTTTATTGATTCCTGAAATTTTAAGCTAATGGATGTATCTTATTATCTGGCTCTCTTAATCATACTTGAGTTTGAATTTAGCTCAGATTAACTGGTTTGTCTTCAAATGAAGGATTATTTTTATTTAAAGACTACAATGACATTAAGTGGCAGCTAAACTAAGGAACTCTACTGTCAGAGCTAATGATTCAGCCGGGTAGACATCTGCAGTCTTTTCCTATGCAGCTTTGCTGGCTCCAGTCTATTGAAGAAGGAGTTGTCAGGATTCTAGGTAGAATATCTCCAGCTGGACATGTCAGTGAGGCTGCATCAGAACTGTGTTAGTCCATTAAATTTTACTTTTGATTCATTGGCTATTAGCAGTCTTGTCACCTAGGTGGTTTTACAGTTTGATTTTTTTTAATATTCATTCAACCCCAAATGATTAGTCTAAGCCAATTATGATAATCCTATTCCACTTGCAAGTAATTTTTATTTAGGAACAGGCATATCACTCAATTTGGACCAATGAGACATTAGGGGAAGCCTGCTGCATGGCTTCTGGAAAAGTTTGCTTTCTTCTAAAAAAGAGACATGGGGACTTCCCTGGCAGTCCAGTGGTTAAGGCTCTGCACTTCCACTGCAGGGGGCGAGGGTTTAATCCCTGGTCGGAGAACTAAGATCCCACATGCTGCGCGGTGCGGTCAAAAAAAAAAGAGACATGAAGAAAGATGATGCTTTTCTATCTCCAGATGTTGTTGTGACTGGTTATGACAGCAGGCAGTGCTGCAACAGCTGGAAGATGAAGCGGACCCATGTGGAGGAAGGAGCCAAGAGTACTACAGATAAGCAGGACTGAAGCCCTGAGGTAACAAGTTTTTTTTTTTCCTGAGGTACCATTCCTTTAAATACTTATATTAGGAGAGACAAAAGACTTAAAATCAGTGATCTGATTATCTACCTTAAGAAGCCAGGGAATGGGACTTCCCTGGTGACACAGTGGTTAGGAGTCCGCCTGTCAATGCAGGGGACACAGGTTCGATCCCTGATCCAGGAATATCCCACATGCTGAGAGGCAACTAGGCCCGTGTGCCACAACTGCTGAGCCTGTGTTCTATAGTCCGCGAACCACAACTACTGAGGCCCTCACGCCTGGAGCCCGTGCTCCTCAACAAGAGAGGCAGCTGCAATGAGAAGCCCGCGCATCACAATGAAGAGGGGCCCCCGCTCACCGCAACTAGAGAGAGCCTGCGCACAGCACCAAAGACCCAACGCAGCCAAAAATAAATTAATTAAAGAAAAAAAAAGAAGAAGGAGTCAGGGAAAAAACAAAAGAGCAATTTAAAACTAAAGTAAGCCAAAGGGGGAAAATGATCAAAATAAAAACAGAGGCTCTGGTTCTAGGCAAGATGGAGTCAGTACACTCCAACCTGTCTCTCTCTAAAGAGAGATTCCCATAGAATCCTGGACAGAAAGCATGGAACAGCTTCCTGAGGACTCCTCAATGTAAATAACAGCAAGCAGACTGGGGAAGAAGACTAGAATTTCAAGTTCCACTGAATTTACCCTTTTTCCATTTTGGTATCACCTGGCCTGGACTCAAAGGGAGCCTGAAACCCTGAAGTGCACACAGAGAAGAACTCCAAGAGAAGTGTTCTGTGTCTGGCCCCAGGGATGGGAAAGGGGCTTCTAAGGGTCCAGAGAATAGGGGAAATCCCACATCTTTTTTTTTTTTCATTCAACTTCTCTCCCTATGGCAGTGGCAGTGGCGGCGGCAGCAGCACAGCAATGGCAGGGGTCACAGGGAGGGCACCTTAAACTAAGAGAGAGGGGAACCCTTCGCTCTGATCAGAGGAGCTTTGGTCCCAAGAGCATGGTGTCAATCCCCATTACTTTTATTCTCTTGTGTCCTATCACTTCTTTGACCAGGATGCAGATGTAGTTGAGAGAAGTAAATATCAGAGCAGGGAAAATAAAACCCCAGCTTTCTAGCTGGAAGATTAGTAAGGGAGGCCTCAAGGAGTGAGAAAGTGTTGCATTTGTTGCAGAGACTAGAGAGATCAAGAGTGATCCCCACAAGTAGTGTATGAACTCCTCTGCTCACCTCTAAACTATGCATGCATGGATCTGACCCTAAACATCAGAGCACAGGCATTGAGAACTGAGCTACAGGGCAGACTACTGCCCAGAATCCAGACTGGCCACTGAGTGGCATACACATAGGACTAGAAATGTTTGGAAACTGAACTGACTTTGGAAAGCCCAAACAATGCAGATCAGACCTTGTAACCTGACCCTAACAAGGGCAGCTCCTTGCTAAAACAAACAAACAAGTCAACCTTCAACTTAGGGTTTAAATGATACCCAGAATCTGATAACATAATATTCAAAATGTGCAGTTACAATGCAAAATTACTAAGCATAGGAAGAACCAGACTATCTCAATTTGCAAAGAGAAAGAAAATCAAATTATATCAAGGCCTAGATGACATAGATTTTAGAGTTATCAGAAAAAGACTTCAATCAGGTATTATAACCCTGCTTAGGAAGTAAGGGTGAATGAATGGAAAGACAGGAAACATCAGCAAAGAAATAGAAGGTATAAAGAAGACCCAAACAGAAATTTTAGTGCCGAAAAATACAACCAAAATAAAATACTCACTTGATGAGCTTAATGGAAGAATGTAGATGACAGAGGAAATAGCTATAGATCAGTAGAAATCATCCAATTTAAACAACCCAGAGAATAAAAGATTGAAAAACAGAAAAAAACCAGACAGTACAAAAAAAGAAAGCTACAATCCAAAATCCTTAAGGAACAGAGGCACAAAATTCCTCAACAAAATATCAAACTGAATCTAGCAATGTGTAAAAAGAATAAAACACCTGGACCAAGTGAGGTTTATCCCAGGACTATAAGGTTGACTCAGTATTCAAACTCAAAGAAACACAACAGATTAGTAGTTTCAAAGAGAAAACACCACATGGTCATATCAATTAATGCAGAAACAGTGTTTGTTTGACAAAATTCACCACTCACTGATAAGAAAAAATAGGAACTTCCTCAAACTAATAAAGGGCATCTATTAAAAAGCTAGAGTTCACTACAAACCTATTAGAATGGCCAAAACCTGGAATACCAACAACACCAAATGCTGATGAGGCTCTGGAGCAACAGGAACTCTCACTCACTGGTGGTGGGAATGCAAAATTGCACAGATACGTTGGAAGAGAGTTCGGTAGTTTCTTACAGAACTAAACATACTCTCTTGCAAATGATATGACCGATAAGGGGTAAATATCCAAAATACATAAACAACTCATACAACTCAACATCAAAAAAACAAACAACCCGTTTTAAAAATGGGCAGAAGACCTGAACAGACATTTTTCCAAAGAGGACATTCAGATGGTCAACAGGCACATGAAAAAATGCTCAATATCGTTAATCATCAGGGAAATGCAAATTAAAACCACAATGAGATATCACCTCACACCTGTCAGAATGGTTATCATCAAAAAGAACACAAATAACAAATGTTGGCCAGGAGGTGGATAAAAGGGAACCCTTGTACACTATTGATGGGAGTGTAAATTGGTGCAGCCACTGTGGAAAACAGTATGGAGATTTCTCAAAACACTAAAAATAGAACTACCATATGACCCAGCAATTCCAGTCGTGGGTATGTATCCAAAAAAATGAAAACATTAATTTGAAAAGATAATTGCAGTATATCCAGACAATGGAATACTATTCAGTGCTAAAAAAGAGATGAGCTATCAAGACATGAAAAGGCATGGAGAAATGTTAAATGCATATTACTAAGTGAAAGAAGCCAACCTGAAAAGACTATATACAGTATGGTTCCAACTGTATGACATTCTGGAAAAGGCAAAACTATGGAGACAGTACAAAGTTGCCAGGGGTGGGGGAGAGTAGAGAGATGAATAGCTGGAGCACAGAGGATTTCAGGGCAATGAAAATACTCTTTATGATATTATAATTATAATGATGGATATATGTCATTATACATTTGTCCAAACCCATAGAATGTACAACACCAAGCGTGAACCCTAAAGTAGACTATGGACTTTGGGAGATTATGATGTGTCAATGTAGGTTCCTTGGTTAAAAAAAAAAAAAAATATATATATATATATATATATATATATATATATACACACACACATATACCATTCTGGTGAGTGATGTTGATAATGAGAGAGGCTATGCATGTGTAGGGGCAGGGGATATCTTCTTCTCAATTTTGTTGTAAACCTAAAACTGCTCCAAAAAAAGTCTTACATAAAGCAAAAAAACCAAAACAAACAAACAGAAACCTCTAGAGTTAAGATCATACTTAATTGTGAAAGACTGAATACTTTTTCCCCTAAGAGATATCTACTCTTTCCTCTCCTACTCAATATTGAATTGGAAGTCCTAGCCAGTACAATAAGGCAAAGAAAAAGAAATCAAAATAATACAGATTGGAAATTAAATAAATTTTCCCTATTCACAGATAACATGATTATCTCCACAGAAAATTTCACTGACTCTATAAAAAATCTTCAAAATACTAATGATGGAGTTATGATGGCTAATTTTATGTGTCAACTTGATTCAGCTAAGAGATGCCCAGATACCTGGTAAAACCTTATTTCTGGGTGTTCCTGTGAAGGTATTTCCAGAAGAGATTAGCATTTGAATCAGTAGATTAAGTAAAGAAGTTCACCCTTGTATTGGGAGTTTGGGATTAGCAGAGGCAAACTGTTAAATATAGAATGGATAAACAACAAGGTCCTCCTGTATAGCACAGGGAAATATTCAATATCCTGTGATAAACCATAATGGAAAAGAATATGAAAAAGAATGTACCTATGTAATTGAATCACTTTGCTGTACAACAGAAATTAACACAACATTGTAAGTCAACTACACTTCAATTAAAAAAAAAAAAGTTCACCTTCACCAATATGGGTGGGCATCCTCCAATCTCTTGAGGACCTGAAAAGGCAAAGGATGGGTGTATTTGCTCTCTCTGCTTGAACTGAGACATCCATTTTTTCCTGCCTCTCAGACATCAGCCAGAATGAATTACATCTCCAACTTTGCTGATTCCCCAGCTTACAGATAAAAGATTGTGGGACTTCTTAGCCTTCATAACTGTAAGCCAACTTCTAGAACATATCTTAGATAGATACATACAGATATATGGATGTATATCCTATTGGTTCTGTTTCTCTGGAGAACCTTGACTAATACAGGAATTTATCAAGGTTGTAGGATACAAGTCAATAAACAAAAATCAATTATATTTATAAATACAGCTGTGAACAACTGGATACTTTAAAATATCATTTTAAATAGCTCCAAAAATCAGTTAATGCTCAGAAATAAATTGAATAAAACATGGGCAGGATCTACACACTGAAATATACAAAATGCTGATGAATAAAATCAAAGAAAATTTAAATGGAGAGATATAATGTGTATCCATGGATTGGTAGACTCAATATGATTAACATGCCAGTTGTCCATAAAATTGATCAATAGATTTAATGCAATTCTGACAGAATTCAGTAGGATATTTTGTGTAGATATAGGCAAGCTAATTCTAAAAGTTTTATGGAATGCTAAATGAACTATATATACCTAAAATAATTTTGAAAAGAAAAACAAAGTTGGAGGACTCATGCTACCAGATTTTAAGCAATTATTATAAAGCTATAGTAATCAAAGATGTGGTATTGAGATAGACACAGAGATCAAAGTAACATATTAGAGAGTTCAGAAAAAGATCCACACAAATATGGCTAACTGATTTTTTTTTATAAAGATGGAGGGCTTCCCTGGTGGTGCAGTGGTTAAGAATCCACTGCCAATGCAGGGGACACGGGTTCAAGCCCTGGTCCGGGAAGATTCCACATGCCGTGGAGCAACTGAGCCCGTGCGCCACAACTACTGAGCCTGCCTCCTAGAGCCCTCAAGCCACAACTACTGAGCCCGCGTGCCACAACTACTGAAGCCTGCACGCCTAGAGCCCATGCTCCACAACAAGAGAAGCCACCACAATGAGAAGCCTGCGCACCACAATGAAGAGTAGCCCCTGCTCGCCGCAACTAGTGAAAGCCCGCGCACAGCAACGAAAACCCAATGCAGCCAAAAGTAAATTAAAAAAAAAAAACAGATGGAAATTCAATGCAATAAAAACAAAACAAACTTTTTATCAAATAGAACAATTGGACATCTATATGGAAACACACATATACACAAACTCTCAACCTATAATTCATACCTTATATAAAAATTAATGTAATATAAATCATACATCTAATATTAAATGTAAAAATATAAAACTTCTAGAAGAAAACATGAGAGAATCTTCAGGTCCTGGTGTTAGGAATTCTTAACTATGACACCAAAAGGACTAGCCATAAAATTTAAAAATGGATAAACTGGAGTTCATCGAAATTAAACATCTTTCTCTGTGAAACACACTATTAAAATAATATAGAGATAGATATAATTTTTAATAGTGCTTTTCCAGATTCATACTCTATGTACCAAATATTGATTTTGGCTCAATATTTCTTTTTTTCACTTTTTAAAATTCAATTTATTCAAACTAAAAAAAGCAAAAATCATATATATTAGTCAGCTCCAGCTGCTATAACAAAATACTATAAACTGGGTGACTTAAATAACAGGAACTTAGTTCTTACAGTTCTGGAGGCTGGGAAATCCAAGGTCAAGGTGCCAGCTGATTTGGTTCCCAGGTGAGGGCTCTCTTCCTGTCTTGCAGATGGCCATCTTCTTGCCTTGTCTTCACATGGTGGAGAGAGAGAGGAAGCAAGCCTTGTCTTCACATGGTGGAGAGAGAGAGAAAGCAAGCTTTCTACGTCTCTTTTTATAAGGGAACGAATCCCATCATGGAGGCCCCACTCTCATGACCATATCTAACCTAATTACCTCCCAAAGGGCCCATCTTCAAATACCATCACACTGTGGGTTAGGGCTTCAACGTGTGAGTTTGGGTGGCGGGCACAAATATTCAGTCCCTAATACTATATGACCCAGCAATTCCACTTCTAGATATTTACTCTAGAGTGATAAAAACTTATGGTCACACAAAAGCATGTCCATTAATATTTATAGTAGCTCTATTCAAAATCGCCCAAATCTGGAATCAACCCAGAAGTCCTTCAATGGATGAATGGATAAACAAACTTGATACCTACAGTAAAATACTATTCAGCAATAAAATGAAATGAACTATTGAGACATGCAACAACATAGATGAATCTCAAAGGTAGTATGTTTAATGGAAGTTATGTAAAAGGTTAAATACTTTATGATTCCATTTGTATTACATTGTGTAAAAGTCATTGATGGATTATAAATCAGTGGTTGCCATGGGTTAGGGAGTAGGAAAGTTGTGAGTACATCTTGAGGGAGTTTTGTGGAATGATAGAACTATCCTGTATCATGATTTTGGTGGTAGTTTTACAATCTGTACATATTTTAAAACTCCTAGAGCTATCTGCTAAAACAGAACTAATTTTACTGTATATTAATTTCTTTTTTTTTTTTTTAATTAATTAATTAATTTTATTTTTGGCTGTGTTGGGTCTTCGTTTCTGTGCGAGGGCTTTCTCTAGTTGCGGCAAGCGGGGGCCACTCTTCATCGCGGTGCGCGGGCCTCTCACCATCGCGGCCTCTCTTGTTGCGGAGCACAGGCTCCAGACGCACAGGCTCAGTAGTTGTGGCTCACGGGCCTAGTTGCTCCGTGGCATGTGGGATCTTCCCAGACCAGGGCTCGAACCCGTGTCCCCTGCATTGGCAGGCGGATTCTCAACCACTGCACCACCAGGGAAGCCCTTAATTTCTTTTAAAAGGAGCAGAACTCCATGAAATGGAAAGAGCAAATAAACGAACCCAAAAGTTGTTACTTTGAAAGATTAATAAAATTGATAAACTTCAAGAAAAACTGATAAAGAAAAAGAAACAAGAGTACCAATTTCAGGAACGAAAAAGGGGACATCGCTACTGATCCTGTAGACAGGATATTAAGGAAATATTACGAACAACTTTATGCTAATACATCTGACAACTTACATGAGTTAGATAAATTTCTTGAAGTACAGAAACTACTGCCCCTTACATCTCATTGACCAGAACAGAATCATTTGGCCATTCCTAGCCGTTAGGGAGGCAAAGTGAATACATGGCAAAGAGAAACAGAGAAGTCATGGATGGTTTAGCTCAATCGCAACTTATTACCTATGGGCTGGGCACAGTGTTGGCCCCCAAATCAAAAAAATGAGGGGTGTATTAGAAGTAAGGGGGAGTACTTTACGTAGGAAGCTAACAATGCCTGCCACAGTTATCTTTTTAGTCACTTGCAATGAAAAGATTCCTGGTGCAGTGCATTTATTAGCTAAAATGGGATATTTAACCAGTGTATTTTAAATGCCCAGAGGGAGATACTTTTGAGCTGAGGAGAAGGTATGAGAGCTCCAAAATAATTGTTAGAGAAAATCCTAGAAAAGATAATTTTTGGATGAAATATGATAACACCAAATCTGAAGGTCTGTGTTTTTGTTCAGTGTGAAAACTTTTCTTACTTCACTTCCTTCATCTCGGGGTGCCTCCGTTCCCCTTCAGCATACTAATTCATTTAGGTGCCCCTGCTGGTATTCTTTTTTTTTTTTTCCTGCTGGTATTCTTAAGCCCTTTTACTGTAGCACTTCAACATTGTCTTGTAAATACTTGTTTTCTACGTCTATCTCCTGAACAAGATGGTAATGTTAAAAGAGGGAATCATGACTTCATTTTAATCATTTCTAGGTCTCTGGAACTCATCCAGGTAGCATCTGTCTGTTTTTGTTTGTTTGTTTGCTTTTAATTTTTACCATTAATTAATGGATGAGATGCTTTCAAGGCAAGGTTAAAAGATTTGGCTGGTAAAGAAACAAGAAGCCGTTTTTAGATTTAGACAGATTATTACTTACAGAGACAAAGCAAGAGTAGCCAAAGGTGTCAGCTCCCCATGAGCTTTTGTCTCACACACCAAAAGGATGACACCAAAACAAAAGGAGTTGGGTGACTGCAACCTGAGATGTGGGACCCTTTGTTGCTGAGGGGCTAATGCCACACTGCATATCTAAACCTTTATATAATCTGCAGCTGTACTCTAGGCTGGTGAGGCAGAAAGCCTCATCACAACCTGGGAAGCCTGGAGAAACTTCCCTGACAGCCTCCTGGAAGGACAGGGAGCTGAGTGGCAAATGGCCTATAGCAGTTCCTCATGAGCCTCTCATGTTCCAGGAGGATCGCAAGGTGTTCTGCCAAGACTCAGATCAGCTGCAGCACAAGCCTCGTTTCTGTGGCCTCTGTAGATATGTGCAAGGTCGTCAGGCACTGGCATGGAGCTATTCCCTACACAGTGTTGGCCCCCCAAAATCAAAATCAGGTTGCCCAGAGGATCATGATGCTCTATCTTTTTTGTTTTAAATAAATTTATTTATTTTTGGCTGCACTGGGTCTTCGTTGCTGCGCATGGTCTTTTCTCTAGTTGTGGAGAGTGGTGGCTTCTCTTGTGGAGCACGGGCTCTAGGCGCGCGGGCTTCGGTAGTTGTGGCTCTAGGGCTCTAGAGCACAGGCTCAGTAGTCGTGGTGCACGGGCTCAGTTGCTCTGTGGCATGTGTGATTTTCCCAGACCAGGGCTTGAATCCGTGTCCCCTGCATTGGCAGGCGGATTCTTAACAACTGCGCCATCAGGGAAGTCCATGATGCTCTATCTTGACTAGATCTTTAAGATAGCAACAGGGGCCACCATTCAGGGAAGAGTTCACATAGTGGGTGGGGCTCAGACGGATGGTGTTTCAAAACCGGGGTTGGTAGTCCCTGCCCTCAAACGAGTAAATTAGAGAGGAAAACTTCATCGTGGTTTCCATTTATTCTCTCAGAATTAGGAATGATAGAACGAATCCCAGGCAAAGTGTTTTGTAAAATTTTGCAACATTTTTAATCTCCCCAAGTATTTCTGTTTGATGTGTATCTTTTTAGTTTTCCAACATTAATTAGGTGTAAAAAAAAGAACTCTTAAAAAAAAAAAAAGAACTCTTAAAGCAAAACAAAAAACAAAAATGCCTTGAGCTACCTTTTAGAGTCACAGAAGAGAGAAAGGTTGGGAAGAGCAGCCAAGTAGGTTGGTGGCAGTAGGCAAGCAGGAGAGAAAAAAGTCTGGATTTCGGAAACCTCCTAAATGAAGAAAGAGAGAAGAGGCATCAGAAGTCGCAGGGGTTCTGGGGAGGCAAAGCTCTAGTCAGAGAGTAGAGCAGTGCTATACCATCAGCTTCTAACTCACTTGCTCTCTCATTCACAAATCCAGCAGAGACTTGAGGGCTCTTTGCAAAGGGCACTTTCCTGAAAGAGGCAGAAAGCTGAAGACTGAGGATCTTGGAATGCTTCTGGAAGGCTGGACCTGCACTTCTAACACAGACCTTAAACAACAGGGCTTTTTTTTTTTTTTTTTTTTTTTTTTTTTTTTTTAATTTTTTTTTTTATTTATTTATGGCTGTGTTGGGTCTTCGTTTCTGTGCGAGGGCTTTCTCTAGTTGTGGCAAGCGGGGGCCACTCCTCATCGCGGTGCGCGGGCCTCTCACTATTGCGGCCTCTCTTGTTGTGGAGCACAGGTTCCAGATGCGCAGGCTCAGTAATTGTGGCTCACGGGCCCAGCCGCTCTGCGGCATGTGGGATCTTCCCAGACCAGGGCTCGAACCCGTGTCCTCTGCATTGGCAGGCGGATTCTCAACCACTGCGCCACCAGGGAAGCCCAACAGGGCTCTTTTGTGTGGTTTCTGAGGCCTATGTACCAGGCAGTCAGCATCCTGGGACTACTAGGTGGGGATACTGCGGTGAACAAGACAGGCAAGGTCCTTGCCCTTAGGGGACTTATGGAGAAAAACAAAACAAAACAAAAAACAGAGAAATGAATAAGTGGGCTCACTTCTACCCGGTGCTTGAGAGTGGGGAGGCTTCTGGGAGGAAAGGTGGTCAGGGAGGCTGAGGATCCTGGGCCACAATGAGCCTAAGAGCTGGGGAGTGGGGTGGGGTGGAGATGGGATTGGGGGCAAGGAACAGATTACAGGGGCCCTTAGAGACAAATGTCAGGAGTTTTTATGTCATAATTAAGGCAGTAGGGATCCACTGAAGGCCTTTAAATAGGGGATGAAATGATCTGATTTATGTTTTTATAGCTACTTTATTTATTTATTTATTTATTTATTTATATTTATGGCTGTGTTGGGTCTTCGGTTCGTGCGAGGGCTTTCTCCAGTTGCGGCAAGTGGGGGCCACTCTTCATCGCGGTGCGGGGACCGCTCTTCATCGCGGTGCGCGGGCCTTTCACTATCGCGGCCCCTCCCGTTGCGGGGCACAGGCTCCAGACGCGCAGGCTCAGTAGTTGTGGCTCACGGGCCCAGCTGCTCCGTGGCATGTGGGATCTTCCGAGACCAGGGCTCGAACCCGTGTCCCCTGCATTAGCAGGCAGATTCTCAACCACTGCGCCACCAGGGAAGCCCCTGATTTATGTTTTTAAACGATCACGTTGGCAGCTGTTTTGTAGTATAAAATGTCAAGCCTGAAGTCAGAAGGTGACCACGCATTCTGCAAATTCAATGTGCGATCATTGCCAAAGCTCTTGGTTAAGAGTCTCATTTTGTTTACCTGACACATAAATTGGTCATACTAAAGCTCTATAGCATAGCAAGTGGGAGGCAAAGGTTAGAGTCATGCCTTGGTTTTAAATCTTGCTTCCCACTTACTAGTTATGAGCTCTCGGCAAGCTATTTACTTGTGCCGCGATTATCTCAGCTGTGAAATGGGGATAATAAAAGTTCTTACCATCTTAGAGTTGTTGTGAAAATTAAATTACAATACATGTAAAGCATGGTGACAGTGCCTGGTACGATTTAGTTAGCATTCATAAACATTAGCTTTTGTTACTTCTGTCAGAGGATTATTGTGAGGATCACATGAGATAATGCATGTGAAAAGGCTTATGAAACCGTAAGACTATCTTAGTGGCAGAATTCTTTCTTTTCCTTGTCTTTTAAGCGGAACACAGAAGGCTGGGCTATCCGGAGGAAAGAGGCGCCAGGCCAAGCGTAGCCTCAAAGCAGTCATTGTCGTCGGACAGCCCTTCCCCCGGCCCGGAGCGCATCTCCATGGTAACGCGGTGCTTCGCCTCCCCCCGCCTCCTGGGGCCCGCAGACCGGAAGCAGTCCGCGCCGGGGGCTGCTGGGAAACCGCTTGTGAGTGGCGTTTGTGCGTCCGCCGTGCACAGCGAAGCGGCTGCGGTTCCCGAGCCCGAGGTTTGCGCGAGAGTGGGGGGAAGGGCGTGAGGGGGACTCTGGGCTACGGGCTGCGGACCGCTTTGGCAAGAGTCAGCGGAGAAGCCTGGCGGGGACCTTTCTCGGCTTCCCGGGAGGCGCGGGGGGGCAGGCCGCGATCTCCGTGCCCGGCAGTTGGGGGACGGCGAGGGGTAGACGGAAAGCCAGATTGGGCTTTCAGCACCTTCGGAGACTCCTCCACCCCTTGTGTCTTCCGCGACCCTTGCCTTCCCCTCCCCCATCGGCCGGTTTTGTTCTATTTCGAGGCCCTGGCATCTCGCGGAGAGTTCTGGGATTCTTTTCGGGCGGAGGTGGGAGTGGGCGGACCTCGCGCGGGGCCTGCCGGGACTTGTAGTTCAGCCGGCCGCGGGCGGAAGTACCGTGGCTTCGACGCTGTTGTGGCAGGGTGGCTCTTGGTCTAACGAAAGCCGCCGCCGCGAGTGCGGGGAAGAAGGGCTGGAATCGCTGGGGTGGGGGCGGGGTTCGCAGCGGCACTCTGCAGGAGTGAGTGGGGAGGTCACTTGGAACGGGGCTCCCCGCCCACGCACCGTCGGGACCGCGAGCCTGCTCTCCCTGCACCTCCTCGCGTCCCACGGGCAGGGTGCTGTATGAGAACGTAAAAGGAAGAGAAATTTATTTTTTGTAGACTGTTTGAGCCGTCGATAAGGTAGGGTCTTGGAATAGGAACAAACGAATCTGTAGGCCAAACCTACGTGTTTGTAAGGCCGCCACACTCCAGAGTATTTAATTACACCTGTATGTATATTACCTAATAAGATCTTTTCCGATTCCTAGTCTCATGGGGTTACGGAAAGTTTTTTGGAAATTACTGGCTTTCACGTTCCGGGTCCTGAATAGGTACTCAATAGTAGCTGCATGGCTCATTCCTAATGGGTATTGTAAACAATGGCATGGGCATGACTGTGCAAATACTAAGGAAAGGATCAGAAATAGCACAAGGTTTCCCTGAAGGTAGAAGCCAGGGAGCCTGTGAGTCACCCAGTGTAAGGACAAGAGTCTGCACCACTGCACGAAGTTACGGTGTTATGAGAGTGCCTTTTCTTCGAAGAATTTTACTGTGATTAATGCCTGTCATTACAAATGTAAAGGTACTTACGGTGCGGTGGGTGACTGATTAATACTTAAGTTTTATAACACATAGTGGTTAATTTTGATCGACATTATGTATCTGTTACTGAGCAAGTGAATGTTTTTTTCACGTATATTATAACTCCAGGGAGTTCTTAAACATTTTGAAAATATTTCTTAGCCCTTAAAACACATTTGTCAAAAGAAATTTTTTAAGCAGATAATGAAAAAGCAGTCCCTGCTTTTGAGGTGACCTAAGTGTGTCAGGGAACACCAGTTATGAATTGCAAATAATGTGTTCAAGGGTCAGATGCATTTAAATAACACTGAAGTGGTCTGGTGCTTACTTGGATTCTTTTGATTGTTGAAATAGGTTTTGTAGGTCATAGATAGGCAAACTTTTTCTCTAAAGGGCCAGAGTAAATGCTAGGTTTTTCATGCCCTATAGTGTCTATTGCAACTACTAAATTCTGCTATTGTAGCGTGAACAAATAAATAAAATTTATGGAGACAATTTCATATCATTTTCACATGTCATGGAGTGTTCTTTTGATTTCTTTCAACCATGTCAAAATGTGAAAACTCTTCTTAGTACAAGCATTGTACAAAAATGGGCACCAGGCTAGATTTGGCCATGAGCTGTAGTTTGCCAACTTCTGGTTTAGGTTATTGATTGGAATTTTTAACCTAGTAAAAGAATACATTTTTATTTCCTTTAATCAGTATGTGTCCAAATTCTTAGAATATTTGGTCATTTATATATTTTTCATTTCTTGTGCCTCAGGAGTGCCTGTGAAGAAAACGGGGTATTTCCCTGAGGCCTATATCCTACCTTGATTGTCTTTTCTTGAAGTATTATAAATCAGGATGTCTGCACAGTCAGTGGAAGAGGATTCAATACTTATCATCCCAACTCCAGATGAAGAGGAAAAAATTCTGAGAGTGAAGTTGGAGGAGGATCCTGATGGCGAAGAGGGGTCAAGTATCCCCTGGAACCATCTCCCTGACCCGGAGGTTTTCCGGCAGCGATTCAGGCAGTTTGGATACCAGGATTCACCTGGGCCCCGTGAAGCTGTGAGCCAGCTTCGGGAACTTTGCCGTCTATGGCTCAGGCCAGAGACACACACAAAAGAACAAATCTTGGAGCTGGTAGTACTGGAGCAGTTTGTTGCCATCCTACCCAAGGAGCTACAGACTTGGGTTCGAGAGCATCATCCAGAGAATGGAGAGGAGGCAGTGACGGTGCTGGAGGATTTAGAGAGTGAACTGGATGACCCTGGACAGCCGGTAAGCCTGATGTGTCACGTTCCTGGGTCAGGAGCATTGGCATGGCAGTAGGCGCAGCTGCTGAATTAATTCCACTCAACTAAGTTAAAATTATGTTTCTGTGTCGCTCCCCCGCCACCCCCCCCCCCCGGCCATTATCTATGCTTCTTTGCCATCTAGGCCTCTGCAGCATATGTTCTGTATGGTTTCTTTTGTGTGCGTTTAGTTTTGATTCTCATCACGTTCGTTCTCAACTGAACGAAACCCTATCATTTCCAGGTTTCTCTTCGACGACGAAAACGGGAAGTGTTAGTAGAGGAGATGGTATCTCAAGAAGAAGCTCAGGGATTACCAAGTTCTGAGCTCGATGCCGTGGAAAACCAGCTCAAGTGGGCATCCTGGGAGCTCCATTCCCTAAGGCACTGTGGTGAGGACCCCATGTGGGCAGGAGGGTGAAAGAGGGTGTGGGCCTTTTGTCCGGAACTCTTTGCTTGTTTTTACTGTGAGGGAGGGGGTGGTAATCACCTTAACTTGATTGCTTAGACATAGACACACTGTAGGATTTTGATTCTTTTCTAATAACAGTTGGTTTGCTAACCTCAGGTCCTTTATTCCTTGACATTAACATCATCAGCCTTTTCTTCTCTTTTACTTCTTTCTTTGAAGGCCTATCCATTTCAGGCTGGCATTTGCCTTACTCTGAGCCAGCACCCACCTGTAGACCAGGTCCCCCTGTTTCGCATGCAGTATTGCTTATTTGCCATCTGTTTCACATCCTTTTATCCTGCCTGCTCTTCCTGGTACAATAAGCTTACCTGATACCTCTTCAAATCTAGTTTTTTTGTTTATAGTTTATCACTGAAGCGTTTTCTGAATTTTTAGCATTTTTCGTGTGTTTTTTTCTTCAAACATCCTACCTAAAGTCATTTTTGTTTCCTAAGAAGCTTCTTTTGTAGAAATGGTATTTAGAGAAAATTCTTTTTTTCACCTTTTCTAAGTATTTATGCAAAAATATGGCCACTAGCTATGATAAATATAAGTACAGAAAAATTAAGTAGAAAGCTCATAATTCACTAAGGCTATTCTTTCCCAGTATCTTGGCAGTTAAAGCCACATACTTACTTATTTTGATACAACCCCGTATATTCCTAAAGCTGCTACATTTCTTTTTCATATTTATATGAATTAAAATGAAATTTTGTTCGAGACTGCTTTGGGAATCATTCCTTGAGGTAGTTAGAGGTAATGCTAGTGTAATGAGCTCTGAGCAGGCTTCCCCTCTGAATTATGGGGCATTCTTTTAAAGTTTGAGAACCACTGTCTTTGGTTGTTGGAGGTGGCATCTTCCTGGGAACTTCTCCCCTGCCTGAACTTTAGGATAATTCTCGCCTCTTTTTAAGTAGCCTCATTTTAGCAGTCTGGTCTCTACCACACTTGGGAGCTCAATTCTTTGTGTGCCATTTGTCACCTTCACACTCACTTCTCTGTTCTTCAAGTCTCCAGACCTCACTGATCCCCTCTAACTCTTCAGCGTCTCTTTGTCAGCCTTCTTTTCTGACTATCCCTTTCTTAATCATTTGTTACAGATTTGCTCACTGTTTACAACTTTTTTGAGCAGTGCTGTTCACCCTTTAGTAACTGTTTATTCTTTAAGGCTTGAAGTTTCAGGAAGGTCTTAAAGGAGACTCGCTCATAATCACTGCCTGCCTACAGGTGGGTGATGGTACCTCATGTTGGTAATTTGGTCCGTTCGTTCACTGAACACATCTAACTGAGGCCTGGAAGTAACAACTCATCTAAATACAGTGACAAATACCAAATACATGAGGCTGCTTTTAAAGGAAAACTTTCAGTTATTAAAGGTGCATTGAATTTGTAAGTGTCATGTCCCAAGTTAACACAGGATACTCTCAGCTTACCTTCAGCTTCTTGTCAGGACTCCTATTTTCTCCTTTTAGTCTGATCTTGGCTGTGACCTGCCTTGTCCTGCTCATTTTAGAAATAGTCACTTTCTGACAGATTGGTGGTTATTTACACATTGTATTTTGATATAATTTCTCCCTTTTTCAAAGCAAAAGAATATTAAAATGATTTCTAATGGCCAATTTTATTTTATTTTTCTCCAGACCTAGCTGTATCACTTTGTCTCTAACAAACTTAGACTCTCTAAAAAAATCTGCCATTTTTCTGCCCTTTGGTTTTTGACTACTATTGTATAACCCACTCCCTTATGTTACCACTTTTATTAGGATACAACCTTTTAATTTCTCATATGTTCCCATGCTCTCACTTCATTAACCTCATAATCAGTCGTTTCATTTTTTTTCTTTTTTGAGAGTAGGTAACCTTATCACCAGTTTTCATAGTGCTGTTTATAGACGTATGCAAGCTATTTACTTTTAGTTCATTTTTTAAAAAAATTTTTCTTCATGTTTCTTTCCTCTCAGAATAGGAAATGAGTGATATTTACATTTTCTGTTTATTTCAGATGATGATGCTAGGACTGAAAATGGAGCGCTAGCTCCAAAGCAGGAGATTCCTTCAGCAGTAGAATCTCATGAAGTACCTGGCACTCTCAATATAGGTGTTCCTCAAATTTTTAAATATGGAGAAACCTGTTTCCCCAAGGGCAGGTTTGAAAGAAAGAGAAATCCCTCCCGAAAGAAACAACATATATGCGATGAATGTGGAAAACACTTCAGTCAGGGCTCAGCCCTTATTCTTCATCAAAGAATCCACAGTGGGGAGAAACCCTATGGATGTGTTGAGTGTGGGAAAGCATTCAGCAGGAGTTCCATCCTTGTGCAACACCAGAGAGTCCATACTGGAGAAAAACCTTACAAATGTCTCGAATGTGGAAAAGCCTTTAGCCAGAATTCTGGGCTTATTAATCATCAGAGAATCCATACTGGGGAGAAACCTTATGAATGCGTTCAGTGTGGGAAATCCTATAGTCAAAGCTCAAATCTTTTTAGGCATCAGCGAAGACACAATGCAGAGAAACTTCTCAATGTTGTGAAAGTTTAAGAAATGAAAAAAAAAAAAAATCAGCACTCAGGTCTTTTTCTTCTGAAATGAAGACAAAATTAAAAACATGAAATGATACATAATAGTTTTCCTATAGACTTAGAAAATCCACTGGGAAATGTAGAAAATCTTCACCCACTATTATTATCTTATCTTGAAAGAAATGGTGTCATACCTGCCTAGAAACTGAAATTTTAAACTTAATTCAGGTGTTAATGCCTAAATCTTCCATGTGATGTTTATATTCTTATTATTTTTCCAAATGATGAACTACCTGATTCTTTGTCCCTTTGTTAAAACTTTTCTTCTTAGACAGGTATGTTATTTGTGTTGATCATTGAAATCTTCTTTACAAGGATACATTCCTTTCTACATTGAAAAGCAATGTAGGAATTGTAAAATCTGAAAACTGAAACCATTTTTTGAAATTTACCAGTTTTCTTTTACCTAATTTGAATATGCATTCAGAAAATAGAAGATAAAGGATGACCAAAAACCTCAAAGTGAAATGAGCCTTAAAACTCAGATAAGAAGTGATGGTGATGAAACATCAAAAAGTGAATGGGACACCTAGATTGGGGAAGATTGACAAATACTTTGATCCAAGAATTGAAGTATATCAAGAATTTATCTAGGTGTAGTTAGTTTCCTGCCTGCAGGAAAACTCAAAAATAGCTCATCTTACCTGTAATTGGGAAGCATCCCACTAATGAAAATAATGTCCTCTCATGTATCATTAGAAAGTGGACAGTCTAAACAAACAGTTGTAAAACTATGAAGGTAGAAATTATAACACTAGGGAAAGATTTGTAGTGAATGGCAGTGTTGAAGGGCAAATGTAAACAAGAGTGATGGTCTGTCTTGGCTTTTAGAAAACAAAAGACTTGAAGATCTAAGTCGTTATTATTTTTCCTTCATTTTTGTTAAGGACAGAAAAATCCCTGACAGGTGGGCAACAAGTATCAGGTTTGCGATTTTATTCCTTTGATACAAAGGAATTGAACACCAGGCTAACAAAGCAGCCACGCATTTATTAAATTTTCTACCGACAAGGCACTGTGCTAGGTACTGTAACCCTGCCATAATTAGGTAGGTATTTCTTCCACTGTAAATCATTGGGGGTTGGTACAAAGCTGTTGCATGTGAGTTAGCCTCTTCCCCCACCTCTGAGATTCCTAGAGCCATAGTTGTCTTACCAGGATGTTGTATTTGGGTAAAGGAAGACTCAGCTCAAAGAGCTAGCCAGCTCTTCAGCAATCTTCAGAGGTGAGTCTGAGATAACTATCACAGTTTGGAGGTTTGTGGGTCTTTTATTAAAAAAAAAAAAAAAAGCTAATCAATCTCCAGTAGCATTGAGGTTATACTTACATGTTAAGTTGAATGGGTTCTATTTAAAAAAAAAAAAAGAACTAGGTTATAACAACTAGTTTATTAACTGTCAGAGTTGGTGGAACTATTTTTTTTTTTTTCATTTTAAGTCTTAACACATTTTTTTAATGTATAAAAATAATACACATTGTAGTAGTAGGATCATATACTCCTTGTCTGAGAATCCCAAGTACTGTGGTTCTGTTTAGTGGAAAACTCTGAAAGTTAAAATATAGATATGAGAAAAGGCTTTTTTATAGTGGGCATAATTGTGTGGAAAATGACCCATGTGAATAAAAATATTTCATAGTTCCAGAGGTTTTGGTTACATCTGGTACTTGGATCAAATTAAAAAATGGAAGGTGAGATTTGCATGAGCCTGTTAAAAAGCATACTAATGCGAGGCCAGCTGGTGGAGAAATGAGGCAGAATGGAGCTTGTTTATAGATTTTCTGATAACAATTATAAGAAATGTGCTTTATAGATTAAGATTTATTGAAGTATAAATATGTAGTAATGATATAATGTATTTTAAGTTATACAAGAATATGTAGGGACTTTTGTTTGGGTCTTCTCTTTGTGGCTGAGAGGAAACAAGTCAATGTCCAATAAAGCTATAAATTCCTCTACTCTAAGATAAAACGGTCTTGGGTTGATTGATTTATTTATTTATAACTGGCTTCTTTCCAAGTAGGTTTTGAGGTGGCATATTTGGAATACTGCTGGGATGACAGAATTCTCTTATCAGAGTAGGTAAGAAGGGAATAACCTCTTGGTGGCTAGAATTTCATGTTTTTTTTTAGATCTTATTTTTCCTGTATACAAAGAAGCTTCCCTGTGGTACATTTTTCATAAATGCCAAAGATGTTTGGTATAATGTGAGAGCTTAGAGAAAGTATTTGAGTTGGCAAATATGAGGTTGTCTTGCCATCTCCGATACCTGTACGTTGTTTAGAAAGGATTCTGAAACTAAGGCAAGGCTCTGGGGGGAAAATGGATTGGACCCAAAAAAACTGTGTGACAATACACATGAAAAGGAAGTGATGGTCTGTGTACTCGCCATCTCTGGTTAGTCTAAGTTCCCGCTAGACAAATTGATTTTAAATAACTATTTGGTGATTTATGATTTCATCCAGACATTCATTTACGTTAACACAGATAATCATATTGGCGATTCTAGGGGGGTGCCCAGCCTCTGATGAAGTGGTGATCTGGCAGTTGCCAAGCAGTGGCATCTGTTGGGTTATCAAATGAGCAGTCATTGTTAACGGCATGCAGACTGCTGATGCCTGTCCAGTAGCCACTGAGCATTTATTTGCTCATTACTGCTAAATTTTCTTTTGGTTTTCTTGGAGGGTGAACTCCCCACATTCACACCCAGTTGGCACTTGATCATTTAGCAATATGTCTAATACATTCATGTAAGTTCAAGGGAGAGTTCTGTGTACTGAAGTAATCTGCATGCCAGACATTGGATTAGACACTTTACCTATCTCACTTAGATTTGTAGACTAGGAAAGCAAGATTTAGAGATTGTGTGACTTGCATGTGGCCAATTAGAGCTAAAACTCAAATCTAGTTCTGTGAATTCCAGGGATGTATATTTTTTCACAGTGCAATGAATGATGGCTATTAAACCTTGATTGATAAATTTTATGCTTTTATCTTATGGTTAACAAATGTAAAAGCTATTAAAACATGCTCGTTTGAGTTTTCTACAGTACAGAAATGTAAAATGAAAAAGGACATTCCTTTTCACGGTTTTAACACAGAAGTAATAATTATTTGGTTTGCTGTTCTTCCAGACTTAGACATATATGTAAGCAAAAATGTGTTAATAGCTGACACGTCACTGTATACAGGCACTGTTGGAAGTGCTTTACCATGGATTAACTCTTAATCCTCACAGCGATCATATGAGTGTGGTAGGTACATATCCGTATTTTACATGAACTGCACTGAACCTTGCCTCCTCTCCCTCCCACTTTGATGTAGACATTGTTTTTTTATGGCTACATACTAATCCATTGCATCAATACACTAACTTATTTAGCCAACCCCTATTGGTAGGTAATTTGGTTATTTCTGATTCTTTATTATAGGTAAACGTAGAGTTAACATCCGTATATATTTTGCTGCCTGTGTGGGTATTTCTGTGGGATAAATAGCTAGAAGTGGAATTATTGCATCAGAAAACATGCACATTTAACATTTTGAGAAATACCATCAAAAAGATTGTACCACTTTACAACTTCATCAGTAGTCAGAGTGCCTCTTTGCCTACACTCCCACCAACCCTGAATCCTTCAATATTTTTGCCACTCTGATAGGCAAAAATTTATCTTTCTTTTCTTTGTTAATAAGAAGGAACATCTTTTCATATGTTTATTGGCCATTTTCATTTCCTATTGTGAATTGCGTTTCCCCATTTTTTTTTAAATTATGGAAGTATAAATGACTACCATCTCCGTGTACTTAACTTTTATACAAGACTGAAGAGAGACCCTTTTCTGCAGCGTTTCCTATCACATTCCACTGCCCACAGTTTAGTATACATTCTTCTGGTCTCCTTTCCATAATTTTCATGTGAATATACATACACATATAAATGCTGTTTTTACATAAATAGGATCATATATATGTATTCTGCAGCTTGCTTTTTTTTTTTTTGTCTCAAACAGATCCTGAGGTCTTTAAATTTCTTTAATGGTTGAATAGTATTCAATACTATGAAAATACCATTATTTAACTATTCCCTTATTTTTTTCTTTTGCTATTACATTGCCGAAGTAAAGATCTCTTTCATATCTCTTTGTGCATGTGTGTGAATATGTCTTTAGAATGGAGTATAAGGTAGATTGTTGGGACAAAGGGTGTGCTCTGGTAGACCCACCTTAGCCTTCCCAAAGGCCCTCATAACTTTCTATTTTCACCAACTGTAAAGAAAGTGCTCATTTCCCCATATAGCCTTACCTACACTTGATAATTTTTATCTGATGGGCAAAAAAAAAAAGGATCATTTTGCATTTCCCTGGTTAATGGTGAGGTTGAGGTTATTTACATGTGTTTATTGGCCATTTATAGTTTTATCATGGATTGTTTGTATCCTTTACCTGCTTTTCTGTTGGGTTATGTGTGGATATATGTTGTTTTTGTTCAGCATCTCTTTCCCCATCTTGTGATAACAGAATCCTTATTTATTGTGGGGAACCCATTCCCTGTGGCTTAGGTGAGTACATAACCAGGCCTGGCCCTCCTGAGTCCCACAGCTCCTTAGCCACAGTGATTAAAGAATGGGCATGTAACTCAAGCCAGGCTAAAGAAAGCCCTCAACAGAACTTCTGCTGGAACTCTTGGAAAGAACGCTCAACAGAGATCTCACGAACTAAGGACTGTGTAAGCCTGAAAATTTGTACCATGTGGAAAGAGTCTGAGGGGAAACTCAGAGGCTAGCAGAAAGGAATGAGAACTAAGTTCTGATGTCAATTTTCTGGAGGCCCTAGATCCAGCTGTGCCTAAAGCCTGCCCTACCTCTGGACTTTAACGTTTTGTGAGCCAATAAAGTCCCTTTCTTGTTTAAGATAATTAAATTGGATTTCTGTCCTGATTAATATAGGTTATTTGTATTTTCTTATCAATTTTTAGAAAACCTTTGTAATTTTAAATTCTAGACAATGCACTACATAGGTTAATAAAATTAGCATGGCGTTCCATGATTTGGCCTCTGTCAACCTCTGCCATTTGTTACTCTACTCTCTACACCACACACATATACTTTAAATTCCAACAATAACTGAACATTGGTGTTGGCAGTGTCTATAGATGAAAAACTTCACACAATCAGGTCTTTGGCATTTCTCTTCCGTCCTTCCTACAGATTCATTAACTTGGGACTCAAGACGGGATTACACTGCTGAGTCTATGCTGTACCCACCTCCAACCATTGCTCTTGGGGTGTTTCCCTGAAGCACCTCCTGTATGTGACCCTTGGACTTCCTCCCCATGGCCTCCACTCCCCTGCCTCCCCCCAGCAAGGTTCTCTGGAGTCCTCTTAAAATTTTCAGGCCTGTGGATTTGAAGTTGCTCAGGTCCAAGAGTGTTCGGGGGTTTACATCTATTGATTTTGGAAACTACTTATGGCAGTGGAAAAAAAGGAAAGCGTATTGTTCAGTGTGATGAATGGTAAGGAGAAAATATATTGGGAAAGAAAGGATCACAAAACATCAAGGAGGAAAAGTATTGCAATTTAGATAGGTTGTCCAGGGAAGATTTCACTGATAGTGAAATTTGAGAAAAGATACGAATGCGTATAAGGAAGTCCACGAGACTCTGGAGGAAAGATGTTCTAGGCATGGGAACAGCAAGTGCGAAGAACTTGATGTAGGAGCAATGCCTGATTTGTTCAAGAGACAGCAAGGAGGCCGGTGTGGCTGGAGCAGAATGAAAAGGGGGAAAGTAGTGGATGAAGCCAGAGAAATGAGTTAAGGGTGGAGGATAGGGCCAGATCATGGAAGACCTGGTTAGCCATTGGTGAGGACTATGACTTTTACTTTGAATGAGATGGGAAACTATTAGAGGTTTTGGGCAAAGGAGTGTAATGAGTAGGTGCTAAGAATAGAACAAAACAGTGTCCAGCTATCTCGTTTCTTTAAATTCTTTAAAAAAATATATAATTCTATAATATACTATTAATATATAAACTAATATAGGAAAAGTTTAGAAATAGAAATCACCCCAAAAGTCACCCATGAGTCCACATAGTAACAGCCCATTAACATTTTTATGTTCTCTCTATGCCTATATTATTCTCTATATACCTATCCCCATCTATACCTATTATACCATGTTTAAAACAGAAAGAAAAATCTAGAAAACAGTAAACAAAATGTCCATATCTTGGTTTGTTAATCTTAGTGCCTCTTTCCTCTTAACTTTGGATCAACTGTGCTTCTGCCTGAGGCTAGCATCTTCATTGGATCTAAGCCACCCTCTCACACCTACTCAAAGGCATACCCCAATAATCCTCACCTCTTGCATTATCAAATTTTTCTCTCCTGAATTTTTTAATTAGCATGCAAATATACTTTTTAAAAGTCACTCACATAGCCTTCAGACCAAGATGACTAACCTGCCTGAACAAGTACAATACCAGACAAAATATATCAAACAGAAGCAAAGGATGGGAGAGACGTGATCCCTGAAATGGGAAACATGAAGCAAACTTGGGTTCCCTCAGTATACTGCCTGGAGAGAGTTTCTAGGCTACAGTACAGGGAGGGAGAACTCAAGCAGAGCTTGACCGTCTCCCTAGGTTGAGATGATGGAGCAAGGGGCCCTGAGAGGCCAAGTGACTAGATTGGCAGGGCAGAGTACCAAAGAGGAGAGACCTAAACGCTGGAGATCTGCAGAGGGTCCCTCACAAGTATTCAGTTGAGTGCTGATGAACACCTGTGTAAAGAAACTAACTACCTGAGGTGGGGGAAAGAATCATCCAGAAGGATTAGGGGGAAAAAATCACTGGAACTCACAAAGTGCCAGTAGTAGTACCATCGGCGAGGGCAGAAAACCTCCTAAGTCACAGGACGTCAGAGCAATGGCTCTCAAACGATGGCAGTTTTATGCCCTGCCCCACCCCCGCCAGGAGACAATTGGTAGTATCTGGAGACATTTTTGGTTTTCATAACCAGAGGAGATGGGCTCTACTGGCATCTCCTGGGTAGAGGCCAGAGATGCTACTAAACATCCTACAATGAATTATCCAGCCTTAAATATCAATAGTGCTGAGGTTGAGAAACTCTGGGTTCGAATAGTAGAGTCTTGCCTGCATAGGAGAAAAAAATGAACCCTAGACTAAACACTGCCTGAAAGATACTTAATAACAAGACCTAAGAGGATAAAACTGCCCAAGTAATTTAAACACATCCCAGAACAAAGCTCAAGAATATATATATTAAAAATATTCAGTACCCAACAACATACAATACAAAATGACTGGCATCCAATCAAAAATTGGATAACTCATAAGTCATGCAAAGAAGCACGAAAATACAACCCATAATAAGAAAAACCACTCAATCAAATTGACCCAGAAATGACAAAGAATTAGACAAGCTCATTAAGACAATTGTTAAACTATTCCATATGATCAAGAAGCTAGTGGAAGTATTGAACATGCTCAGTAGCAACATGAAAGCTATAAAAAAAGCAACCAAATTAAGCTTTTAGAGATAAAAACTACAATGTCTGAGATTTTTAAAAAATGCACAGATGGGATTAACTGTGGATTAAACATAATAGAAGAAAAGAATAAAAAAAATCATGGTAGATAAGACATAACAAAAGAAACCATCCAAAATGAAAAACAGGCAAATAAAACACTAAGAAAAATTGAACAGAGCTGTAGTACAACTTCAAGCAGCCTAATATGTGTAAGAGTAATTAGAGTTCCTGAAGGTGAGGGGAGGGAGGAGGAATAGAGAAATATTTGAAAAAAATAATCTCTGGGACGCAGCTCTTATTGGTAAATTTTTAGTAATGAAATACTTATATTAGAAAAAAAAAGTCTCAATTACTTCAGCTTCCACCTTAAGAAACCAGAAAAAAAAATAATTTAAACCCAAAGTAAAGAGAAGAAAAGAAATAAAGATTAGATTGGAAATCAACAAAATAGAAAACAGAAAAACGAGAGAAAAATCAATTTCTATACTCTATTTAAACCAAAAGCTAACTTTTAAAAAAGATTAATAAAATTGATAAACTTCTAGCCAGACTGATCAGGAAAAAAAAAAAAAGTTGAAGATACAAATTATAACAGGAATGAGAGGTGTGACATTACTATATATTACACAAATTCTTCTCTACATAAAGAGTGCTAATCAATGGGAATTCCCTGGCGGTCCAGTGGTTAGGACTCGGCGCTTTCACTGCCTTGGCCCAGGTTCAGTCCCTGGTTAGGGAACTGAGATCTCGCACGCAAGCTGCATGGTGTGGCCAAACAAAACAAAACAAAACAAGAGTGCTAATCAAGTTTGCTAACCTCCATATTGCTGATTTCAATATTCATTTATTGCTTATATTGCTTGAGCCATCAGCAGTATTTTGCATAATTGATGTATTTTCATTTGGCTTCAAGAAACAACATGCTTGGTTTTTCTCTACCTCGTGCGACATTTCTTTTCAGTCTCGATGCTGGTATTTCCTCACCTCTCTGGACTTCAGTATGTTGGAGTGCCTGAGGGCTCAGTGTTCAAATCTCTTCTTTTTTCTACCTATGTTCACTTCCTAGGTAATCTCATCTGGTCTTAGATCTTTATTACCTAGGACTCCAAAATCTATATTTCAGCCTAGATATCTTCTCTGAACTACAGGCTCATATATCCCTTTGCCTACCAGACATCTCCACTTTGATACCTGCTTTATTCTGGGTTCCTAAGAAAACAGCATAAAATTAAACCTTATTGTTAATACTTTATTGGGGTGATGCAATCCCAGAACAGGATGACTGAAGGTAAATGGGCGGTGAAGCAGGGAAAAAGAGAGAACAAATACAGGTGGGTGTTACTGAGTGTCTACAGCGTAGGCACAGCTGTTTGCTTAGTTTCACTATCTTCAGAGGGCAAATGGCATGAACTATGTCATCTCACCTCACCATGGGGTAGGAGGAGGGAGAAGAATTTTCTGCAGGCTCCCCTCGCTCGCCCTCTGGTCAGTTTTCACCACAGAACATCAATTCCACACTTCCAGGTGCACCATTCAGCCTCTCCAGCAGTCAGGTTCCAAGACAACGCAATAGCACAGGAGGAATGGCAGGCCAGAGATCCAGGGGAAGTCAGTTGCTCCCTCTACCTGCAGCCTGGTGGGCCTGCAACCTCAAAGGTTGGTGCAGGCAGTCTTCTTAGAGGGTCATCAGTATCACAGAGCAGAAAGTCTGGCCCTGCAAATAGGAGGAGGCTTATAAACTGGGCTTGGTACAGTGACTAATTAGGCATCTTAAACCCAACATGCTCCAATCAAATTTTTAATTTCTCCCCACACATGTTCTTCTTGTAGTCTTCTTCATCTTAGAAAGTGGCAATTTTGTCCTCCCAGTTGGTCAGGCCATAGCCTCCCTGATTTCCTGCTTGCTCTGCTTCACTCAGTTCTCCCCATGGCATCCAGATCATGTAAGTCAGACTGTGTCACTTCTCTGCTCAAAATCCTCTTCCTTCTCGCTCTGTTTGAATGTCAAAGGGGCACTGTGTCTGCAACTTACTCTTAAACAATTCAGGGAAAACTTAACATATCTATATATATAGATATAGATATATCTGGGTATATAGCATAAGTAGATAGAGAATTATAAAGCAAATGTGATAAAATAATACTTGGGGAATCTGGGTGAAGCATATATAGGAATTCTTTGTTCTATTCTTGCAATTTTTCTGTAAGTTTGAAATTATCTCAAAATTCAAAGTTAAAGAAAACTTAATGGCCCCGAAAGGGAGAGAGTGAATTACTAAAGGAAAATCAGGTAAGGTGCTGTTATTGAGAAAGCTTGGGGCAGGGAGAGGGAGAAGGGAATATTGAGAAAGCAATTATAAATATCCCCTACAGCCATATTTAAAATGATGATGAAGAGCTATGTTTATGGATGTGTAAAATGTTTATGATAGGGCTTCCCTGGTGGCGCATGGTTAAGAATCCGCCTGCCAATGCAGGGGACACGGGTTCGAGCCCTGGCCCGGGAAGATCCCACATGCCATGGAGCAACTAAGCCTGTGCGCCACAGCTACTGAAGCCCACGTGCCTAGAACCCATGCTGTGCAACGAGAGAAGCCACCGCAATGAGATGCCCGCACACCACAACAAAGAGTAGCCCCCACTCACCGCAACTAGAGAAAGCCCACACACAGCAACGAAGACCCAACACGGCCAAAAATAAAACAAATAAATAAATAAATTTATTTAAAAAAATGTTCATGATACAACAATGGGAAAATTTTCATTTGCCATTATCAATATCATTTTTGGAAAAAAGTACACAAATATATATGTAGAATGGCACTCATCAAAATACTAAGTTTGCTAAGTAGGCTTCTGGAGATAAATGACTTTTATCTTTATTCTTTTACATAGTATCTTTCTTTTTTTTAACAGCAAGCTAGCAGCACATTTATAATCAGCAAAAAGAAAAAAAATCAATAAAAGTTAAAAAAAATTCTCATTTAGATCAGGGGTCAGCAAACATTTTCTGTAAAGGGACAGATAGTAAATATTTTCAGCTTTGAGGGCCATACAGTTTCTGCTGCAACTATGCAACTCTGCCTTTATAGCAGAAAGCAGCCTTAGATAACTCACAAACAAATGGGTGAGGCTGTGTTCCATTAAAACAGTGGCTGGCTGGCCTTCCTGCAGTAATTTGTAGACCCCCGATTTAGAAGAATACTTTTTCCCTAAAGCATGGCTTACAGGAAAGGAATATTCTCATTCTTCTGGAGTTTTCTATAGGGCCCGCTTGACCAACTGACAGTCTGGGAATTCCACTGGCCCCATGTAATTAGCTATATCATTGAGTAAGCAGACTAAAATTTAATGAAAGCATTTAAACAGAACCACATTTATAAACAAATAACAAACACCTTGTCTGCAGAAGTGTAGTGTAAGTGATAAATATGCATTGTATGATATTGTAGATAGTTAGATTCAGTCTGCCTGCCACTGGATCCCAACTGTTGGAAAGAGATTCCTTTTAATGTGCCCTGGAGGCTCGGATGCAGCTCCCTGACAGCTGGAGTGATCAAAGGCCTGAAAGGAATCCTAGGGAGATGCGGAGAAATGCGAGTGCCAAAATCCTTGGGAAAGCCATGCCTCCTGGTCTAGTTCCGGGAAGGAAATCTTCTTCTGTAAGGAACATAATCCACAGCTTGCATAAAATTAGTTGGGTAGTGTATTGTCTTTTTCTTTTACCTTGAAGAGATTGTGTAAGATTGCTTTATTTCTTCCTTTAATGTCTGGAAGTATTCCCTGCTGAGATATCTGGCTTGGACTATTCTTGATGGGAAAAATTTAAGTTACAGATAATTTCCTCTTTTTTTTCTTTTTGGCCACCCCAGCAGTGAAAGTGCCGCATCCTAACCACTGGACCACCAGGGAATTCCCAATAATTTCCTTAATAGACACAGAGCTATTTAGATTTTATATTTCTTTTCTTTTCTTTCATTTTTTAAAAAAACCATTGAGCTGGACATTTTATTTATTTATTTAAATTTAATTAATTAATTAATTAATTAATTAAGTTTTTGGCTGTGTTGGGTTTTTGTTGCTGCGCACTGGCTTTCTCTAGTTGCAGTGAGCGGGGGCTGCTCTTCGTTGCGGTGCGCGGGCTTCTCATTGAGGTGGCTTCTCTTGTTGTGGACCACGGGCTGTAGGAGCGTGGGCTTCAGTAGTTGTGGCTCTCGTGCTCAGTGGTTGTGACTCAAGGGCTCTAGAGCGCAGGCTCAGTAGTTGTGGCGCATGGGCTTAGTTGCTCCGCGGCATGTGGGATCTTCCCTGACCAGGGATCAAACCCGTGTCCCCTGCATTGGCAGGTGGATCCTTAACCACTGTGCCACTGGGGAAGTCCCAGATTTTATATTTCTTATTGTGTTAATTTTGGGTAAATTTTATAATTTTTTAGGTAAAATTATGAATCATATCCTTTATATTACAGCTGTAGTTGCTGTAGATCTATGCTGATGGCCACTTTTGCATTCCTTACATTGACAAATGGGACTTCTATTTCTTGATCAGTTTTGCTGGGGGATTGTCAATTTTATTCTTTCCCAAAAATGAGCTTTTGGCTTTTCTTTTTTAAAATGTGTGCTTTCTATTTCATTAATTCATGCTCTACTATTTCCTTCCTTCTATTTTCTTTTTTTAAAGAAACTGTTGATTTTTCATCAACTTCATTTCCATTTTCTCTTTAAGGTCTATGGGAGAACAGCTTAAAGCCAATCAGTGGTCGTCCCTCCCCATTCAGTGTCCTGAGCAGTGGGAGCTGCAGACCAGTCTTCAGGAGGGAACTGCTGAATAGACACACAGGGCACCTACACACCTGCAGACCAGTCTGGGATCTCAGGTTGAGTAGCAGTAAACTCAGGAGCTAGAGCTGTCCATTCACACCGAAATTCCTCCTTGGTCACAGCCTTTTCAGCAGTGGCCTGCTCTTCCTTTTCAGTCTCTTCCAGGTGTCTGTGGAAGTAGAGATCAGGCATGACCTCCCGTGGGTGTCCACGGGCAATGGTGCCACGCATGCGCAGAACTTCCAGGGTCAGCACCCACCACCTCGGACCCCCTGAGTGAGCTCCCTTGTTGCTGTAGGGAATGGCAATGCCTGCAGAGCACAGAGTTGAGTCTGTGTTACACAGAGCAATGGTGGGCAGGTTAACATAAGACACCTGTGTGAGAGGCTGGTGGGCAGCCCTGGGGTCAGTAACCACCAGAAGTCTCTGCTCCTGGAAGGCTGCCTGGATCTGGTGAGTAAAGCTTCCAGGAGTGACACAGTCAGCAGTAGGAGTGGTTCCAGCGGCAGCAGCAAACTTCAGCACAGCTTGCCGGCCAGTACTTCTGGAGGTTATGACACTGACATCAGTTGAGTTTTCAGTGGCATCAACGGCACAAGCTGCCAGCAGAACCTTCTCCCAGATTCTCTTCAGATTTATGAGGTAGATGCCATCACTTTTCCTTTTGTAAAGGCACTGTTCCATTTGGAAGTCAAGGCTGGTGTCACCCTAAGTGGGTTCCTTCTGTAAGGAATTTGAGGACCTCCTCTTCCTTCATTTGCAGGACATCAAGGGCTCTGGACATTGTGAATATTTCTCTTTAAGTTATGATGAGAAACCAGAACAACCCTTATGGACCTCATCCTACTTTCTTTAGATTTACTTGTTATTCTTTTTCTAACTTCTTGTGGTGGATACTCAAATCATTGAATTTTAGCCTTTTTTCCCCCTAATAATGTCACTATTATCCAGATAAAAATATATTCTGATTTCTATTGTGCTTTCTTCCTTTACCCATGGGTAATTTAAATTGTTTTTCTTAATTTCCAAACATTTGGGAATTTTTTAAAATGTGTGTGTTATTGATTTCTAGCTAATTTCATTGTTATGTGAAAACATATGCTAAGTCTGTGCTGTCCAATATGTAGTCACTAACCAGATGTGGCTATATAAATTAATTAGAATGAATAAAATGTAGTTCATCAGTCACACATTTAAGTGTTCAGTAGCCACATGTGGCTAGTGAATACTGTGTTGACTATGGTGTCTATTGTATTGAACAATGCAGATAGAACACAGAAAATTCTATTGCACAGCCCTACTGTAAATGATTTCAATCTGATGAAATTTGTTGAGGCTTGCTGCGTATGCTTGCTGAATATACAAACCTGCATATGCTCAGTTTTGGAAAATGTTCTCTGTGCACCTAAAAAGAATCAAGGTTTCTGTCATTGTTGGTTGTACTGTTATCTAATGTGTCCATTAGGTCATTTTGTTAATCATATTGTCCACATATACTATATTCTTAGACATTTTTTCTGCTTGTCCTCTTTTACTAAGAGAGTTGTGTAAAAGTCTCCTACTAGGACTGTAGATTTATCTCTTTCTCATTTTAGTTTTGTCAATTTTAGTGTTATATACTTTGAAGCAAAATTATTAGGTGTATACACTTTTAGAATATTTCTATTTTCTTGGTAAATTGACTCATCAATAGAAATGCCCCATTTTATCTCTAGTAAGACTTTTGCTTTAAAGTCTACTTCTTGTTTGCTATTGGTACAGCTATTAGCACCTTTCTTTTGGTTAGTGTTTGAATGCAGTATCTTTTTTCCATACTTGTATTTTAAATTTCCTGGATTCTGGTAGTTGTATCTCAAGTAAGTACTAAATGATTAATTTAAAAAATTCTAGTCAAGAATCTTTGTCTTGTGTCCACTTGCATGTAATATAATTACTGGTGTATTTGGGCTTACATCTATCATGATCCTATTTGTTATCTATTTGTCTTGCCTATTTATATTCTTTTTCCCTTGCCTTCTTTGAGATTAATCAACAATTTTTATTACTCCATTTTACTTTTTGTTAATTTGTTAGTTATATTCCTCTTTTACTCTAGCGATTACAGCATGCACCCTTGGTTTATTAGAACCTAATATAAATCAGTACTTCTACCATCTCTCTGAGAATGTATTTATTTCCTAACTTTAGGCATTATTATCTTTTCTTACAGTTAATATTCATTTAGATTTACCTTCAGATTTACACTTTCCATGGCTCTTCATTTCTTCCTAAACTGTTTTTTCCTTGTGTCTGAAGAACTCTTTTTAGTATTTTTTTGTTTGAGTATGTGAGCAATGAATTCTCTCATTTTTGTTTGTCTGGAAATGTCTTCACATTGTCTTTACTTTTGAAAGTTATACTTCCAAGATATTTCATTATCTTCTGGCTTTATGTTGAGAAGTTAAACCTCAGTCTATTTGTTGCTTATTTGAATATAATGTTTTTTCCCCTTTTTTCGATTTTTCTCTTTTTCTGTGCTCTTGTTTGGTACTATCATGTCCCCAGGTATACTTTTCTTTGTAGTTTTTGGTGTCTGTGGTGCTCCTTTAATGTATGACTTGATTATTCATGAGGGTTGGAAAATTCTTGACCACTCTTTCTTTAAATATAGCCTTTGTCCCATCATCTCTTATTTCATTTTGAGACTCAGATTATGTGTATGTTAGGCCTTTTTTTCCATATCAGATATGATTCCTATGCTCTCTTCTGTATCTTCTATAATTTTTTTCCCTCCATGTTTCAGCCTTCATGTTTTCTACTTATGTAGCTTTCACTAACTCCCATTTCAGTGTATCCAATCTGCTAGGTACTTCATGTAAGTGGGATCATAAGATATTTGTCCTGTGCCTGGCTTATCTCACTTAGCATGATGTCTTCAGTGTTCCTCCAGGATGTAGTGTATATCAACATTTCTTTTCTCTATAATGCTGAGTAATAGTCTATTGTATGTATACACCACATTTTGTTTATCCATTTATCTGTCAATGGACATTTAGGTTGTTTTCAGCTTGTGACTATTGTGAATAATGCTGCTATGAACATCAGTGTACAAATATTTGAGTCCCTTCTTTCAATTATTTTGGGTATATACCCAGAAGTGGAATTGCTGGATCATATTGTAATTCAATGTTTACTTTTTTGAGGAACCACCATACTGTTTCTTACAGTGGCTACAACATTTTACATTCCCATCAGCATTGTGCAAGTGTTCCAACTTCTCCACTTCCTCACCAACAATATTATTTCCTTACTTCCTTCCATCCCTCCTTCCTTTCTTTCTTAAATAATGGCTATCCTAATGATCAGTGATGTTGAACATCTTTTTATGTGCTTTTTGACTATCTGTATACCATCTTTGGAGAAATGTCTATTCAAGCCATTTGACCAATTAAAAAATCTGGTTAGTTTTTGTTGTTGTTGAGTTGTAGAGGTTCTTTATATATTCTGGGTATTAATCCCTTATCTGATATACGATTTTCAAATATTTTCTCCCATTCCATTGATTGCATTTTCATTCTGTTAATAGTGTCCTTTGATGCACAAAAGTTTTTAATTTTGATAAAGTCCAATTTATCTATTTTTTTTTTGTTTCCTATGCTCATGTTGTCATATCCAAGAAATCACTGACAAATCCAATTGCATGAAGACTTTCTTAATGTTTTCTTCTAAGAGTTTTGTAGTTTTAGCTCTTATGTTTAGGTCTTTGATCCTCTTTTTTTTTTTTTTTTCACCGTGCTGTGCAGTATGTGGGATCTTAGTTCCCTGACCAGTGATCAAACCCGTGCTCCCTGCAGTGCAAGTGCAGAGTCTTAACAACTGGACCACCAGGGAAGTCCCCTTTGATCCACTTTGAGTTAATTTTTGTATATGATGTAAGGCAATGGTCAACCTTCATTCTTTTATATGTTGATATCCAGTTTTCCCGATACCATTTACTGAGAAAACTGTCTTTTACCCATTGAATGGTCTTGACACCCTTGTTGAAAATCATTTGACCATTTATGAGTGGGTTTATTTCTGGGCTCTCTATCCTATTCCATTGGTTTATACATTTGTCTTTATGCAAGTATCACACTGTTTCTGTTACTGTAGCTTTGTAAGTTTTGAAATCAGGAAGTGTGAGATTTCCAACTTTGTTCTTTCTCAAGATTGTTTTGACTGTTGAGGGTCCCTTGATATTCTGTATCAGTTTTAGGATGGATTTTTCTGTTTCTGAAAAAAATTGTGGGGGTTTTGATAGGGATTTCACTGAATCTGTAGATTTCTTTGGGTAGTATTAAACATGGGACATCTTTTCACTTATTGGTGTCTAATTTCTTTCAAAATGTTTTGTAGTTTTTAGTGTACAAGTCTTTTGTTTCCTTGGTTAAATTTATTCTTAAGTATTTTATTATTTTTGATGCTATTTTAAATGGAATTGCTTCCTTAATTTATTTTTCAGGTTGTTTATTGTTAGTGTATTAAAACATAACTGATTTTTGCATGTTGATTTTGTATCCTACAACTTTGCTGAATTGATTTATTAGTTCTAACAAGTTGTGTGTGTGTGTGTGTGTGTGTGTGTGTGTGTGTGTAATTTTAAGGACTTTCTGCATATAAGATCATGTTATCTACAAAGAGAGATAATTTTACTTCCTGTTTTCCAATTTCAAGGCCTTTTATTTATTTTTCTTGCCAGTTGCTCTGGCTAGGAATTCCAGTACTACGTTAAAGTGGCAAAAGCAGGCATTCTTGTGAGGAAAAGTTTTCAGTATTTCACCTCTGAGTAGACGTTAACTGTGAGTTTTATATATATGGACTTTATTATGTTGAGGTACTTTCCTTTACTATGTTGAAGTACTATTCCTGGACTGTTGAGTGTGTTTTTTATTTTTTAATCATGAAAAGGTGTTGAATTTTGTCAAAAAAATTTTTTTTCTGCATCAATTGGGATGATCATGTGGTTTTTATCCTTTACTCTGTTAATATGATGTATTACATTGATTGACCCATCCTTGCATTTCAGAAATAAATCCCACTTGGTCATGGTGTATAATCCAGTTAATATGTTGTTGAATTCTGTTTGGTAATATTTTGTTGAGGGTTTTTGCATCAATATTTATAGGAGATATTGGTCTGTAGATTTCTTTTCTTGTAGTGTCTTTGTCTGGCTTTGGTGTCAGGTTAATTCTGGCCTCATAAAATGAGTTTGAAAGCATTCCCTCCTCTTTAATTTTTTGAAGGAGTTTGAGAAGGATTGGTGTTTCTTCTTTAAATGTTTGGTAGAATTCACCAGTGAGCCGTCTGGTCCTGGGCTTTTCTTTGTTGGCAATCTGCTTACTAGCTATAGTTCTATTCAGGTTTCCTATTTTTTGATGATTCACTTGGTAGGTTGCATAATTCTAGGAATTTGTCCAGTTTATCCAATTTGTTGGTGTACAACTGTTCCTAATGCTCTCTTATGATCCTTTTTATTTCTATAATATTCACAGTAATGTGCCCTCTTTCATTTCTGACTTTAGTTATTTTGAGATTATACGTTTTTGGAAAGAATATACAGAGCTGAAGTGACCTTCTTATTACATCATACCAAGTGGTTCATGATATCCACACATCACTGGTGCTGTTAAACTTTAGGCAGTGCTTCTCTGGCAGGTGTAATTTTTGCCCTCAGGGGACATTTAGCAATGTCTATTTTTGGTTGTTGTAACTGGTGGGGCAGGGGGAGGATTGCTACTGGTATTTAGTGGAGAAAGGCCAGGAATGATACTTAAAATCCTATAAGTGGAAAAAATAGCCCCCATCCCCAACAAAGAATTATCTGGCCCCAAATGTCAATAGTACTGAGGTTAAGAAACCTTAGGTTAAAGTAGTTTTTGCCAGGTTTCTCCACTGTGGTTACTATTTTTCCCTTCCCATACTCTATTCCTTGGAAGCAAGTCAACAGGTCCAGCCTCTTCTAGGAGTGGGAGGTGGGGATTAAACTCCACATCCTGAGGGGGGAAAATCTACATATATTATTTGGAATTCTTCCATAAGGAAGATTTGTCTCTTCTGCCATATTTATTTATATCAGTATGGACCCATGTATATTTATTTGGCCTTGGGAACACTTTCAGGTTGGCTCCTATGTTCCTTTGACCTGCTCCCAGTGTTTTGTTTCTTGAGTTCTTGCTTACTTTCTGGTGCTATAACATACTCCTGGCTCATCTTGTATTTTCCCTGCCCTAGCCCTAGAATCAGCCATTTCTCAAAGGAGCACTGGTTCCTTTTATTTGTAGAATGCTATCTACAAACCATGAGCTAGGTATGCCTATTGATACTGGAGTATCATTGCCCTGGGTCCTCTCAGAGAACAGAGCTATGTTATATATGTATGTATATGTGATATATATATATATATATATATATATATATATATATATATATACACACACACACACACACACACACACACACACACACACGCACACACATATATATATATTTACTAACCCATGTATACACACATTCTGTAACTGTTTCTGGTCTATCCATCTGCATGGGTGTGTGAATTTATATTAATGTCTAGGACTCTAATGATGCTGGTAGTTTTTGATTTGAACACTGGACATTGTGCATGAAAAGTTAGTTATAGCCTCTGGATGAGGTTGTCATTCTCCAGACAGGATTCACCCTCTTTTCTCTTCTCATCGGCAGCTAGATTAGGAGTAGATAACTTAATTTACTAAAAGGCTGACCTGACTTGAGATTGCATTTCAGACTTTTTTTAGACTTGGTCCACACATATTTCATTCTTATTCTGAGGGTATATATAGCCTTTTAATGTTTACCCTGAAATTGTGGGGTGTTTATAAGAACACTTCCTACTTGGCATGTCCTGTATTCCCAATTTTTATCCACTATCACAGTGAGTTTGCTGAGTTCCACTTGACCTTCCAGTGTCCTTTGGTTAGATTTCTTGGCCTTTTGCCCTGCTAGTTTGAGAATCAGCAAATGCCTGGGGGAAATCAACTGGCATAAAATGTCAGGTCCAATTCTCTGTGTTTCTCTTCCCTTTTTACTCTGTATACTTCACTACTGTTTAAATTTTTACAGTAGGCAGTGTTATTTTTGTAACTCAGAAATGACCTAGTAGGCAAGTAGATTTAGAAAACTGGGGGAGAGTGAGGAGTGTAGGATAGCAACCAGTTATTTTATCTGGATGGCAAGGTGTTTAGTAGGGGATTCAGGAGGAAGATATCATGGGTGTGTGTCAACTTCATGAATTTGAGTTTACTTGTAGGACACTAGATAGTAATGTGTAGTAAGCAGTTGGCTCTTAACGTTTATTCTCAGGAAAGATGGCTAACCTTCAGATATAAATTTGATCATCTTATTTTTTCTTCTTCACTTTTAAAATTCCCTAAAGAACAGATGATAATTGATTGTACGCTTTTTTTTCCCTACTCACTTCTCAACCTATCATCATGTCTATGCATTTTAGCTCCTCTACTTCTGGATCTTGTGATTTTACTTCCAGACTTCCCAAATAGTTTTCCTTTCTGCTCCTCCTTTTAATTTTAGACTCTTCTGAAAGCAGGAAGATGATCATGCCATTCCCTGGTTCAAAGATCTTAATGGCTTCCCATTACCTTGAGAATAAAATGCAGAAATATGAAATCTATTCCAACCATACCTAGTACTTTTCTGTTTTACAGATGACACTAAACCCCAGAAAGCTGAAGTGTCTGCTTGTTTAGCATCACATTTCTTTTTCTTTTAATTTTTAAAAAAATTTATTTATTTTTATTTTTGGCTGCGTTGGGTCCTCGTTAACATGTGTGGACTTTCTCTAGTTGTGGCAAGCGGGGGCTACTCTTCGCTGTGATGTACGGGCTTCTCATTGCAGTGGCTTCTCGTTGTGGAGCACAGGCTCTAGGTGCACAGGCTTCAGTAGTTGTGACACGCAGGCTCAGTAGTTGTGGCTTGAGGGCTCTAGAGTGCAGGCTTAGTTGCTTCACAGCATGTGGGACCTTCCCCAACCAGGGATCGAACCTGTGTCCCCTGCATTGGCAGGCGGATTCTTAACCACTGCACCACGAGGGAAGCCCTAGCATCACATTTCTTAACTGTCTTTTCTCCTACTTCATTTTAATTTCCACTTTATTCTTACTCTTTTAAGTACATGCTTCAGTCATTATTTTCCTAAACACTTGAGCATGAGGGCAGGAATCATTTTTTCTTCAGCAGCACTTGGTACAGTCCCTGACACTGAATACTTATTGAATTAATGACTAAGCACCATACTCTATACCACTTCTTATATTTTCTTGCTTCTGTGCTTTTGTTGATTATTCCTTCTCTGCCTTTATGCCTCTACTCCCATCCTTCAAAACTCAAATCTCAGGAGCTCCACAAAGCTTTTCCTTTTCTTTCCAATCAGAATTGAACCCTACCTCCTGTGAGCTCTTATAAGCATCTTGCCTAACTTTATGATTATATTGAGCCATATATTTTCTGTATACATCAGCCTTTATCACTGTACAACACATGCTTTTTGGGGACAGTATATTCTTTGTGTATACTACAAAACCTAAAAAAATGCCTTGCACATAATAATTTAACAATGTATGTTACATTAAAATATTAATTGGATAATTATGGGGGATAGTCAAAGTAAATGACAGTAGCAGGATTTTAACAAATGGTTAATACCACAAAGACAATTTTTCTTATTTTTAAAAATTGTTTCTGTTTTTCAGTTGAAAACATTGTGTACACATGGCATATTATCAATATATATGTCAGAAATCAACAAACAAAACAAAGTTTGATGAATGTTGCCATTAAAAAAAAGATCAATAGGTCTTTTTATTTTTAGACAGAATATGCAATATAGTCATGTGGGTGTTACTTTAGCTAACATTTTTGTTCCATCTATAGATGACAGACAGGATAAACATAGTAGTAGAGAAATATTCACACTTTAACATATGGAATTATTTTTTTAAAAATTGTTTCACATATTTAGAAACTGTAATTAAATGGTAGTGTTGAAGAAGTAATTTCAAACCACTAAAGTTTATGAATGGGCTACATTATTAAGAGCAAAATAAATTCATGTTTGCTGTTAACACCACAGGAACTTGAAAACTCATGCTCACTAGGAAGACCAAAACTTGGCCCCCTCCCAAAAAAAAGGATATTTCAGAAAATGGGGCACTAGAGTTATGCAGTTAGTAAGTTTCATACCAGCATAGCATAGCATGTTCACACAGAGGGAATTTAATAACTAATGTTTGCATAAGGTAGGATTCTCCAGCTGTCAGGAGGTAAGTGGTATGCGGATTATCAGAGTGAATGCCAATTAAGATATGGGCAGGGTTTAAGTTTTCCCTACATTCTCTAAAATAACTTCTCTGATATGCAATAGGTGAGCTGGGCTCACTAAAGGTTTGAGATTATAACACTAATACATTTCCTTCTGAGTTCTGATTGCACACAACACCACACTGATTTTTACAATATCTGATAAGGTTCTGCATTAATATGGTTAGACATTTCTTATAATGATAAAACTTTCCTCTTGTGTAGTGTTTGAATAAAAGACTAGAGCTTTTCTTACATTACAGCAGATAGAAATTTTTTTCCATTGTTTCTGACATTCAGTAAAAATTTTTTCACATTGAAGGTTTTCCAACAACTCACATGATTCATCCTCAGAAATTTTCTTTATTAATGTCTGAGCTTTGAGTTAAACTTTCATTATAAAAATTGAATTAATATGCTTTCTCTCTAGTGTGTGTGTGTCTTTTTTTAATGTAGCACAAAAGTTGAGCATTGATTAAAACCTTTTTCATAATCATTCATAGCATTCATAAGATTTTTTTCTGGCTGAGTGCCTCTGGTACTGAATAAAGTTGGTGTATACACTAAAGGTTTTCCCATATTCAACACATTTAGAGTGTCTTCCCCAGAATGGACTTTCTCATGATTAATAAGATCAGAGAGTTGGCTAAAACTTCTGCTACATTGAACACACCTGTGGGGTTTCTCTCCAATGTGGATTCTCTGGTGTTCAGTAAGATCAGTGCATGTGCTAAAGGCTTTCCCAGACACATCACATTTATATGGATTTTCATTAGTGTGGATTCTTTGATGGTTAATGAGATCAGAGCGCCGATTAAAGCTTTTGCCACACTGATCGCATGGATATGGTTTCTCCCCAGTGTGGATCCTCTGATGTAGGACAAGAGCTGAGCACTGACTGAAAGCCTTCCCACATTCATTACATTTATATGGTTTTTCCCCAGTGTGGATCCTCTGGTGCTTGATAAGGTCCGAGTTCTGACTGAAACTTTTGCTGCACTGTGTGCATAGATATGGTTTTTCTCCAGTGTGAATTCTCTGATGAAGAATAAGGTCAGAACTCTGACTGAAGGCTTTCTCACAACAATCACAATGATAGGGTTTTTCCCCAGAGTGTACTCTCTGATGTTTAGTGAGGTCTGAGCTTTGACTAAAACTTTTATTGCACTGATTACATGCATACGGTTTCTCTCCAGTGTGTATTCTCTGATGTTTCACAAGGTCTGAACGACGACTAAAACTTTTAGTACAATCGTTACATGGATAGGGTTTCTCTCCAGTGTGGATTCTCTGATGCAGAATAAGGTTTGAGCTTTGACTAAAGGTTTTCCCACACTCATCACATTCATAGGGTTTCTCGCCTGTATGAATTCTATGATGTTTAATAAGGTCTGATCTTCGACTAAACATTTTACTGCACTGGTTACATGGGTAAGGCTTCTCTCCAGTGTGAATTCGTTGATGATTAACAAGATCTGAAAGTCTACTGAAGGTTTTGCTACACTGATTACATGGATAGGGTTTCTCTCCAGTGTGAATTCTCTGATGCAGAATAAGGACTGAGCTCTGATTAAAAGCTTTCCCACATTCATTACATTTATAGGGTTTCTCTCCAGTGTGGATCCTTCGATGTTTAATAAGGTCTGAGTTCTGACTGAAACTTTTGCTACACTGATTACATGGATATGGTTTCTCTCCAGTGTGGATTCTCTGATGTAGAATAAGATCAGAGCTCTGACTGAAGGCTTTTCCACACACATCACATTTATATGGTTTCTCACCAGTGTGGATTCTTTGATGTTTTATAACATCAGAACTCTGACTAAAATGTTTGTTACACTGGTTACATGTATAAGGCTTCTCTCCAGTATGTATTCTTTGATGTTTAACTAGGTCTGAGCGCTGGCTAAAACTTTTACTACAATGACTGCACTGATAGGGTTTTTCTCCTGTATGTATTCTCTGATGTATAATAAGATCAGAGCTCTGACTGAAGGCTTTCCCACATTCATCACATTTGTAAGGTTTTTCACCAGTGTGGACTCTTTGATGTTTAATAAGGTCTGAGCTCCGACGGAAACTTTTAATACACCAATTACAAGGATAGGGTTTCTCCCCAGTATGAATTCTCTGATGCAGAACCAGGGCTGAGCTCACATTAAAGGCCTTTCCACACTTATCACATTCATAGGGTTTCTCCCAATGGGTTCTTCGATGCCTAATAAGGCCTGTACTACAAGCAAAGTTTTGCCCACATTCATCACAGTTATGTTGTCTTCTTTTGAAGAGGTTCTGATCCTTTTCATTGAATTTATCCCCAAATCCACAGAATTCTCTGCATTCAGGATCTTGGAGAACATCATCTCTGGGGTTACCAGACTCTTCAGTCAATGGTTCAATTTTTGCTGTAATTTCCTCCTCGGAAGCCAGCTCTCCAACCTTGGCCTTAGTCTCACCATCTAGAACAATAAAATATAAATGGAATGTATTCTCCATACTGTAAGAAAGTTTCAGGTGAAATAGATTAGTATTTTCCTATGAAAATACTAAAAATTATCTTCTGAGAGGGAAATAAAGAAGAATCAACAAGTAATAGATAATCGTTTATTGAAGTGGCTTATCAGATATATTCTGTATATGTCTGTCACAGGAGATCTGGGAATACTGAAACCTAATTACAGTGATAAGGAAAGTTTGACTATATTAGAGCTAATACATAAACAACTTACTGACGTATATAAAGTAGTCAGTATGAATGAATACGTGGGTGAAGGAGTGGGGGAGGAGGTGAAAGGGAGGGAGAGGAGGAGGAGGCAGTGGCAGCCAGGCTGTCACTGTGAGTGTATACCAACCAGGCTGGTCACATGTTGTCATTAGGGGAAAGAAAGAAGCATCAAGCCCAGGAATGGTTAGAAAAGAAGCCTGCATTTTCAAATATAGGTCTACATAGTCCTCCACCTCTTTTGCCCTGATTATTAGAAGGAAGTGGCCTAGAAAACATGATCCTTTTGGGAACAGCCATATTCAGTGACCAAACTTCCTTACTAAGGTATGTGGACCAGAAAAAAGGTTAGGGAGGTAGGATCAGAAATCTCTTTTGAGTTGATTTTGAGGAGATTATTCCTCTGCTCAACGATACCAGAGGGCTGTAATGGTAGAGAACATGGGAGCTCCATTGAAATTCTTGAGACTATCATTCCATTATTAAGTGGTGTTTACTATAAAAGGCACACCATTCTCAGACTGCAAATGATCTAGAGAGCTGAAAACATGACAAAGATTAATTTCAAGGGCTAAAGTCCAAAATCCCAAGCCTCCAAGTGGAGGCTTATCCTCTTTGCCAAAGGCAAAGGGTACTGGAAAAAGTAAAGTATTGCGGTAAATCTAAATGTGTATATACTGAATGATATAAGCAATATGAATGTCTCATGGATTTTACAATATATATGTAGAGTTAAAATACATGGCAAAAATAGCACAAGAGGAGGGAGGTAAATAGAACTAAAATATTACAAGGTCTTTGGGTTATCCTAGAAATAGTAAATTAAGATAACCTGTAATAAATCAAATGTGTATGTTGTAACTTCTAAGGCAGCCTTTTTCAACTAGGGTTCCACAAGAAAATAAAAAGAAAATAATTTGCCTATTTTCTTAATTCTCCCAAAGATGGTAGATACCAAGTAAATCAATAGATGTAGAGGAGAAACATTAATATGTAAGTTACAGTGGATGCCTTAGAGCATTTTGGCTTAATTCTCTCACAGAATCACATTTGAGAAAGGCTGCTATTAGGTGACAATTAAATAACAATAAAAGGGTGTATAAACAGTAAGCTAATAGAGAAAAAAACGGAAAAACAAAAAACTTGGTAATATAATTAAATTAGGCACAAAGGGAGAAAAAAGAAAAACAAAAAAGAAACAAAATATGGGAAAATAACAAAAAATAAGATGGTACATTTAAATCCAAACATCAACTATGTTACATGTAAATTAACTACTTCAATAAAAAGCAAAGAAAGACCAACAGCTAACATCATACTTAATGGTTAAGCATTAAATGCTTTTCTCCTAGGAACAAAGGAGGAAAACAAGGATGCCCTCTCTTACTACTTGTATTCAATATTGTACAACTTCTATTCAATATTCATAGACAATGCAATATGACATGAAAAATAAATGAGACATACAAGAAGTCAAACTGCCTTATAGACTATGCAGTCACATATACAGAAAATCCGAAAGTGTCTTTAAAAAGTTATTAGAATTTGTAAATGGTTTTATTAGTGCAATACACAAAACCTGATTGTATTTCTGTATACTAGCAATGAACAATTAGAACCTAAAATTAAAAACAATTTTTTTCAACTGCACCAAAAAAATGAAATACTTAGAAACAAATTCAACAAAATATGTGCAATATCTGCATAATGAAAACTATAAAATGTTGCTGAGAGAAATTAAAGATCTAATAAATAGAAATATATGCCATCATTTACATATAGGAAGATTTAATATTGTTAAAGTGATGAAATTCTCCCCAAATTGATCTATGGATTCAGTGCAACCCCAATCAAAATCTCAGCAGGCCTTTTCGTAGAAACTGACAAACCAATTCTAAACTTTGTGTAGAAAGGCAGAGAAGGGTCTAAACAATTTTGAAAAAGAAGAACAAAATAAGCGAGCTTATATTCCCTGATTTCAAGCTTTACTACAAAGCTACAGTAATCAAGGCAGCGAGGTACTGGCATAGGACAGACATATCCATTAATGGAATAGAACAGAGTCTATAAATAGATCCAAACATGTATGTACAACTGACCTTCAACAAAGTTGCCCATATAATTCAATGGTGAAAGGGTAGTCTCTTTTCAAAAAAAGTGTTACAACTGGATATCATAATAACAAAAATTAACTGACTCTTTCCTTATGCTATACACAAAAATTAACTAGAAATGTAATATAAACCTAAATATAAAAGCTAAAACTATAAGACTTCTAGAAGAAAGCAAAGCATAGATGACTAAAATTAATGCACAGAACTGAGTAAATAAATTTGTGTTGTTTAAGCCACCCAGTCTGTGGTTTTGTTATAGCCCTAGCAGGCAAATACAGCATGTTTTTGAACTTTATACATTTATGGAATCATACCATACGTATTCTGTGACTTGTTTTTTTTACTCAACATTATGTTTGGAAGATTCATCCACAGTCATGTGTGTAGCTGTAGTCCATTCATGTTCACTATTATAGTGTGACATATACCACAAGTGATTTATCCATTCTTCTTCAATGCATAAGAACATTTTGCTATTTCAAACAATGCTGATATGAATATGCTGGTATGTCTATCTTGATACACATATCCAAATGTTTCTCTAGGTTATATAAATTTAGGATCAGAACTGTTAGGTCTTCAACTATACTTTTCCAAAGTGGTTAAGCCACTTCACACTTCCATCAGGTGTATATAGTTCACATTGCTCTATTTTCTAACCAACATCAAGTCTATTCTCTTTTTAACCCAATGCAATCAGGCTTTTATCTCTGTAACTCCATCAAACCTGCACTTATTAAAGTCCCTAATATGCTCTATCTTGACAAATCCAGTGGTCAATTTTCAATCTTATTCTTGATTTTTTTTGACATAGTTGACTACTCTCTTAAATCATTTGCTTTCTTCCTGCTAACTTACCTTTCTCCTGCTCTCCATACAACAGTCAGAGTGATCTTTACATGTTATCCTGTGTAAAGAGTTCCAATGGTTTCCCATTTCACTGGGAATAAATTCTAAGTCCTTACCGTGACTTAGAAGTTTCCATATGATCTGGTCCCTTTCTTTCTCTCTACCCTCATTTCATTCTAAACCACCCCTATCACCTGTCTACCCCAGGCTTACTCTGTTCCTGCTATATCTATGGGCCTCTGACTTTTGCTATTCCTTCCACCTGGAAGACTCTTCTCTCAGATGGTTACATGGCTTATTCTTTCACTTCGGTTATCTCTCTAACCAACTGTTACCACCTCAGAAAGGCACAATGCTTGGTGGGCCCTGCATTTTTGAGGCAACAGATACCATAGTAAATGTGCTGAAATGACCAATTTGAGTAACTTGCAAGGTTGCTACTTTTTTTTTTTTTTTTTTAAGGTTGCTACTTTTGAGTGAGGCTTAGAGTAAAAAAACGTTCTGCAGGGCTTCCCTGGTGGCGCAGTGGTTGAGAATCTGCCTGCTAATGCAGGGGACACGGGTTCGAGCCCTGGTCTGGGAAGATCCCACGTGCCGCAGAGCGGCTGGGCCCGTGAGCCACAATTACTGAGCCTGCGTGTCTGGAGCCTGCGCTCCGCAACAAGAGGGGCCGCGATGGTGAGAGGCCCGCGCACCGTGATGAAGAGTGGCCCCCACTTGCCACAACTAGAGAAAGCCCTAGCACAGAAACGAAGACCCAACATAGCAATCAATCAATCAATCAATTAATCAATAAAAAAAAAAAAAAAAAAAAAAAAAAAAAAACGTTCTGCAGTAGGACCATGTTGCAATGCAAGCTGTCCTGTCACATGACCCTTATTAACCAAGATAACCAATGGTATTGGAAGTGTCTGCAGCAGTCATGGTTGCTGTATGAAGCCTCTTGCAAGCCTCTATAAGAGAACCACAGTGGAGTAAGGTCATACTGTCTTCTGCCAACAATTTTCTAAGTGAAAAGCAGATCCTGGCTTGCTTTTGGGCACTAATAGAAACTTAATGCTTGACCACAGGGCACCAAATAACTATTGCAAACTGACCACTATGTATTAGTTGTTATTTGACCCATCAATCCATAAAATTGAACATACAAGCCAGTATTCCATTATAAAAGCATATCTGGAAGACAAGTAAATTCCATGTGCGAGTGACTCAGATTCCCATAGGACTTGTTCCTACTGCTCCACTACCTCTCCCCCTCAACCTATATTCATGGCCCTATGGGAATTCCCTATTACCAGTTAACAGAGGAGGAAAATGTACAGAACTGGTTTGTAGATGGGCCTGCCCAGTGTGTGGGCACCAGCTGAAAGTGAGTACCTTTCACTTACACTCCCACTCAGGGGTGGCCTTAAACATGCTGGTAAAGGCAAATCCTTCCAGTGGGCAGAATTTCAGGTATACACCTAGTTGTCTACTTTCCATGGAAGGCAATATAGCCTAAGATACATGTATATACTGATCCATGGATAGTGACTAATGGGTTACTTGATTAGTTAGGTACCTGGAAAGAACAAGATTGGAAGACAAGAAATAAGAATTCTGGAGAAAAAGTATGAGGATGAACCAAAGAATGAATACGTTTGTGGCCCATGTGAATCCTCACCAAAGGGCATCCACTGTGGAGAAGCCTCTCAATCAGAAGGATGGACATGGTGATCCATATTATGAATGTCAATCAGCCTTTTTACAAATGTTTGCCCAATGGACTCATGTACAAAGAGGTCATGGCAGCATGGATGGAGGCTATATATGGGCTCAACAATATGGACCTCCACTTATCAAGGTTGAT